>NC_139344.1:129055396-129443262 GCF_055883805.1 Amblyomma maculatum
AAAAGGAAATGAAGTGGTGTAAGCCATTCTGTTCAATAAGAGTACATGCAACAGCATGCGCTGAGCGAAAGGTCGTTTCACAGGTGTTGAACTGTGCAGACACCGCATGCGAGCGGCACTCAACGCGCATATATAGTTCTGCCAAGAGCACTGAATCGATGTGAGTGCGCTGTATATTCGGCATATGAGTCGTCACCTCACATCCCGTGTGCTGCCTCCACTCAAGTTGCTACATTTGCAAGCCATTTCTGCGGAACCCGTTCAGGACCGATTACATTCGCCGTTATGCAGCTTTTCACAAAATTTTCTCTCGGCATGACGAGCTCTTGAGTTGCCCTGACTTTTCACGCAAACGCACCTCCTCACTCACCGCAGTTCCACATCCCATTCTTCGTGCAAACGATGTAACTTCAACTTGAAGTTCCAGCTGGAGAAGCTGGCGCAAGATGTATTTTCTACAGAATTTCCAAAATGTAAATGCACATTAGAATATGGTTGCATTACTCGCCACACTCAAGATAAAAAAGGCCTATTATGGTGGCTTTGAGCATAAACAAACTACAGCTGGCTCTTCGGCTTGAAGATCGAGAAAGGCTTCTGCCTTTGCTAACAGAAAACCAACAAATGGGGCCATTTTTTTCTTTATGTGGTTTGGTTTGGTTTATAGTGTTTAACGTCCCAAGGCGAGTCAGGCTTTAAGAGACGCCGTAGTGGAGGACGCCGGAAATTTCGACCACCTCGAGTTCTTTAACGCGCACGGACATCGCACAGCGCACAGGCGCCTTGTTTTTGCCTTCATCGAAAAGTGGCCGCCGAGGCAGGGTTTCAATGCCGCATATTTGGACTCAGTAGTCGAGCGCCCTAACAACTGCGCCACCTCGAAGGGGCGAAGACAATAATTGATTTAAGGATATGTAATTGTACAAAAATATAGCAGCCTGTTCAGGCCACGTATTGCTCTCAGCACTGCTTCTCCTGGGTTACTGATTTATTATGCCACTAAAAGGCAGAGATAAACAAGAAGAGTTCCCACCGTCTTCTCCTGTCCCCGAAATGCCCGTTACGAGAGACATCCATCCATCCGCTACCGCATAATTAAAACCAGCATGCAATGGCATTCGCGACAACGTGTCGTTCAAAGTTCAAACTTTGAAAGCAGAGAAGTTTTTATTATCTTTGCATTTTATTGTCTTAAAAAAACCCTCTGTCAGCCACAGTTTCTTTTATTTCGCTGATTTGTTTTTTTTTTTTTTCGCTTGTGTCCACAACCAGTATCACTGAGAATTACCCAAAACAATTTATCTGGCCCGCGCTCCTAGTATCTCCAAACGCCTCGTTTTACGAAATAGAGAGTGCCTGCGCCATAGCAGCTCGTGAGAGCTATGGCAAAGGGTAGAACGTTGACGAAGTTTCCTACAAGAAAGCAAAGATAAAAGTACCTTTGCGACAGCGCCTTCTTAATGGTTGCGGAAGATGCATCTTCGAAAGACAAAGCCGCTACTAAGGTCATCGGGTTCGTAAATTATTTCTGAAAATGAGCACGAAACCCCTTCTATAAAGGAAGAAATTTACAGTTTCACTGACTGCTAATCAGTAAGGTGCAGCGTCTCACACGTAAACCAAAAGTATACAGTGCAATGTTAGTTTCATATTTCAACGTTTCCCCATGCAGAATAGCCTGGAGTATACGTTGTTCCACTCACGCTTTATCTACATGAACTCAAAGAATGTGTACCCAGTACAGATACACAAATGATGATACAGCCGAGGGCTTCAGAATAATTACAAGCATGAGCAGACCATTCCTTATATGTCAAAATGTCGGTGCATTACTGCTTTCTTCTGCGTTTCCATAGTATGGAAATTCATCCACCGCGTATTGGCAACGAACCCTCGTGTTTAGAAGCTTGCATAACAGCATAACTGTAATGATGCCACCAACTTACGAGCCTCCATAGGTTGACTACATCGCCGGACACACAACAGCACATTGCACGAGAACATGGCGACGTGGAAGTCGATAGTTGCAAATCGTGGTTCCCTTACATCGGCTCCTTACTTTCAGCTATGCGTGCCGCGCCATTCGGTGTCAAGTTCCGGAGCAAGACTGAGGCTGAAACAGAAATCGATACGGATTCTAACTGAGGCAATGTGGATGAAAACTAGTGATCACTCACGAGCAGGTGGCGTTTAATAGGCAAGTGGCTGCAGCCTCCTTAACCATAAGGCGTTAAACTCATTTAATTCTCGACACGATTACCGCATTCAGGGCCAAGGTATCGGCGATGCCTCACGGTTCAGCACTGCGGTGCGTGGAGGGGGATCACCGGTATAATGTAAGTGACCACAAGTAACGCTAGAAAGGTCACACCGACCGACCTCCCAAGCGCACCGATGAAAACATCAACGCGCTTCACGCTATACCCTCTCCAAAAGTGAGAGCAGTCAAGTGCGGTGGGCCATTTATAAGAGGAACAAATGATTCGCTTTGCTGGCCACTGAGCAGCCGCGGCAAAACATGCCGGCGCTATGGGTGATTCAACGCGCGACTGGCTATCAACCGCGGCACGATTTCATTAAACAAGTTGCAGCCAGTGATACATGACCGAAAACAGCGCCGCCGTCTGTCCACAGATGCACTCGAACGCCCTCTGACGGAGTGAGCGCAGCAAAGCCCACCAGCTTTTTGGGATGATTGCGTGGACAGGCGCGCGCGCGATCTGCTTGACTGACGTTTTCAATTCGGTAGCACGTTCCCAAAATAAGCTGCCATTCGAGCGAGGACCGATTCTTCTAACTTTTCTGCGTGACTTAATCACAGTCTCGCACTCAGAGTAAGCTCTATATGGGAGCAATAAATAAGTAACAGAAACACGTTCAAAAGCGCTGTTCCTTCAGCCTTTGGCAAACTATGAACCTATATCTTTAATTTCCTTGAGGAGGCTAGGCAAATGGCCATTCAAACAAATTACTTCAGTGGTTCAGGCAGCCGTTCAGGGAAGGCAAAAACAACTCGACGTGCTCACCCCGATTTTTTTTTTTTTGCGAAATATATGACTAGTCTTTGTCATTTACAAGATACATTCGCGAGCATATAGCCGACTGCAGTATCTTGTTGCTTCATTTCCCGCGTACTGAATTTTGTTTTAGGAAAAGATGCTGCCAGCCTACCTCCGGAGTTCTCCAAAACGAAACGTTGTGCACTGCCTTCGCATTCTTGATGTGTTCTTTACCTTCTAATATGACGAACAATAATAAGGTGGATTGTTGAGTTATATATAGTTGATTAAACATCAGTGTAAACTGCAGCAGAGAAGACAACGGCACAGATGAAACACAAAGATAAGGACGATGCTGCACTGACAACTGATTGTTTCCCAATATTTCCCCACCTTCTAATCTCTTCATTTCAATCTGCCTGTCGATATGCGCAGGAAGTCCACTTCCTTCCTTGGTAGTAATATAGACGACGTGTTAACACATTGATCACCAGAAACCCTGATGGCCCATACTTCGAATATATTTTAAGTCAGCTTATCTTTGTACTTCCTCAGTACCTGTCCATTACGAAGGTTGGTTGTGTGTGTGTGTGTGTTTTTGTTGTTTTTTTTTTTTTTTTGTTCTTGCATTTTTCGCAGTCTTTACAGCGCACCGCAAAGTTGGTGCCAGACTTCCCCGATATTGCTGAGGCGTGCCCCCTTGACCTATTGTTGACACATCTTCCTGTATCTGTTATAATGTGCTTCCCACAGAACAGAGGAATCCGATAAACAATGTCTTGAATACATTTGGGCTACCTCGTTTGGTGTGCATGCAGTTTGCCTATTGACTTGTTCTCCTGGCCATTCAACGTGCACAAGGCGCTTTTTGTCTTATATGGAGGACGTGAATGCCATGTCAATTTCCAATCTTCATAATATTGTGGGTTAACTTGTGAACATAGGGTACCGCGAAAAACTTCTTTCTTTGCATAGTGTCTTTGCGAAAGGTTTTTTTCCTCTAACCTTAATATGACACCTCTAATGTGATATTTGAAGTGAGTGCATTGAGGGAGCGTGCAGCCAGTGAGAGTAGAGTTCGTCCGCAGTGAAGTGGATTATTTCATCGCAGAAACGCATGATCGACCGCTCGCACTGACGCTTGATAACGTTCGTGCTTCACTTCAAATTAAAATTATTATAGAAAAGCGATCAGTATAGTACATGCCTCGTCGGTGTCACTTATTATCATTTAACTACGCTGCCAACCTCAAAAAAGATTATTGCAGGAAGGACGCACAAATAACGGGTACACAATTGAAGTAAATGTTGCGAGAAGGGTTACATCTCGTGTAGTTCTTCCACGATTGTGGAAGCGCATTTTTTCTTGTTGCAGTATGTTCATTTTTTTTTTTACTCTTCGTGATGTTGAAACCAGACAAGCATCAGAGTTCAGTAATCAACAGTTTCTCCTCTTGGACTGTGATACTTTTTAGGAACTGACGTAATTAAAGCACGTTATCCTCCGACAAAATTTTGGAATTTCATCACTCAGGGTGCAATTCCTTGCTCATGTCGCGCAACGGACGTCAAAGTAGAGTAGCCTGAAACATGACGGGTTATTTGAACAAACGGTTAAACAACAGTGTGTCGAGATCAAAGCTCTGGCTGCCAGAACTTGCAACCATATTGCCCGGACCTTCAGCCTACTGGACTTGTGAATGAGTTTTTCAGATAAAGTAACATATTAGTGCCTCAATCGCCTCTGATGAACAGGTCACCGATGTTGTGTGCCCTTGTAGTTGTCAACAGCCGCAGTTTGCCCTCGTATACGAACGGCGTGTGAGATACATCGCTTCGTCAGACGGACTATATTTCGCAGTAAAAAAGTGCGCATCTGAGAAAGAGGGCATTCCATACTTCAATTTATATACAATATTTTGGTCAACTTTTAATCAGGCGGAAAAAAACAAAAACTGTTGCAGTGCTTCCGTTCTGCTCCCTTTGCTTTTACGGTAGCCTCGCCCCACGTATTTAGCGACCACAGAGACGTAACTTTTTTCATTACAAGATACCGTTTCGCTCTTAGGTTAACGAATATATGCTCATCGCTCTGCCCAGGAAATGGTATCTGGTTGCAAGTAAATATTGGCAATATGCGCGGATTTTGACCAGTTGAGAGCTCCGATCACAAAGCGCTCTTCTTTCTTCACCCATAATGCGTGCAACTGATCAGTACCGACGTCAATATAGCAAATGTATACCATCCCAAGAGAATAATAAGGTGTATCCTTTGGAAATGCCTGTGTTGTGGCTTTAAAAAGAAACACTATTTATTTATGTACTAAAAAAAATAGTGTTCTCAGCCTACATCATTTTTAGTGCGCTTAATTTTTCGATTTGTTGGTATAGCAGACGACAAATATATGAAAAGCAAGCAGTAACCCGGCACATGTTTCGGCAAGAATCCTGCAACCTATTCAAGGTTCACTTACAAAGGGCACTGAAAAAAAAAATGAAAAGAAAATATATGCGTGAGTGCACTCTGCATTCGTCCTAAGGCGCCCTTACAGAAGCGAACCTTCGGGTAAAGTTTCTGCAAGTAGTCGCGGTGCTGTACGCTCTAGCGAATCGGGACTTTCGTATTCACGGGAGAATAATAAAAAAAAAAAAAGAAACAAATGAGTTAGAAGAAAACCAAAAATGAATAAAACACTAGACGGACGGATGAGGGCACACTCGTGTGTTTTCTTGGCACGCAACAGTGATTCGCCGAAGAGCGAATGACGTCAGAGAGAATGGGAACAATGCCATTGGACGACTGGAAAAATGGGAACGCGGGTGAGCCAATCGCTACACTTTCCTTCCAGTACGGAAGAAAGAACCCCTGTCGTAGTTCCTCATTCCTCCTCAGATGTTCTTTTTTTCTTCTGCCGCTCTAGCACGCTGAAAAGCACACTTCACCACAGAAAGACGGAAAATAAAGGGGAAAAAAAAAAAAAACTACGACCGCGACTGAAAGAAAGCACGTAGCGTTTTCATCTTTCCGTGTCGACGGAGTCATACAGAGAAATAAAGGGGCCCTAGTGTTCCATCTCTTTTTGCTCGGCTTCTTTCCTCGGAGAGAAGAGGGATAACCGTCGAGCTTGAGCAACCCTCAAAGGCTGCTCGCCTTGGCTCCGTGCCTCCGAGCGGTCGCGAGCAACTCTCGCGGAACCGTCCAATCAGAAGAGTTTTCCTCTGCGGAGCAGAAACTGAAGCAATCCTCTGGCGACCGCCCTCCTTTCCCGAAGACTATCCACTCACGCAAATGAAACAAGAATCGCTGAAGTGGACGCTTTCCGGACGAGCCGTATAGACAAAGTCCAGCGCAGCAGCGTCAATCTTGAAAAGCTTTCAAGCCGATTGTCGCAAATTTCATTGCTGAAAACGCATTCTCGCTTGGCGTAACGCTATACGTGACCTCGGCTTTTCCCATAACAGATACAAGCCGCTGGCACACATGATCGTGAGGAGGCAGCGATGAAAGGCTCGGTAATTGAGTTATAGCGCAGTCATTGCGAGTAAAGAATGTGTCCCTTTCTGTGTAACCGAAACGCTTCTGAATTCTGCAAGGCTGGGAAAGTCGGAGTTCTGTAGCATATATGGCGTGCCAGAACGTTTATGTAGCATTTTTTCTGTCGACTTATCAAATTATGTAAACTGCACTTCCAGTGTTAAAGCTTACACTCGAAGCCAGATGAAAAGCCTTTCTGTGAGAGACCGCTCGTGCAGAATGTGTATTGTTTTGTACATCCGAGAAAACCATACTGAAAGAGATGCCTGCGCTGGCACCGCTCATCTCCAGAACGCCTGCTGTAATTTCTCGTAAACGTTCGGGTTTTGTGTATCTCCGACACAGACTTAATTGTGCTATGAAGCTTAGAAACGTAGTTACAGCAGCGGGCCCCACATACGCATACTGCATTTTGAGGAGCTTCTCGAGAAAGCCCTGTACAGCGGAATATTCCTCTCTGAATTGTGAGCAATTTAATATTGGTCAAGAATTCTCGAGTTGCTTGCCTACCATTGAACGCGACCTTGCTGTACACTTGGGGCGGTTCAAAACTGGACCCCCAACCTTGCAACTTCGCGCCGGTAAGTAGAGCTTACGATAACTGGCGGCAGATGGCTCCACGTGTTCCGCTTTTTCTATTAGGACGAAGTGGTGCGTAAGAAGCCCCTGGAGGACGCGGGGAAGCTTGGATTGGATATGGATCTAAAGTTTTCAGCCATATGCAGCAAGTAAAGCGTGGTTAGTTTCAATTTTATGATAAACGCACGTAAGCATGCGTAACCGGTTGACGCCGGAGTAGCAGTATATGCTTGTTAACGTCTAGCCGCGTTTGGCGGCTACAGAAAATGGTAGTCTTTATGGTCGGCAATAAAAATTACGCAAATATTTTGCTACCTTCGTCACCCACTTGGAACCGTATAACGTGCAGATGTGTCAATCATTTCCTGTGGCCCAGCTCCCCCTGCGAATTTCTGCGTGACAGTGGGATAATAAAGTCGTACGTATATAAAATTAAATATAACAATCCACGGCCTTTTTTTTTTCTTTTTCTCCCGCGTTATGTCTGCGATTTTTCTTTCAGGTAACTAATTTGATAGTATTAAGTCATACATCTCGTGTCAAAAATGAAAACAAAAGTTTTTTTTTTGCGAAACATTTTTACTTTCTTAGCAAAAAAGAGGCACTGGTCCTGCTGTAAGCTTGACACTTCTCACGGCGATTATTATCAATTTTCTCGAGCCAAGAGTATCAATAAACACTTTAGTTTAAGTGGACCTGGGCTAGGCACAGATTTCTTATCCGTAACGCAAGGCCCTGAGCATTTCTTTTCATGGGATTTCAAAAGTTGCGTAACACGGTATACCATTTATACGCCACCTTTTCCAAAATGTCCCAAGCGCGCGTTCCCGAGTGCCCAAGCTTTCTGGTGGGCCTCGCATCGCATATGTCTAGCAGCAACAATGTTTTAGTTCGGTGAGATAGTGGGGCTACAATGGTGCGCTCTACCCTGCTCAGAAGCCAAACCGCTCAAAGAACTTTTCGAAAGGATGATACATCCTCTCCTGCGAGACCAAAATGAGCGTTTTTTGGTATCTTTTTCCTCTTGTTTATGGCAATATATTTCCAGAAGCGCCATTCTGGCAACAGAGATCGGGCCGCAACAGCTTTCTGATAATAAAAAAAAAATATTTCTTCGCAGGCGGCAAGACAAATTGTCGCAAAGAGCGAACGTCCACGCGTTTCGATAGCCTATCTGGAAGCCGCTCGAGGTAAACAGAAATTAACTCAAATACTGCCTTGACGCGAGCGTCGCCACAACCTTAGGGAGAAAATTATTTAAGGAAAGAAATTCATAACGCGCACGCAAGGATACGATGCTAATCATTTAACAATGTTTATGTTATCTCAGTACATGTCAAACAGCCATAAACAAGCGTGCCAGTCAGTCAGCGCTGCCACGCAGACTAGCATGTGCGTGACAGTGTGCGGAAGATATTTCCTAGAGAAATACACCGCCGCATCCTGTAATCTTCTCATAATCTATTCCCGCCGCCGTGTTCACCCTCCCTACATTTCTGCTGACGATGGTGGCAGCCATTATGGCACGTGAGGCCTTTGGGTATAGCCAGCCATTACGCTAAGTTCAAATCTGCCAACAACCATCTTTCAGACCTTGTGATTATATTACAGGTATCACGAATCTCCATAATTGAACTCAAACTTTCAGTTTTCATTTCTTCATCGTTATTAACATCTTGCTTAGAAAAAAAATATTGTGTAGAGTCTTTAAATGCAGTCCTGCGCTTGCTGAAGAAGTTAATCTTTTGTGTGTGTATGTATCTTTCTGTGCAAGCAGACTTGGCGCCATACTATGATGGCCCGTAGAAAACCAGCCCACCTGCGTTGTACACCTCGGTCCTCCCGTTTGAGAAGCGAGCACTTCTCGAGTAGAAACAACGTGGTGCCGCTGGTTTATATTATCAGCAAAAATCTTGTCAACAATGCAATTGTTTTCTTTCACACAAAGCCTGCATCTAGCAATAAACAAACTAAATGGCAATAAAAGTCGGGTGCGTTGCACCTTAGCGCAGATTTGAAGAAATAGTTTAATTTTATACGAGAACTAATATATATTACAAGTTCGTTTCCGCCAAACCCTTCCGATTCTCGTGAGTGTTAAAGCATAATCCAAAACTTTAAAAAGTCCAGGAGCTTTCCCACTATTCATAGTCGAAGGCAGATATTTCAAAATCCGGCGTGGCTCTCGCAAATACGCACGTACAGTCACTAACCGCCACCAGATGGCTGTAGTTGGCGGATACCCGGAATCCGAGAGTATGGGAAAATTTTTTTACGGCGCGTTTCCTTCGTCGGTTTTTTAAAGCGAAAGCCTTACTTGCCCCATGAGTGGCGTGGCGTGAGCGGAATGTCGCATCAAAAATATCTTGTGATTTCGCATAAAATGTATGGCGTAACCATTGTGCAGCGTCCAGGGTCGCGTCATACAATTTCACTTCCTATTTAGCATCCATCTTCTAGCCAAGTTGGGGGGATAATTTGCGACAGAGATTCGAACCGACGACTTATGCACCTCCAATTGTATGTCAAGCGGAGTTAAACCCCGAAGATCCGAATATGTATATATATATATATATATATATATATATATATATGTGTGTGTGTGTGTGTGTGTGTGTGTGTGTGTGTGTGTGTGTGTGTGTGTGTGTGTGTGTGTGTGTGTGTGTGTGTGTGTGTGTGTGTGTGTGTGTGTGTGTGTGTGTGTGTGTGTGTGTGTGTGTGTGTGTGTGTGTGTGTGTGTGTGTGTGTGTGTGTGTGTGTGTGTGTGTGTGTGTGTGTGTGTGTGTGTGTGTGTGTGTGTGTGTGTGTGTGTGTGTGTGTGTGTGTGTGTGTGTGTGTGTGTGTGTGTGTGTGTGTGTGTGTGTGTGTGTGTGTGTGTGTGTGTGTGTGTGTGTGTGTGTGTGTGTGTGTGTGTAATTTTTTTACTCTCACTTTGTTCCCTTCCCTAATGATGCGTTTCAGATGCCCAAAGAGAAATGCATGGGGCAGAGACAGCTCAGCTCCTTTTCTCAGAAACCAATTTTCGACTGTTTCGTCATACAGCTTTTCGGGTGGCATCATACGATTTCTCGTTGCACACAGCAAATTGCAGGGTAACCCGAGAGAAGGGTTCCCACCGCTGATATATGTACCTTTAATGCTATTCGTTTCTCCGGCTTTCGTTTCACAATTGTGGCAGCATTAAAGGTATAGCCATACAATTTCTCGTTGCACTAGCATACAGCTGTCAGCCAAGTTGGAGGCTAGCTTTTGACAGGGATTCCAGCCTACGACATATAAACTCACGGGGCAGGTTTAAGTGCCCTCCGCAATTTTTAATATGCTCAATCGCTAAGTGCACGAGCGCCAGTTTAATGAGACCCAATTTATTTCACATTGCACATTTGAGGAGCGTTTTTCTTTCCATTCATATACTGACGACCTAGTACAGCTGTGCAACGAGAGATGAGAAAGGCGGACCAGAGGAACTTGGAAGCACGCGCTGGGAAGCTGCGTGAAACAGCGGAACCGCATAACGGCCTGTGCCGTGTAGCGTTTAAGAAGTCACTTTGCATCTACGCCATCGGGAAGCGCTTGTGCGGGTGCGTTCGCGCGGCGAACTCGTCTCGCACGTGCGTCGACAAGGTTCGCACAGATCTCCCGGCAGTCACTTTGGCATGCCGACTCGGGCACAGACAGTCCAGTCATATGCAGATGCGGCATTGCTATATCAGGGCCTGGAGTACAATTCGTCCCAAGGGGAAACAAGGCAGAGCTCTGTGGTACCGCCTACCTAATCCCGACTTTACGAGAGAGCTCTGGCGGGGACCACCCTTGGAGGCGCGTAGCCGACACGAGGGAGTCGGCAGCCACTTGCATCTCTACTGCCCGTTTATGCACATGAGCGCGTCATCGCGCATGAATCTGGCAGACAACAAAAGAAACCCTTTCAATGGGCCGCGTAAACTTGCTGGAAATGCCGGAGAGAGCAATGGGACTGCGCTGCTGCGTTTGCAGCCCCTCACGACGTACGCGTAGAATTCAAACAAGTAACTAGTGCTTTTTCCTCCCTGCGAAAGTCCAGGCATTTCATGCGCGCACGCCAAGCGGCATGCAGTCGGAAATTCAGTCATTATATATTTATTTATTGAACCTTAGAGGCCCCGATGGGCATTTTGTAAGGGGGTTACAATAAGAAAAGACTGTCATTATTTATGGGCGAAACAACAAGCAATGCATGATGTTAAATCATAACACATATCCAAGAAATTGCGGGATATAAGCATGGTTGCATAGAACGAAATACATGAAATGCATACAGAATATAACTACAAAGGTACAGAAATGCGAAAGGGTTATCGAACAATACAAGTCGCGCACGTGTTTACGGAATGCAAAAAGATCAGTTAATGAAACAATTGATTCAGGGAGAAATACATGAAATGCATACAGAATATAACAACAAATCTACAGAAATGCGGAGGGGTTATCGAACAATACAAGTCGAGCACGTGTTTACGGAATGCAACAAGATCAGTTAATGAAACAACTGATTCGGGGAGATCATTCCAGAGTGATATGGCGCGAGGGAATGCGAATGAATTTAAGGCCTTTGTGCGTCCAAAGATGCGCGAGCAACTCATATGATTGTGTAAGCGCCTAGATGTTCGCAGTGGAGTGTTAAGTGGAAGCGGCGAAGGCCTATCACTGTAAAGATACCCGTGCAACAGGCACAGAAGTGCAACTGAGCGCCGACTAGGTAAGGGCGGAAGATGTTCTTTTTTTCATTTCAGATACACTGAATTGGCGACTGCAATTTTTGTAGATACATCTGGCAGCTGTGTTTGTATTGATTCCAGTTTTGCTTGCAGGTAATTCTGTTATGGTGACCATATTTCAGACGTAAATTCCAGTTGTGGCCGTACATATGTTATGCACGCAAGTTTACGGACATGAGCCGGTGCTTTCTTAAGGTTTCGGCGGAGGTATCCAAGTGAACGGGATGCTTTAGTACAGACGGAAGTAATGTGCTCGGACCAGGAAAGGTTTGATGTTAATTGAATACCTAGGGATTTGTAGGACGAAGTCTCAGTCACAGGTACATTATTTATGAGGTATACGAGAACTTAGAGTTTGTTCGTTTACGGCTGGGAGTCATTACTTTACATTTGGTGGGATTAAGCATCATTAACCAATTTTCACACCACTCGTGAACAAAATTCAGGTCCTGCTGAAGAGCGAGATGATCATCGGTAGATTGTATTTTACAGTAAATTTGCAATCATCAGCAAACAAACGCACACAGGAAGAAGTATTAGTTGGTAGATCCGTTATATATATAAGAAACAGCAACGGTCCGAGAACACTGGCCTGTGGAACCCCTGAGGTGGCATAAGCTGTTGATGAAGAATAATCATTAACTAACGTAAGCTGCTCGTAAAGGGTAAGGAAATTTCGAATCCATGATAAAGTTAGAGAATCAAGGCGAATGGCTGAGAGTTTTGAGATTAGGCGCCAATGGGCTACACGATCGAAGGCTTTTGAGAAGTCAAGGAAGATGCAGTCAGTCTGCTGGTTATCAGCCATATTGAAATTCAGAACAGTTGTTAGCTCGAGCAGCTGTGTATCACAGGAGTAACCCTTCCTGAAGCCATGCTTTTTAGGAAATAAAAAGCGGTTAAACTCAAGAGGACGACGGAAATTAGATGAGATAACATGCTCGAGTAATTTACAACATATGCATTTGAGCGAGATTGGCCTGTAGCTATCTGGGGAGCTTCTATCACCGCTTTTAAAAACTGTAATTGCTTTAGCCATTTTCCAATCTGCAGGCAATATAAATAACAATATATATAAGTAACAATACGAATTTAGTGCATTCCTAGTAATCATTTCCAGACAAAATGGTAATTGAATTACTGTCATTTACTTTCTTTTCTAGTAATTGCAAATGTCATAAATTATTGTCTAATAGTTTCGTAATGTAATGCATTATTTAAGAGCAGTAATTTTTCACCGATAGTAATTAATTCTTTATGAAATTGCGGGTACTAAAATGCACCTTTGCTCTTTGTCTAGGCAAAACAACGGACGCCCGATAGGGTGCCTCGAAAGCAAGAACGAAATGCAGCAGGCTTGGGCTATAATAACGTAAAGGATCAGCAAGAAGGGATGGAAATGATCAGAGCTGCGCATCTGAACTGCATAGGGGAAGGAGCGGATGGTGCAGGACGGAGGTAAGATTCAGAATATAGTCAGAAGCGCTTAAATACACTCTCTAGGTTGCGTCAGTAGAGTGGTGCTTGGTTGCATTGGTCCTCACGGGGCGCACAAGGGCGAAAACATGCAGAAATGCTATGCATGGTGCGAACCTTGCTAGGGCAGAAGCTGTCGAGGTCAATTTCTGGGGTAACCGAAGCAATAAATATCCTGCCTCGGCGGCTTCAAACGGCGGAGGCAGCTCCGGGCAGCAAAGGCGCTGACTTCACCGGATGCCTTGAGCGCAAAGAAAGTGACGAGCGTTCGACCATGCTTCTGTTTTCGTTGTTTTGTTTCGGGTGTTTTATATTTCTAATCGGGTGTACGCTATAATAACAAAAGGGGAAGGAATAGTTCTCCGGGCGGAATTTGCCGGGAAGACGAAAGAAGGTGTTTCTCGGAGCATCTGGAGAGCGGTTGCAGTTTCGTTCGTTCAGTTTTTCTTAGCTTTTTTTTTTTTTATCCATGAAAACTCGAAAGTAATTTGAAGGTAACTACAATACTTTTCGGAAGTAATTGTAATGCAATGCAATTATATTTGAGACCAGTAATTTGTAATAGTTTTGCGCAATGTTTTGAAGATTAATTGGTAATGTAATTACTTTTCAAAAGTAATTTTGTCGTGTATGATTATTTCGTACTTCCCTCGTTCCTGATTTCAGTCAAACTGACTGACGTCTTTCGCGAACAAAACATCTCTGTTCCCCCTTTTCCGCATTCTCACTATCAGTGCGACATATCCGTATACAGTTAAAGTAGATTTTTGTGAAGGATTGCTTTAACAGGCGTTAGAAGAGCACTGAGTACACATGAAGTTGGTCCAGATCAGTGAATAACCCTTTTCTAATTTCAAAACGTACTTTATCTGCCAACGGAGCCTCTCTATAGGTTCATTTCACATGACGTCACCCCACGAAAAATTCACACCACGTGATCCTTACGACAGCGATTTCCACTTCTTTGCTTGCGTCTGTGAGCAGCGTTTTCGCAGTTCGGACTCTCCACGAATGACACTTTCCTTTTGTTTTTATTATTCTTTTTTGGTAGCGGAAAGCTTTTCAGCCAAACCCCGGTGCCCAAGCATGTAGGGCGTAACATGTATTGTACTAAAACGCCGAAGGAAAGCGGGCTTTGAGGGACTGATTTGTATGGCAGCAAAGCAGACACGAACGGGCGTCCCGATCATCTTAGCCCGACGCTTGTACTGCGCGCAGCGGTATGTATGGTACCCGCAGTCACAGAGAAAAGATACCAAGAGCTAGTTAGTAACGTGCAACAGCTTGACAGTATTCGTCGCTTTCCTTTAGCGCTTTAGCACGTTTGCGGATTACGCTGCATAAGCTTCGGTTTTTAACACGTACCGGGAGACCAGGGAAAGCAGTCCGAAAGGTTCTCCTACAAGGGTTGAAAGTAGCATGTTTATGAAGTTGTCATTGAGTAAGCCTGATCACTAGCACATACACAACCGCGTTTATATCACATCGAGTGGGAGAGTCAGCACGACAATGCTTTACCAAAACGACTCAGCAGAAGCAACAATGTAAGACCCGCGACAGCAGGCGTCTGCCCCAAAAAGTTGACAGCTGTGCTGTTCTCGGAGTTATTACACCAGGACCTATTGCTGCATCCGTAGACATCGTAATTGACCATTATTGTAGCAAGTTACAGAGTTTACAGCAGCTTGGATCTTCCGAACTACCAAAACGAAAGAACCTCAACAGACGACGACGATGACCAAGGCTATGGCGGACCGGAAGCGGAAAACGACTTCATTTTTCCCGTCGTCCCCCGCGCGGCAGCCGATAGTGAATACAACCTATAGGTAGGACTTTACATTTCAAGTGAAACTAAAAAAAAAAAATGAAAAGAAAGAAAAGAAATAAAAGTAAAAACAATAACAGAACACCGATCACAATTTTCGAAATTCGATTTCAACCGGAAAAGTTATCTTGACATCGTGACATATGAGTCTCCACGCATATATACACCGTACACACAGTTTCTTGGCTGCACACCGCATCTGGCTGTAGAGTGGGAGCTCCACTCGATGAAAGGAGAGCATTGACAATGTACGGTATGGCATACTACCAAGGCGTTTAAATGGGCAAGTTCCCTATATGTATTCAGACGTAATATAGAGCGTGCACGCAGGCACGAGCTTTGACACACGCACGTACACATACGCACACGCCAGTGAGCACACACTCACAGCGTGTGTTGTCGTACATCTCTTACATCTGTGCATTTTTGTACGCTGAAAGTATATAGAAGCCGTGGAAGGGTGGTGAGATGATGGCACTTATAGAACAGGTAGCACATTTTATTGTTTGGGGAATTGGTCTGCCCTATACCTTTTGTGCATATGTACACCGGGAGGCTCCATCTCCCCACTGTCTGCCAACCACCTGCTTAGGAGAGTTGCTGCGTTAAGTAAATTTCTGCTCAGAATGGAAGGACACTGGCGCGAAACAGTATAGGTAAGCGTGACGAAGAATTGTGGGTTCTGGCTACCGCGGCAGTTATGCAGCAGTTTTATATCACTACCCCTAACGCACAGACCGTGCGATGCCCCGCCCTCTCATTTAACCCAGAGCAACAACCTGCCCACATCATGACAATTGAGTTTTTCGGAGCTAAACTTCCACTTGGATATTCGTCTTACGGATCCAGTATTCAAATTAAGTTGCCTTGTTCTTCTAAATAACGATAACCATTCTTTCTACAAGCACATCTAATGCCCACTTGCGCGTTAAGGCTCAGAGAATAAAATAGAAAACTCAATATTGAAATCAACATCTAAAAAAGTTCGCCCACTTCTCTGGGGACCAAAAAAAAAAAACAACAACAAGAAATCAATCTCTGAAAAGAGCAGAAGGTACCCTAGGGGCAGGTCCTGCCCCACAGACTGTTTCCACAGCTAATGCGCTTCATGGGAGACTTTCTGTTGCAAAGAGGGAGAACTGAAGGATTCCTCATATGAATAATCACAGAACTGTTCCTTCACAACCGGCTCTGCACTTTCCCGCAAAGCCAAAAACAAACCTTAAACGTGGGAAAATACAGGAAAACGAATCCACAAGTTTTGACATCGTCGCCAATACTCACGAAATCAATTTCGAGTGGCGTGGAAAGTCAAAGCTTCAAATTTACAGCATTTGGAGCGTCTTTTGATACTGAGCAACAGTGAAAAAAAAAAAAAAAAAAAAAAAAAAAAAAAAAAAACACGACAGACTCAAGCGACATCATAAAAAAAACCCTGGAATTGTTTTCAGTGTTCATCTAAGTTTACCGAAGAGGCAGAAGGAAAAAAAATATATTATGCGCACAAAGTTTGATGTTCAATGTTCTTTCATTCTTTTATGAGAGCATTTCTGTCAAGCCGGATGGAGGTCGGCAGACTTCACGACTGCAACGGGTCCCAGCGAACCCCTTTCTTTCTCTTTGACAATTTCTAGTTGGCGCGCTTCCGGAATGGCGCATTGATACTATCGGTAAAAAGTGCACTTCTGAAAGTGTTATTTTGATCTCTTGTTCCCCGGGCGGTAATAGGTATTTTGGCACAGTTTCAATGGTGTTTCTTTCTTTCTTTCTTTCTTTCTTTCTTTCTTTCTTTCTTTCTTTCTTTCTTTCTTTCTTTCTTTCTTTCTTTCTTTCTTTCTTTCTTTCTTTCTTTCTTTCTTTATTTCTTTCTTTCTTTCTTTCTTTCCTTCTTTCTTTCTTTCTTTCTTTCTTTCTTATTTCTTTCTTTCTTTCTTTCTTTCTTTCTTTCTTTCTTTCTTTCTTTCTTTCTTATATCCCTCTAGAATGATCTCCCTGAATCAACTGTTTCATTAACTGATCTTGTTGCATTCCGTAAACACGTGCTCGACTTGGTATTGTTCGATAACCCCTCCGCATTTCTGTAGATTTGTTGTTATATTCTGTATGCATTTCATATATTTCTCCCTGAATCAATTGTTTCATTAACTGATCTTGTTGCATTCCGTAAACACGTGCTCGACTTGTATTGTTCGATAACCCCTCTGCATTTCTGTAGATTTGTTATTATATTCTGTATGCATTTCATGTTTCTTTCTTTCTTTCTTTCTTTCTTTCTTTCTTTCTTTCTTTCTTTCTTTCTTTCTTTCTTTCTTTCTTTCTTTCTTTCTTTCTTTCTTCTTTCTTTCTTTCTTTCTTTCTTTATTTATTTATTTATTTATTCATTTATTTATTTATTAATTTCTGTATTTCTTACTTTATTTCTTTGTTTATTTATTTATTGATTACTTCCTTTCTTTCCTTCTTTCTTTATTTCTTTCCTTCTTTTTCTTTCTTTCTGACGTTTGTCGATCTGTTGTGCCATATAAGTGGTGCGGCCGGCTACCTTAGTTTTATTTTCTTAGCGTACTTTATTATCCATTCGCCTCCGTTCATCCGTTCGATTTTTTTTTTTTTTTTTCTTAGCTGAGTGTACGCTGCTGGCTCTGGTCCGAGGATCGAACTCGAAACCTCCACCTTTCCGGTGCAGTCCCTCTACCAACTCAGCTAACCAGCACAGTCAGCAGAACGGATGGTAGAGTGAGAGCGGATTGATTAATAACTTGAAGTGGGAATGGTGTTGGTAGAATATTTAGGGTAATCCCCCAAGGTGGAGTAGATTTGTAATAAGGCTGGGGTGTCGAGTTCAGTCCCCGGACGAGGACGTATTTTTTCTTTAACTATACGAAATTTTTGAGAAAATTGTGTAGCTTTCCTTTGTAGCCGTATGACTGCATTTGGGTGGATGTCAACTGCCTTATTACAAATCTACTCCACCTTGGGGGATTCCCCTAATTGTTCGAATAATACCATTTTAAAACTAACTATCGCGAATATCCGTTATTTCCGTCCTCTCAACGCAGTGGCAAAAGGTAAAACTTTAAAGGGGCGCAGAATTTAGCTTCAAAAAGAAAACAGAAAGAAGGCCGCGGCTTTAATTGCTGTGTTAAACAACTTATTCTTTATAGTATAGAAAATAACAAACAATCAAGCCCACGTGTAAAGAATTTCACGATCATATGGATTTCCGTTTGTTCTATCCGATGCCCGTTGTGAACTTGCCCTACTCAAACTAAAGAAAAGGCAAACGACCGCAAAAGTGTGATTATTTCTTTAAAGGGTCGCTTGTGGACGTCTGTTCCTCCAACGCAAACACCATCAAGACGCCTTCTAAGATCACCTACTCCGAGCCAAGATGCTTTCCGGGTGTCAGCCGTTTTAGGAATGCGATATTAGCTGTAACGATTGAGGCGCTCACGGCATCTGGTGACAGGCTGCCATCAACGTCTTAATTCTCGGCGTGGAAGTTGCAGCGAAGCTACCACAGCTCATGTGCACGCAGGATGCAATACCGATTCTATCTGCGCGCTGTCTCCGCTCTGCAGCACAGCGCAGAAGGCAGCTGCGTTCCGAATGAGCGCGCGATGCACGCAACGGACCGGGTGGTTCAGCAACTGGTAATCTTGACCTCGTGACTAGTCATCAAAGTTCAAATCGGTAATGGTGACTGGTCACCTGTCGTATGCAGCAGTTTCCCTTTCAAAGGTGCTCCTTGATCGCACTCATCACTCCTTCGCTTCCACTTTGAACGATTTGCCCAATCGGGGTACAAGCGCACACCGATTGACCTTGTAGCCTTTCATGGCGCACTCCGCCAGTGATCAGTTGCACTTTCAATTCTGCCTTTTATATTGTTTTTATATTTGGGAGTCGGGGATGATTCGGTATATAGGTCCTAGGAAAGGCTTTTCAGTATCCGCTATAGCAGGAAGCACGCATTTTTCGGCTGTGACTGCGGAGGTCTGCGAGTCTCCCGTTCGTTAAACCGGGTGGTGCGGCCACAGTTCTTCGCTTTACTTGAAACGTAGTGCCACAGCCCGAATGCATGTTTCTATGGTAGCTTCGACATGTTACTAATAAGGAAGCGTTCGCTACAACTGCTGCAGTTATAAGGAGGCCCGGCTTATTCCAAAATTATTCTCTTTATTCGTTTTAGGAACGCGTCTGACTGTCTCAATATCCCCGTTTAAGTTAATAAGCTATACAATCTTAACTAAGCCATGGATGATCGTTATATTTACTCAAGTACTACTTTTAAGAAAAAAAAATCAACTCTTTGAAGAAATAGATGGGCATACAGTACCATTATGGAACATGATAGGCCCGCTCTTTTCAGTGCCTCCATAAACGACAATACATACAGTGACAGTTCAAAACAATTTGTCATATATGCTGATAATAGAACCTTGTTTATTTTTGGCTGATACTCAAAAAATATAATACTGAATTCTAGCTATGTTCTCGCAAATGTCCGTCTGGTCAACAGTAAAACGATTTAGGACTGATCCTACCAAAACTGAAACAACGGTTTTTCCGCCAGAAGCAGAAAAAAACAAAAAAAAAAAACAATGTCACCACACATACAAATAAACTCGAAAGCCAGAAAATAGAGCTTGTTTACCACGAAATCATTAAAATATGGTTTACTTATAGGCTGGGATACCTGTACTCTCATTAATTATCAATGCAGAAAGATTTATTTATTTATTTATTTATTTATTTATTTATTTATTTATTTATTTATTTATTTATTTATTTATTTATTTATTTATTTATTTATTTATTTATTTATTTATTTATTTATTTATTTATTTATTTATTCGATACTGCAGACCTTGCTCAGGTCCAAGTAGGGTGGTAAAATACAACAATAATACAAATTAACAATGCATTAATCAATGGAAACAGGCAACAGCGAGTCATTCCAATCTGCAATAGTTCGGGGAAGAAACGAAAACTTGAAGATATCCGTCCGTGCAAATAATGTGTTAGTGAATTCGGATGATGGTGTCAAGTAAGCCTAGATGTTGAAAAAGACAGATAAGATGTAGAGCGAAGTGCTAAATTTTCTTTTCAAAGCATGGAAAGTAACCGCAGTAGTAAGTTTTTCCACTCATATTCAAGAACTTTCAATGCCATTATCACGCATTATTTCTGAGGGAGAGTCGTATCGAGAGAATTTGCAATAGATAAATCGTACTGCTTTTCTCTGTACCCTTTCGAGACATTTAATGTTTTGTTTAGTAAACGGGTCTCATACTACGCACGCATATTCAAGTTTAGGTCTAATTAATAAATAATAGGCAAGCAATTTTACGTTGGCTGGAGCACTTTTAAGCTTGTGCCACAAAAAAAAAATATATATAATTTACGCAAGGCCGAAGAACAGTTATTATCAATGTGTAAATTCCATGATAAATTGTTAGCAATTGTGACACCCAAGTACTTACAATTGGTTTGTTCCTGCAAAGGCGACAAACCTAACGTGTAAGTAAAGGATAATGGAGCTTTTTGACGAGAGAAGCGAAGAAAGTTTTTTCAGTGTCAAACCACATTCCCCACATTTTGCACCAGTCGAAAATGCCAGCAAGAGAAGCATTTAAATCAATTTGATCGTTTGATGGCGTGATTTTGCGAAAGAGCACACAATCGTCCGCAAACAAGCCGATTTTCACAGTGGAATTAATTGCAGTGGTAATGTCATTTATGTAAATTAGAAAAAGCAATGGCCCTAGGACACTTCCTTGAGGGACTCCTGATGTGACCTGAAGACCGCCAGATTATTGTTCGTTAATTGCTACGAACTGGCGGCTATTTGTGAAATAGTTCGTTATCCATGTGATCAAGATTTCTGGAAGCTCAAGATATCGCAGTTTTAGTATCAGTTTGTCATGTGGAACAGTATCGAAGGCTTTACTGAAATCTAGAAACAGAGCATCAATTTGATCATTTTTATCAAGGCTTGAGGCCAGTGAATGTATGGCGGTGACTAGTTGTGTAACTGTCGAACAGCCTTTTC
This sequence comes from Amblyomma maculatum, assembly GCF_055883805.1. Taxonomy (NCBI): domain Eukaryota; kingdom Metazoa; phylum Arthropoda; class Arachnida; order Ixodida; family Ixodidae; genus Amblyomma; species Amblyomma maculatum. Next base: position 129,076,623 of record NC_139344.1, read on the forward strand.
AGAATCTGTGCTGAAATGATTGGTTTGGTTTGGTTTGTGAGGTTTAACGTCCCAAAGCGAATAAGGCTATGCGAGACGCCGTAGTGGAGGACTCCTGAAATTTCGACCAGCTTTCGACATTTCGACCAAATTACCGTTTCGCCTCCATCTAAACGCAGCCGCCGAGATCGGGTTCGAACCCGGGTACTCCGGCATAGTTGTCGGGCGTCTTACCACTGCACCACCCCGGCGGGGCCTGTGCTGAAATGAGACAATATTGAGTGTTTATATAAAAATTCATTAATCGGATTGGCAACAATATGTTCAATTAGCTTACAACATGAGGATGTCAGTGATATCGAACGGTAAATTTCTTCCAATGAACGGTCGCCCTTCTTGAACACGGGCATAAATCTGGCTATCTTCCAGACATTCGGTAATTTTCCAGCGATTAATGAAGCACGAAATATAATAACAAGGAACTTTGAAACGGATTTAGCCCCCCCATATCGTTTCAAAAAAAAAATGTTTTCAAGGTTGTCAGGACCACATGAAGATTTAGTTTTTACGTTTAACAGTTAGGGTGCGAAATAAAATTTCTTTCAGATGGGTGAGACATTTTTTTCATTGGATGAACAAATGCCAGAATTAGAAAATACACTATGAAAGTAACAATTGAAATGACTCGCAATATCCCGGTGATCGGTAATGATTTAGCCATCAATGCAAATCTGGGATACTGGTTTCATTTTTTCGCTCATATGATTCCAGAACTTTTGATGCTGTTCAACAATAAAGTTTGGTAATACTGTATTGAAGTAGCGTTCCTTCGAGGTGCGTACTGCACGCGCGTTTTCCTTTCATTTCTTTAACGTGATCGAGTTGTAGGGTTTTTTTTTTTAACCTTTTTATCTTGCGGGTCATGTGAATAATGTCACGTGTCGTCGACGCATTTTGTTTGCGAATCACGTTGCATTTATCAGGCACGAAGTTATCGATATAGAACTGACAAATATCTTTAAAAACGGCGCCAAAGTGTTGTCACGTCACTGTAAAGTTTGTGAGGCAGGTTTCCATGTGTTCTATTATGGCTGCATCATTTGCTCGTGAGCAGTCCTTGAAGGATCGCTTTACAGGTTTTTCATATGAGGCGGAAGTGACTATGGGTACACCGATACTGACAAGTCGGTGATCAGATATACCTTCTACAACTGCAACAATATACTCAGTTAACATTCTGGGCAAAAATACCAGATCAAGCACAGATTCGCGAGGTCCTTGCACACGTGTTGGCTCCTGAACTATTTGAATTTAATCGTGCGTTAGCATTATGCCAAGCATGGTGTTTAAATGTTTCCTGTTCCGCGAATGTACTTGCAAGCGTTCCCAATTGGTCAGGTAAATTTAGGTCACCTACTAGTAACAATTTATTCGATTGAAATTGAGACATGTTTCCTTGTAGCTTGACTAAATACTCAGGCGGCGCATCGAGAGGCGAACAAAATAAATTTGTGGCCCCAGCACGTGATTTTTATGCCCAAGCTTTCGAGACTTGGATCATCTTCCAGGACAACAGCTTCTATGCGGTTCTTAATAAGGACTGCAACGCCACCTCCCCTAAAATTCCGATCCTTGCGGAGAACTTGGTAGCACTGAGGGAACACATCCTCGCCACTTATTTCAGACCGCAGCCACGTCTCCGTTATCGCTTTGACATGTGGATCTTGCTCTAATAAAGTAACTTCAAGATTTTCTGCTTTGTTGAACACGCTGCGAGCGTTTAGGTTAATAATACGCAATTGCTTGTTGCACTTTTGTAGAAAGCGTCAAGTTTCTGGCTGCGGGGAGGGTTTGCTGATTATCTTTACACGCATATTCTTGGCCTCATCCCAGAAAAAAATGTTCTTTATGAATCTTGAGTTTGTCATGAACTACGAATATTTTTTTACCCTCAAGTTTATCAGCCTGTGCGCTGCCACACAGAAGCTTTTTTTTTTTCTTTTTTCTTTTTTTTTAAGTGTAGCTCAAGAATAGTCGTTCCTAATACTTATGTTCGAGCCTTTAAGTTTTTGCAGTTTTAAATATCAGTTTCGTTTCATTGAAATCCTGGAAATAGATGGTCACTGGACGGCTAGCGCCTTCTCGGCCAAGCCTGTGAATGCGGCCGATAGAATTACACTCCACATTCAACTTATCCTTCATTGCCTCCGTTATAACCTTTTCCTTGGGCAGCTCTTCTGTTTCATCGGGGGATGTCAGTTATGACATGAATAACTATATTTGACCGCCTGTTTCGGTCCTTCATATCTGTTAACTTTTTCGTCTGGAAGCCAATGACGTGCTCCAATGATTTAAGGGTAGTTTCAACCTGATCATCATGAGAAGAAGCTTCTGATAGCTTTTCTTCAATTTTAGTGAACATCTGTTGAAGTTTGCTTATCATATTTTCAGCATTAGTTAGTTGAGCTGCCTTCATTCCGGAAATGTTATTACAAATAGCAGTTTGACCTTCAAGCAGTTACAGTTACATTTAGTTACAGGAGTTGCGCTACGTTGTCGCAGTAAACACAGAGACCAAGCTTAAGAAATATCAAGCATTATTTAATTCCAATCTAAAGCATTGTGCTTTGTATTTGCGTACGAAATATAAGGTGAAATTTTAAAACGTTTTTGACAATGCAGTTCAGTTCAGTCGTTCAGTCGTGTCCGACTCTTCGTGACCCTATGGACCATGTCACGCCACGCTTTCCGGTCTCTCACTATCTTCCTAACATCACATAGCTTCATCTGCAATGCCTCGAGAATGCCATCTAACCATCGCGTTCGCTGCCTACCCCTTCTCCGGCGACCCTCAACCTTTCCCAACATCAAATCTTTCTCCAGCGACTCCTCTCTTCTCATCAGATGACCAAAGTAAAGTAGCTGAGCTTTAACTTTAGAGTTTGACCCTCCAATGAGCAGTCAGGGTTTATGGTCGACAATATCGACTGATTTGATCTTCTGGCAGTCCAAGGAACTCTCAAGAGTCTTCGTCAGCACCACAATTCAAACGCGTCAATTCTTCGGCGGTCAGCCTTTTTCACAGTCCAACTCTCGCACCCATACATCACAACTGTAAAGACCATAGCACGAGTTATACGGATCTTGGTTGGCAGACTAATGTCTCTGCTCTTTACTAGGCGGTCAAGGCTAACCATTGCTAACAATGCAGAAGTGGACAATTTGTCATGTTGGGAACAGAGAGGCAGTGGCCACTGCAAAAGAAAAAAAAATGTTTTATGCGATTTTATATAAAATTTCGCGTATTGAAAAACTTTTTTCCTGGGAGTTATTAATCAGGTAACGCCATTAGAATCTCTACAGTGGAAAAAAACATGTACACACAAGCTTGATGCATTAATCTAACGTTTCCGAATATTCTATAAACACCAATTTTTGTAACACAACCTCCCATTTATAGTAAATAAGGCCCCTCCAGGGCGGTGCAGTGGTTAGGGCGCTCGACTGCTTTATCCAAGAATGCGAGATCGAATCCCGGCCTCGGCGGTCGCTTTTCGATACAGGCGAAAAACAAGGCACCCGTGTACTATGTGATGTCAGTGCACTTTAAAGAACCCCAGCTGGTCAACAATTCCGGAACCCTCCACTAAGGCACCTCACGGAGCCTGAGTTGCATTGGGATGTTAAATTCCATAAACCAACCCATTTATAGTAACACATGTACATTATGATTGAATCGATGAGATTTGAGTTCTGTTTCTTTTGTATTTATAATGTTTCGGTTATATTTTATTCAGTTTATCTTGTTACTTCTGTTTTGTACAGCATTTCATCAAATTGATTGTAGAAGTTTTGATGTACATGAATACATATTCCAAGAAAATTACATAGTATTCTTGGAATATGTTTAAATATACGGTGTTTGACTCATGTTGTTGCTGGAGTATATTGCTTGGACTTTGCCTTCTGTGTCAACTGGTTATTTCAGAGGAGCCTGGAAAGGTTTTGATGGTCATATTCAAATGCATCAGATTTGTAGATGGGGTCTTTTTGAAACCAATGAAAAACTCTGCGTGGATCCTCAAATTTAGAAATAAATTTTGAAGTTGCTCTTCCAAATGTGTCAAGGTGACACCGCGCGTCTTTAGCCGACCCTGCCCAGTTCACTTAAAGTGGGCAAATAACCGGAGGTTATTTAACGTACACTGACGTTGCATGATACACGAGCGGCTTGCGTTCTCTCTGCAGCGATACGTGGCCACCGCGGCCTGGATCTAACCCGGGTCTCCCGGCTCAGTAGCCCAGCACCCTATTTACTGGGCCACCGCGGCAGGATGCTTTCGGATCTGTGTGAAGCATTGGGTCACAATAAAGAGGGGCGGATACAATATAAAAATTAACTATAGCAGAATGTAGTTGCAATCTATGATACTCGCGTCATAGAGAATATTGAACGACCGTTGCATTTCTGTAAAAATTAACTGTATGTTAGCAGCAGACTCACGGCTGTCTGAAACCCAATCGGTAGTACATAAAGTTTGTGTTTTATTGAAATGATTTTACCGAGCAGCCTGACAATATATAGCGCACTGATGACGAATAGCACGATACATAAAAACCAACACCGGAAAGTTTGTTTGTTTTTTTTTTAAATAAGAAGGGGATGGGTGGGGGTCGGTGCTTCGAACAATGATAAAAAGTACTGATGTCAATATTTAGGTACAGATAAAATTAGTCTCACATTATATGCATTGACGACTTTCATCCTCTGTCTCACTGCAAACACTAATGCAAAGTTGGCAGAAAAAGTTTGTGGGATACGTTAGCTCACGATTACATTCACTGCAGCCCTGCCCCGCGACCCAGTCGCTTGGTATCGGGTGATTATAACACGCTCGTCTCTTACAGACACCTAAATTTTGGATTCATGTTTTATCATCTGTAATAATGCTGAGGACATTACTGTACACGTATCACGGCGTCACATTCGCCTACCACTGCTGAATAATTTGTAATCGAAATTCTTTTCTCACCTGTTTCGGTTTCAACAGCCGAGCTATGGCTGTGACGTCGCAGTCAAATCTAGATCACGCGAGGGATAAAATACAGCAATATAATCATTGTTGCGTCATTTTAATTCACTACAGTGATAAAGCCAGCCTGCCTCAAGAACAGGAATCACTACAGGTGAAGAATAAGCGATTATATCGCTATTTTTTCATGCCGCGCATCAAGACATGATTGTGACGTCACAGACATCTCGCGGATAACAAAACCGAATCTGGTGAGAGAAGAAAATTCAGTTATAAATTATTTAGTCGAAAACTGCGTGCGGATCAATATACAGGAATGATTTACGCATTGTTAACAAGAAGAAAACTGCCACCAAAATTTGGTGTCTATAGTCCTTTCAGACATTCAAGGTGATTAACGAGAGTGACCACGCCGAGCTCATTTTTCGTCATTTGCTGATGACTGCAAACCTTGCGCCATTTTGCCGCAAGCAAGATTCGCTTGAAAACTTAAATGTGATAATGCTTTCACGTTCATTTAGGTTCGCTGGCCTATAGGTAACACTACGCGAACGAAAGTGTCCAGTGACATATATACCACTTATAATATACCCCCCCACCCCCCCCCCATACTCTCTCTTTTCTGCCTTCGTTGTGGCATTCTTTTTTTTTTTTTTCGACCGGCGTTATCGAAATATCTCTATATACGCCACTGGTCTTTAATGCTAAAATACATCCCCCTGCGGCTACCGCAAGAAACCGCCTTTCATAAACGCTTAACTGGAGGTTTCGACGCGCCCTTACGCATCCTTTCCTTCGGCACTCACGAATGGAACGACCGGAGTGAGCCTACATGCTGAGCGGAACAAGTTCGGCAGCAGCAACTGCAGTTGAACGCGTTTTCTTCGCGATATAATCGGAGGCTTCCCACCGGCTATTCTGCTTTTCAACGAATTCTAGATTTGCGGAAGGACTCCGCCGATTCGCTCCTTCGTCTCTGTATCCCCGAAACGCAGTCGGCTCGTCTTGTGCGGTCCTCATTAGAATGCGAGCTTGTCGCAGACCATGGATACCCCCGCCCCCTCGAGGGAAAGCCTGATTTTCGATTCCTATCACTCCGCGTCTGGCTGGTGAGACTAATTCCTTCAGTGTCCGCGTTGCCCTGGCAATCCAGAGAAAACCGAGGCTTTCCGGTGAAAGCGTAAATCTACCCTAAATACATGCTACGTGGCCTAATCGTTGTCTTTTCTTGCTTTGGCGTGTTCGGCGTGTTGCGCCGAGGAGGAAACAAGTGTGGTCGAGATACGTCGAAATCGACGAAGAAAAAAAAAATGTTAGAACGTTCGTAGCGCCGCCTTTTTTTTTTTTTTTTTGTTGTTGTTGTTGTTGTTGTTGTTGCTGTTGTTGTTGTTTTACGCTTGTATAGTCATACAGGACGTGCTTCGGTTACTACGTGAAGCATTTCCCGAACCTAAACAATCAATTGCAGGCGTAAACAGAGCGGACAACAGGACAAATGTCGTGACAGTCCCAGAAATTATCTACCAACTGATCGAGAAGGAGTGCTCTGCACCTTTTTCAGAGCCTCGGAAAGCAGCAAAAGACAACCCAAAAGACAATACACTCTACTCCTACGTGAATTAAGCTCTTTATTTTGGCCTTGAAGCGTATACGGTTCCCAGATATATGCGTAATGTCACTTGCGTAGAGTAAGCGCTTCAAGAACTCTGAGCGAAAAGTCTCAACAACTGGAGCTGCGCTTGATCTGAACTGCCATTATGTGTGTAATATAGGCTTGCAGAACATCTCCCCAGCGAGAATGAATAAGAGGTAGGAACAGTATTCTATTACGCAGTATTCTCGAATTGTGGCTCGATCACGACCATAATGCACCCAGTTGCATGGTGCCCTGTTAAGAGCTAGTTGCGGGCCTTTTTGTCTTACTCGTTTCAAAACAAAGTCAGTGCTTTCCGGTAGCCCCAAATTCTAAGCATCAGAAAAGAAGGGATTAGCAGGAATGCAGCCAGCGCCACGTCGACTGAATAAACAGAAACGTTGGAAGAACGGTGGCTGGAAATAAATCTTAGGAGAGAAATCAGAAGGACCTAACCGCAAAAGGACACAGGACAGATGTAGACGGCAACTCAAGGCGGTACAGTGCATTCCGATCTTCAAGCGCAGAGGAACGTGTAAAATATCACGTAATGCCTTGCCGGCTAGCCTACAACCATTCTAAGCTGCAGAACGTCTCCATAGTGAGCGTATCTCCGAATCTAGGCTCCTTTATGTGTTCCTTGGCGCTTGAAGATCAGTGTGCACTGTACCACCTTGTGTTGTCCTCTCTTCACGTCCTGTGTTCCTTAATTGTCTTCCTTTTTTCTTTTTTTGGCTTCGTGCTTATAATATCTCAATAATTGACCTAAAATAATACACCTGCTGATGGAAGCGAGGTTTTGTTAGCTGACGTTGGCATGATAGCGATGTACTCAGTCGCATGCACTGGCTCTATGATTAAAGGATAGAATTGCAACCTGGACAGGCGAGAGCAGAGCCTATATACATGGCCTCCGGAAACCAGTGTCTTGTTTTCGCAAGTGTTTGGCCGCTGTATTTTTATGTCAGTCAATTTTTAGGCTTAACGAGAAGTTAATTGCACTTCCTTAACAATTTCAAACACCAGTTTAAATTACGAGCGCATTCTCGTAGTTGTACAGATATTGGCTGGTTCATTCCATACCCTGCGTGCCCGCGCATGAGCCCCGACAAACACGTGAGAAATGAAAGAGCGAGAGGTATATGAAATGTTACGAACAAGAAATGGATGAAGCTAATTGCGTTGAGCGCGAAATGATAGATAGGGCATTTCGCAAGTTCTTCCAGTGATTCGCGCACGCAACAATGCATTCTATGCAATTACCATATATCACAAGGAGGGACACTGGGCAGGGTAGAAACAATTCTGAGAGAAATGGCAAGAGAAAAATTACTGCGAGAGTTTCTTACAAAGGCCAGTAACGTATTCTCACGCGTACCAACTGACGGCCAGCAAGCGCCGATTTTGAGATCAAGGAGCTCAAAGCTTTGAATTCTTCGAGCTCCCTGTCCCCACCCCGGCGCTCTCTCACAAATGTCGCGGGTGCGCCGAAAAGCGACAGCAAAGCCTCCGCAATGCCGTCGTGTGAAGGTCGGCCACCCGCGTTTACACGCGAGGCGCCCATGATTGCGAACGCACGGACAAAGGGCAACGAAGCCGGCCGAAGCACGGCGCTATGGGAACCGGTCCTCGCCCGCGCGGAGCTGAAACAAGAAGACAACGGAATGCCCTTCGCGAACGAGCGGGGTGTGCTCGCACTTGACACTGAGCGCTCGTCGTTTCGCACGCCGGAGAGGAGCGCGTGCGGCGGCGCAGATGAAGATCGCAACTGCTGAGTCGTTATTCCGCCCGCGGCTCGAGTGGAGCGCGATTCGTAATCGGAGAGCATCTCACACGCGTGCGTAACAGTCACCTGAGCCGGTGTATTGTGCTATCGCACGATAAGCACCGAAGGCTTAAGAGAGAAATCCAGAAGCTGCGCTTAATGAAAGGTGAAAGTACACAGGTGTTGCGACAATCCAGTGCTGTTCGTATACGATAGATGGAGGTAGGAGAAAGTGGAAGAAAATTAGTGCTCGGGACCGAAGAGAGAGAGTCGGGGGGGTTTGTCGGTCTCATTTAAACCCCGACCCGACAAAAATGGCTATCGGGCTCATGTATACGCTAGGGGGCGAGCTAAACGACCGTCGGGCCGGGTCCCGCCAGCCCGACTTCAGGGGGTGGGTTGGCTCGACCCTACCCGATGGGCGAGGGGCATGTATACGCTGACGCGTCGGGCTGGTTCACTTGCTTGACGCACGGTGTAGCAGCGATCTTAGCCCGACCCGACAGAAACAAGCTCGTGTAAACCCGGTGTGTGTGTGTGTGTGTGTGTGTGTGTGTGTGTGTGTGTGTGTGTGTGTGTGTGTGTGTGTGTGTGTGTGTGTGTGTGTGTGTGTGTGTGTGTGTGTGTGTGTGTGTGTGTGTGTGTGTGTGTGTGTGTGTGTGTGTGTGTGTGTGTGTGTGTGTGTGTGTGTGTGTGTGTGTGTGTGTGTGTGTGTGTGTGTGTGTGTGTGTGTGTGTGTGTGTGTGTGTGTGTGTGTGTGTGTGTGTGTGTGTGTGTGTGTGCGTGCGTGTGTGTGTGTGTGTGTGTGTGTGTGCGTGCGCGTGCGTGCGCGCGCGCGCGTGCGTTTCAAAGTACTGTTTCAAAGTACTAGTTATACTAGCCCCAATAATATTTAGTGCTCATAGAATCCCAAACGACAGTCCAGTAGGAGTTCCGCAAAATTTTAGCATCTACATGGTTGAAACCAATCCGACGTCCTTCTTTATGACATTCCCCACAGCCTGCAGTTAAGCTCCATGACTGCTTTATTTGGATTTATTCGGAGTAATTTGCCGAGTGCAAATTATAAAATACCGGGGCTCTTGAACTTTTCGCCTTGCGGTTTGTTGTGCCAGCTGCTGCCGCGAGTTCACACTGGTTGGATGCTATGCACAACCGAAGCACGCAACTAGTTGCTCTGCACTTTTCGAACAGGACCAGACTGCGCGGCGAGAGTGCAGGGGCCACTGACAACATTTTGCGCCATTGTGTCCCAGTTAACTGGAAAACTGCGCGCATGCAATGCTTTTGGAGAAAGAAAAGCGAGATTTTTCATCTATACTTCTCGTGAAGCACCCTATTTTGCTGTGACAGAAAGGGAGGAGGGCTAAAGATTCATACGCTCGGTTTCGTTCCATTCGAAGTCCCGTTCGAAGCGCGGGAAAAGGGCCCACGTCGGCATACCTCTATGATAATGAATCCATCATCGTGGAGCGCTGGCGTGCGAGGTATACCTACTGCAGAAAACGAAAAAGAAACGGCCGGTGAACGAACGAAAGGAAAAAGACCGACCAAGATCAACTCGGATCAGGTCGGGAAAGGTTAATGAGAACCAGTCAAGTTAGGTCCCGTACAGTCCGCACTACGTTCTCGGAAGGAGGCGCGCTCCACGGCTGCCTCACCCTCGCCCTAGTATATGCCCCCCCCCCCCCCTTCCCCCTACGCAGCGGGGACTTGCTCCCTCTGTGCAGCCACACGGCATATGCTGTCACCGCCGCAGAGCTCAATAGCTGAACCGAGATGAGTGATTCCGTTTCCGGTGCCGCGTATGGCTCGCGTTTTGATTTAAGTCCCGAATTAGCGAGCTTAATTGGTCGTTTGTTAACGTGCGCCCGCTGCTTTGGCCGACATGTTCGCTGCGCACGGTGGCCGCCGCCGCCACGGTGCGAAGCATGAAATTGACCCCCATGTTAAATGGACTGGTAACGGTCTGCGTTCGAGAGGCTGGCTGGCTCCTTCGCGCGCCGATCAGCGGGCGCTTCGTCGCAATGGTGGCAGCTTGTTACGCTCTGGAAGCGGCACCAGGAGCAAGAACTACGAGCGAAAGCGAACAATAATAATGGCGCACTCGTCCAAGGTTGCCCACGTCGACTTGGCGGAAATCAGATCGGCGTCGTGTGAGGTGATCGCTGTCAACCAAAAGGGAACATTTGCGACTCTGTGCATAACCTCGGAGAATGGCAGGCGACAGCAGTATGCACGCATTCATATGGGCTACGTGGCTTCCAGGCTTCCTTTTCGCTTTTTATGGTGTTCGCAGGTAGAAGATTTCGCAACCAAAAGTTGCAGTAAACACCTGCTACATCTGAAGTGAATTCGTAAAACGACACTTCATTAGCACGTTCGTCGAGATCTGTCATGTGAATGTTCCAATCAGTATTTATACGCTCACTTTATTTTTACTGCTGGTCTTATAAAAGAATGTGCGGCATCTGTTTATTCTCAAGTAGCTGGAACGCAGACTAGTTCAGAAAAGAAACACTGTAGCTTCCGGACGCGTGCGTTCCCTTTTTTTCGCCCAAGGCGTAATTGCACTGCAAGAAACAAGGTTGTCTGAAAACTTTTCGAACTTACTGGCTTGATCTGGGAAGGGAAATGGTTTACTGTTGTCGATTTCGTACAAATGTTTGTCGTAGGATAAGTGCAGTGCTTGAAATATGGATACCCCGGTCCCCAGGTGACATTACAGCTGTAGAACTCTCTATACCTGGATTACATCCAATAAATATTGACAATGTCTCCTTTCACTCTGAATTACATGACACGCTTCCTCTCTTTCCTTTTTTCTGCGATAATACTCGACTACCTTTATATTATCCGAGAGTTCAGTTCTCCTCGCATGGGCATGTGTGAATTATCTAATGTGAATGAACATGAGTCTTCCTATATTTCTCCGAGACGAGTCACGCTCTGGATTTGATATAACTTTCTCCTTCCCCGAGGTTGGCTTTTTTTTTTTTTTTTCGTAGACTCCGTGCGAAGCGTTCTATACTGTTACGGCATGATATTCCGCGCTTAGCTGCGTTAAACCATCAGTTCATTTTTACTGCCTTTTTTTTTTTTTATTATTCAGATGCTTTCAGCGTATTCTAAGCTCATCGGAAGACTATAAGCACAGGCAATCAAATTTAAATTCCGAGTTTCAGGTTCATAGCTAGGCGACCTTTAGTCATCTCTGTGTAGGTTTCAGCCATTGCTAAATTCAACTGAATGCAATGTGAATACAACTGAAATAAGTGGCCTTTTATTTCTAATCGCTCTTCCAGCACATTGCTCAACGCGAATCTATTCCTCGGAAGCAATTTATATTTCATGAATGTGCACTTCAAAACCATTCCCTAATTCTGCTTTTCTCTCTCTGTTGCAGCACAGCTCATACACGGAAGTGCACCAGGGCAAGGCCAAAGCGCAAGGAGCGGCAATCGGCGCATTTCATCACCACAAGTCGCACGTCACTCTCGTACATAGAGCACGCATACCGGATATATCTGCGCAAATTTTCCACTTTCTTACGAAGGCGCAAATGCTGACTCGATGTTCGGAGAAACTATTATGCATAAAAATCTAACCCACCAGATGCGGGCTTCACATATCACATACCCAGGAATCTTGGCCATTTTTCTGGAAAGAATTTTTGAGCGCAATATCTTCCCGGCAGGCTTCTACAGTTTCTTGCTTATAACTTTCAAAAACGCCACTCATTGGTTTTCTATGACAGTCTAACATATTTGTCCTCTACTCAGGAAAAACTTTAGAAGCATAATTTTGGTACGCATCAGAAGTTTATATCAATACGATGATGAAAATTGTAACATCCCACATATTGCCTCAGATTTCAAAGGTGTCAAAGAATCCTAAACTTAATTGTGTTTGATTATTCCCTGCTGGACAAGGTTTAAAGCGTGATCTGAAGTGAATTAAACCCTCCATGTAGATGACAACGCTTTGCTGTTCAAGTGGTTGTGCGTAAAGTGTGCTGGAATACCACAAGGTTAAAATAGCACGTCAAATTTCCGAAATATTCAAGTCTGTTTTAGGTGGTCTTGTCATGCGAAGCTCACTGAAAATTCTGTGTTAGGAACTGCCACTATTAGCTACAAGACAAACCGGTCAACCAGTTAGGAGCGCACAATTCCAGTTTCTGCAGCATACAGGCGCGCTTGTCACGGAAAAAGGGGACGAATAGGAAAGGCGCTCGGGACGCAGCTCTCGAGCTTAGCCTGCAGCCAGCAAATCATGCCGTCAGTCACCATACATAACACAATTACTTCTTCACTGGCTTGCCTTCACTGACCTTTAGAATTTCGAATAAAAGCACTTCGATAGAAGCAAGCATGTAATATATGCCCTTCTCTCTTTCTCTTTTTTTTTTTTTTTCGTTTTATTTACAGCGAACTTACCGAAACTATACGACCCTGTGACGCTTTTGGTCCAGAGACTGCCCTGAGCTTGTTTCGTTGCTTTCCGGTTAAGCGGAGCGGACTGGAATGCGAAACGCTGCAAACAATGCGAACAAATGTCTGACGAATTATTTTTTTTTTCGCGCCGAATTACTACCGAGCGCCCCTGCATTGTCGTTATGTCGCGAAGGCCGTCGAGTTCGAGGCAGAAAGATTTAGCATACTAATGAAAACGTACTAGCGGAGCCGTATACCGATTTACTGGGAGACGATTGCGCACGCCTGGATTCTCCTCCCGGCTGGCCCCTGCATACAAGTGCGAGTGTGCAGGAGGCGTTCGGTAATCCGATGTACTTTTAGGTCAATATGTCTCCATTATGTTAAATCTATCTACTGCGATGATTTAAAGTGACCGCAAGAAGCATAACAGGCAATCGGCCTTCGAAAGACCAACGTACGTCAGTGCACTTTTTTGCAAATGTAATATTCCTCCCGACAGACAACATGCGTCAGAGATGATCAACAACATGAACTGCGTTAAAGCTTTGACCACGTTTGTTAATAGTTCCCAAATCTAATTTTCCTTTCAGGGATTCCAAGATTATAGTTAACCACATCTTCGCTGATGGCTTTGCGGCATTGAGTTCCATGCATTTCATCTGGTATTGAATATATGCTTCATCTATATACCCAAGTCCCTGTATTGATTTTGAGCTCCGTCCACTGAAAAGAAGGACACTTAACGGGTTGAATGTGCCTGCGAGACACGAGACTATCGTTGGGAATTCAGACGGCTTTCAAGCTGTGCATCGCAAGAGCTACAAGCTGGCACTTCAGCCCCAGTGCAATTTGAGTTGCAAGAAAATGACGGAAGCTGTAGAACTTCAGGTTTCATGCCACCGCGGCAATGCTGTTAATAAGTTGTATTCGGTCACGGGTGCTGAGAGACTTGTTATTATTTTTTTTTTTCAGCATACAGACATCTCCACGGTGCTTCACGTGAGGCCCAAGGGGAAGGTTACTTTTCTTTTTTTGACGAACTTCCGCCGTGTCTTTGACCGGCGTCATAGACATGCATATATATATATATATATATATATATATATATATATATATATATATATATATATATATATATATATATATATATATATATATATATATATATATATATATATATATATATATATATACTTTATCACATCGACTCAACACTGGGTATGAGATCATCTTTGTTAGACTCTGTGCGGAATGCAAGTGTTGCGAAGGGTTTGAAGAAACAGAAAGCAGCAAAAGCAACGCCTAGTTAGTACAACACGCTTTCACTGGCCAGAAGGCTCACTTGAACAAAGGAGTGCGAGGTACACATTCAGTTTTTCATGTGCGCTCATGTCTTTGAGAAACACAAGCGAAACGCGTCTTTCAGGCCGACAAATGACCAAGGGCTATAGCTATCACAGACAAAAAGATGTATGCTACTACAAAGTCCAGCAAATAAAAAAAATAAAACGCGACTACGAGGTTCTCCGCGTAGTAGGACTGCGAAGCATCAAACGTGGCTCAGGCTTTCAGAAGTGGAGCGAAGACGCGCAAGAACAAGCGATGCTCGAACGGGGCGGTGGCCGCGGGGAGATAGTCAATTTGTATAATTCGGCTGGACAACGTCATTATAAGAACCCTCGGAGAGACTTGCCTGCGCATGGTAACGCGCGCACATGCGCCTGTTTGTGTGTCTGCACACACAGGCCCCTTGAAAGCGGACCTGGGCTGGCTTGGACCATCGGTGCGTTCAGGTGAAACGGGACTCGCTTATTGTGGTGGCCGCGCAGGGCGGGGCCCCGTGCCGAGAGGGGAACGCCGCAGGTCGACTGTGCGCTTCTGCTACCGACTGTGCGGGAACGCCGCTGCGTCCAGTCGCACCCCACAGCGGAGTGGCAGGCCGCGCATAACCGCCACCTTTTCTCCTGAGCGAACGGCGGATACAACTCAAGAAAGAGACTTGCCAGCTAGTGACGATGGCTGATTGTCATGGCATCGTGATCTATTTGGTTAATCCATGGTTAATTCATTTGCAGTTGTCGGCCTCAAATTGTGTTCCTGGTTGTAACTTCTGATCCGACAGTTGACGTGAACGGAAGTGTACATAATCATCTTTCGGTGAGAGTAGAAGCACACGCAGCAGTCGGAAACGCGGAATACTTAAAGTTCGATAATATGCACTGAGGTGTAGGGCGGGTTCCGTCGGGAGCAATTTAAAGGTGACGACATCAACTTCCAAACGTTTATCTATGCTACTGTGACCTCTTAAGGTACTCTACTATGCTAATATAGGCATAGCGGTGTAGTACGAGACCATTCTTACTATCTGAACGTGTTAGTGACAAAAACAAGACCCAAGTTTTTCAGTCAAAAGTTATGGGGAGACACTTGTTCATTTGTCTCCGAGTGTGACGCTCTTCTGGTCTTCGAGTGATGGAACCGCTTTCCTTGTAGCGTAGTTGAAAACTCCCGCTGTAATCTCGATACCACAACAGTACTTTCCTATAGTATAAAATAGTTATTAGCTGCGTAGGTCTGAAGAAAGGAATTCAACAAAGAAACAATGTGCAATGAATAAGTCACTTTAAGATTATTTGTGACTACATGTTGATAACCTGAGTGCTGAACACACACACACACGCATGCACGCACGCACACACACATTTAGACGAGCGGATTGCGATGGCGTGTTATAGGAACTAAATAGTTGACCTGCTTTTAGCCGCTCGCTTCCGACCGCGAAAAACAACTTATGTATGCCCTTATAATCCCACCTGTGTTTTCATCTACTTCGCAGAAAAGCACATAGGACAGTAAACAACCTGATGAAAAATTGGAAATACCCCGAGACCCAGCAGAAACTCATGGTAACAAGCTGAGCGTGCACATCGGCGCTACCAACTAACTTGCACTGCTGCTCTATGAAGCCAAAGCGCACATTTGGGTCCGTGACACGGCAGAAGCAGCTTTCCGGAGCCCCGGCTAGCTCATCCCGGCCACTCATCTTTACGGCTGTTGCCCGAAGCGTCTTGCGCTCGACTAGCGTTGGCGGTTGTAAAACACATTTCCGTTTCCGGTTACGCTGACCCATTCACAGTCCGAAAGAAGCCCGTGAGTAGTCTGCGGACGAGGCGGGAACCGTGACCAACCAACTCAAAAAGAGCGAACGAGAAAAACTAATGACAAGGAGAGGTGGAAGAGAAAGGAAGGAAGGTAGCGCCTTTGCGCCATAACAAAAGCGATTAGTCGGCGTTTGTTGATTGAACGCGGCCGAACCTTGATTGATATTTTTCCAAACTTGACGTTCGGAACACCCTCTTTGCTCGCCCCAAAGACTCAATTTGCGAGCCGCAGCAAAAGGTGAAAATATTAGCGCGGAAGAAAAATTGCATATAAGGCTGTAGACAGGCTGACGGTTCGAATATTAATGCAGAAAACTAAGCGTCTGACGCGCAGAGACAAGACCGCAAAACGTGTAGAATAATGGCGGCCTTCAGAATGACGGACAGGTGGTTTTAAAACTGGTCCCTCTCTCCTGACAAACAGATGCTATTAAGATTTGCAACTCGAGCGCAGCTAGTATGGCAATATTTTCCCAACTCCAAAAGAAATGACCGGCTAGCATCAAGTTCTTGCCTTACACAAGCTCCTTTCGTGCCAGGTAAGAAAGTGGCTTATCGTATGTAACATCCCCTTGTAACTGAAATAAAGGACAAAATGTGGCATTCATCGGCAAATATTCAAGCCAAAGGGTAGTTTCAATAACCTATAGTTTGGTAACTCCATACACCTTGGGTTGCTTCCACTATTACTGCGATAACGCTAAAGGCCTCGTTAACCAGAAACTCCGGCGTCAGCCTCGGAGTATTGGGATCGAAAAATTACGGGGCATGGCTCTGGCAGGTGGTAGCTGGCAGCTGCCATGATGATTCTTAGGTGGTACTTAAGGAGACCACATGATATCAGAAAGTTTTGAGGACCTGCCGTTTCGTCAGAATTTCACCACAATAGATGTCTATCATAACTCGAGTATGGCCAATCCAGTGGTGACCTTCAAACATAGATGGGCCACCCCCAAAATTTCACTTCGTTTGAATTTGACCAAAATTGATGTCTACCCTAATTAGAGTATCGCCAACTGAATGCTGACTTTCAAATTTTGGTGGGCCACCCCCAAAATTTGGTCCCTCAACCCCTTAAATTTGACATCGGAATTTGACCATTACAAACGGCAACTAAGCAATGGAAGTGAGCAACGAAACGCAGAACTCATTACGGAACTTGGAACGGAAGTCGCAATGCTTTCGCATTTCTGCAGTAAGGAGACTTGCTTGCACCCGGGCCCTGTAGTTTTTAACCAGTAGGACAGTTTAGATGCTTTGGCATGGCGGTTAGCTCGGATCTCCAGCTGGAGCTCTCGTAAAAAAAAAGAAAAAGAAAAAAAAAGAAAAAAAAACGACACCCAAAAGGTTATGCGCATATCTAATAAGACATGGGCTAAAACATCGGTCTTGGAAAACTATGCTTGTAGCGTATACACTTCCTTCGTGGGCCCCACTACTCGAGTACGTTGACGTGGTTTGGGACCCGCATAAGAAACACGGACGTAAAATATGTATTACTATACAGCGCCTATGCGGAAGACAGTTATCTGCATTTGATCTCAGTCGCCCCTGTTTGTCTACCTCGGAATAGCGTCCAAAACTGCATCGTTTGAAAATCTTTTTCTCCATCATCAACACTTGTACAAAAAAAAAAAAAATCACAGATATATGTAGTACAAGACAACATAATAAATTTGGCACAAACATCCCAAAGAATTTGCAATGCGTCAGTGTAGAAACAATGCATACAACCTGTCGTTCAATGCGGAGAGCCACGGCTGACTTTGCTACGTGGCTACCTTATCGTAACGTGAAACCTTTTTCTTGTTTCCGCTTAATTACAGTCATTATATTGGGTGTATTTGCTTAGATTCCGCATTTCATTCTCCGAGTGCATGCTTATGGTGCGCCTTCTTGTTCTTTTGTTCCTTTTCTTTTTCCTGGGTGTAAATGCAGGCGCTTGTTTCTCAATGAGTTGGTTTATCCCGAAGAAACGTTTGTGCTAGTGTATTTGTTTTGTTTAATAAAGAAAAGAATGGTTTTGTCACCCTGCCGCGGTGGCTCAATGGCTAGGGCGTGCGACTGCTCAACAAAAGGAAGCGAGATCGGGTTCCGGCCGTGGCGAACGCTTTTAGGGCGAATATACTCATACGATCCCCACTGCCGATCAAGAATCATGTTTCGATCTTGTTTGTGCTGTCGCTCTGATTGGATATGGTGTTTATTGAAGCGACAACCAGATGGCCTTTCGTGGGTAATCAACTCCGATATAGCCGGTCCGACGCACGAGTCGCTCCCGACGGGTCTTTCAAGTTCACCAGACAAGGGAGAGTGGTGGAGCTTATGACATTTCGGTGACTGACAATGACCTCTTGTAGCGCTTTTACGCTAAAAACATTGCAGCAGATTCGAGCCAATTGGGTTAAAACCCCGCAACTCGGACCCAGCAGCCGAGCAGCTTATGCGCTAAGCCAACAGCGGCGGATGTTTTCACTTGTTATAACTAGGTTTAAGTAGAGCGAAACCTCCGCCATTTGACACGGCGGCTTCTAGATGGCACCACAAGTGAGGTGAAATCCGTGGCCTCCGCCATCATGCACGACATTTCATCGGAGCTGATCGCGGAGGCTCCCAGACTGCGCCCCATATTGCAAAGCACCAGGCTCCTAGCCATTAATAAAGTTTGCATCAGTTAACTATCATGCAAAAAACAGCAATTACATCAAGTTAAAGCATATAAGGAAAAGAAAATGCACGTAGTTGTGTACTTTATACGGTTTAACTGAGATAACGCCTGCTTATTTTTTCGATGCGGAGAAAGGCAAGGCGCCCGTGTACTGTCGTCACCAACGAAATCTCGATAAGTTCGTGGTGGTGACAGAAGTTTGCTATGTAAGAGCGCGGCAAGAAAGCCCGAGGGGGTCGAAACTTCTGGTTTCCGCTACCACGGCGTCCCTCGTAGCTTGAGTGACTTTGGAACGTTAAACCCTACAAAACCAAACCTACTTGCTTTGCTGTTGCTAAAGACGATCATGATGATGTTCATGCCGATGTTGTCTGCGAATGTCCAATCACTTGTACACGTCATGTACCCACTCCTGCCTTGGCTACCAGAAGGCGGCCGGTATTATTGAATAAAAAATAAATGAAAAATAATTGTTTGTTTGTTTGTTTTTGTGGGGTTTAACGTTCCAATTCGAATGAGTCTATGAGAGGCGCCGTAGTGGAGGAGTCCGGAAATTTCGACCACCTGGGGTTCTTTAACGTGCACTGACATCGCACAGTACAGGGGTGCCATGCTTTCCGCCTGCAACGAAAAGCGGCCGCCGAGGCTGGGATTCGATCCCGCATCCTTGGGATCGGGGCGGGGCTGAAAAATAATTACTGACGGGCGCATTTAGCATGAGCATATAGGTGACATGTGTCGATGCTCTCGCCCTCCATAACTGCAAATTAGCGCGATACCGTTGAAGGCTTCGTTCTCTGGAAAATCCAATATCATCGTTGTCGGCGTTGTCCGCTTTGCGAGGGAAAAATCACGGATATAGTTCTGGCATGTGACAGGTGTCAGCTGATAAAGCCGGGCAACGATTGGCTGTGCGACGTCATACTTGGTATGGCCCATTGGGTAGCTTTTCTGCCAACGTTTCACTTCAGATGGGAGAGGAATCTAACCCTCCATAACCCGTGCATGCATCCTCAGTCAGGCCTGCAACCTATAGGCCACGCAGGTACGTTCATACGGCTTAGTAAATAGAGGCGTTTTATCGATATATGCCAGATGGTCTCTCACATCGTACGGTTTCTTACAACAGTATGCTAAAGAGTGCGTGGGAGATAATACATGCACACGATTAAGGCATTAGTGATTTTCACAGGGTGTTTATTTTTCTTCAATCCGGCTCCATGGTTGCTTATAACCAGAACTGCACATTGAAGCACGAATTTAGTTGTTTAAAGATGTCGATGTGCAGCTGCTCTTGCACCGCAGTTTCTTTCCTTTGTTCATAGCACTCATGGTGCCTCGCGGAGGAGAATGGGAGAGGGGTCAGGAAATGATTCCCTCAGTTTAAGTTATCATTCTTTCTATACCGCATCACAATGCACTCGCACGCAAGACTCTATGGAGCCTAGTTTTTTGCAGTGTATATATAGAAATGTGTTATTATAATAAAAGGCCTGCGACTGAGATACTGGGCCCGGCCGTTGAACCAAGTGCGAAATCATGTGATGTGCTAAGCACTCTGCCACATTCACATCAAGCGCGACAATCAGTCATCAGCCGACTGCCATGAAAAGCGTGATTTAATGAGCGCCGTAACACGAATACGGCCCCGCCGCGGTGGTGCAGTGATAAGACGCCCGACTACTGTGCAGGAGTACCCGGGCTCGATCCCGATCGCCGGCGGCTGCGTTTCGATGGAGGCGAAACGAAGAGGCGTCCGTGTGCTGTGCGATGTCAGCGCACGTTAAAGATCTCCAAGTGGTCGAAATTACTCCGTAGCCCTCCACTACGGCTCCTCTTTCTCTCCTCCCACTTTTACTCCCTCCTTCCTCACTTCCCTTACGGTTCGGTTCAGGTGTCCACAGAAACAAGTGTGACAGATACTGCGCCTCTCCCTTCCTGTCAACCTATTATTATTATTATTATTATTATTATTATTATTATTATTATTATTATTATTATTATTATTATTATTATTATTATTATTATTATTATTATTATTATTATTATTATTATTATTATTATTATTACCTAGCTGAGCGTAAATAGGTTGAGGCCTTATACGCGTCAAGTTCATCGCGCGCACCAACGAGGTAAAGGAGTCCAGAAGCAGTTTAAAGACAGCTGGATAGATTGAGTGACTGTGAAACAAGGTTGCGTGTTAAGCAAATTACAACAATTAGTCGACAACACTTTAAAGAAACGCCATTGTCTCATAAACTGGTAACGGCTAACTAATATCCTCCTTTCCAATTCAAGGATTCATGCGAGCCTAGCTTTCCTCTCTTCGGTTCCCTGCACACAAGCAGCAGGAACTCTGTTTCTTCTCTGCAGCCTGTTCTCATACGAATAGACATAAATCACGCCTGATAATGCGCTCGTTTCTTTTCTTTGCCTGAACAATATAATCCCAGAAACTGCATCAAAATTCGCTTACCATAGACGGAAGAACATCGGGTCAGCATAGGCAATTTTTAAGATATCTGTACTTAAAGGGCAAAATTCTTGTTGCTAGTAATAACCATCTTGCTGCAATTGCCAGAGCAAAATGAGAAATTAAAGTGTATAGGCCAGATACAAAGCTAAAGTATGTATTACCAGTTAAACAACGCACCCCGAAAGTTTGGAATGGCAATTATTTTACTTCTTTTATATATTTGTTAATTTTAAGGCTGCCCTATAAACAAGCTAGAATCGAAAGTTATTGTGAATATCATTCATAGTATACATGTATAATCATACGCGCGCGGGCAGGGTAATTAGCTGGAACCTCGAGAGGACCTCATGAAGAGAATTTGAGGCAGAGCAGAAAACGATAAAGCACAATATTTAAACACTTTTTCACAGCGCAGTGATACACGTCCCCAAGCACTGCAGCTACTCAAATTATAGTGTCCGTAGGTACAAATCACACAAATCAGTACACATCTTCTCAGGTGTTCACGATTTTGCACAAATGCTTGAAAACTTAGTTTTATTGCTTGAGTTGTTATTTATTTATGCTTCTTGAAATTTACTCGCACAAATCAGTACACATCTTCTCAAGTGTTCACGATTTTGCACAAATGCTTGAAAACTTAGTTTTATTGCTTGAGTTGTTATTTATTTATGCTTCTTGAAATTTAAAACACATGTATCAGAGTTTTTTAGTTTTTTTTTTTTTTTAAATCTTCAAACAATAGTAGAAAGGATTTATACAACAAAGACGACAGCCCCGCCGGGGTGGCGAAGTGGTTACGGCGCTCGACTACTGTGCCCAAGGAAGCGGGATCGAATCCCGGCCTCGGCGGCTGCGTTTCGATGGAGGCGAAACGGAGTGGCGTCCGTGTGCTGTGCGATGTCAGTGCACGTTAAAGAACCCCAGGTGATCGCAATTTCCGGAGTCCTCCACTACGGCGTCTCTCATAGCCTTAGTCGCTTTGGGACGTTAAACCCCACAAAACAACAACAACAAAACAAAGACGACATAAGCGTCAAGAGATCCGTTTAGTATATGAAATGACGTCGAACCTTTCTAAGTCCAGCGTTACAGCATGTTCTTCCTGCTCTCTTTTCAGAAAAGTACTCTTTAAAGCGGTTGCTGAGGTTGGCCAACAAAGGATAGCGAACTTTTTTGTTTTTTGCTGCAGCATAACGCATTTGTGTGCATTACCACTGCTTTCAGTATATTGACTTCAAGCCGTGGAGTCGCTACATAAGACTGAAAAGAGTAAATATGGCGATAAACATTTCGCTTCTCTTCTCCGCGTGTAGATTTCCTGCTTACCACAATTTTATTTTTATTTTATTTTTTTTATTTTTTATTTTTTTTTTTTTTTTTTTTGTGCCGTGATCGCTGCTTTCTTCGCGCCAGGCGTTCTAAATCAACTTGCAAAGCGACAAGTGGCCGAGAACGGCATCTTTCCTTTTTTGTTTCTTTTTTTTTCCACTTTCTTTTTGCGCTTTTACGGTGGAACTATTTCTTGTCGAATTTTTTCCCCCCATCTTTAGTGCGCATGTCTGCCCACTCATTTTCGAGTACAGCGTTTACGGCAGGTCCAAGAAGCGGCCCCACGCAAGCCTTTTCTCTCCACCAGAAAACATGCGAGAAAAAAAAAAGGAAGGCTAAAAATTCGCGGAGACGCCTTTAGACACGAGCGCCACTATGTCTGCGAGCGGAAAATTTAATGGTCATCTGGAATCTACTCAGAATGAGCAACCTTTCCGAGAAAGGGTTTATGGAGACCCTACTCGCTCAGAGCACGCTCCGAGCTGGTTCAAGTTGTCTTTTGATCTCAGGTGAAGATAAGTGATACAGGTGTTTTACGGTCGTTCACGGCGACACTCCCGGTAGGTAGCAGCAATGCTTGACGATCCGCCCAGGAGGGGCAAGCGCCCTCGGCCGTGTAACATGTTTCGCGCGCATGTCTACTTGAAGTAGCTCTTTCTTCCTCTTTTCTCGTCCCTTCTTTATTCTCTACGCCACGTTGTACTTAAAACGCGCACGGATCGGTTTGGGAATTCGAAGCCCCGGTGTCTACCTCAAGGTGGAGCCCGAGTATTATCAGGAATGTCAGCCTTGCTTTCTGTTTGTATTTAAGCCGGTGACGTCAACGAGAAACGCGAGAGCAGCGTGCGCTGTATCTCGTACGCCTCGGTGAAAAAAAAAAAAAAAAGCGAAGCGTGAACTCCAGGGGTATTCCTTACACCACCTCGAAGGAAGAGACCTATCGAAAGAAGCATTCATTTCGTGAATGTGAGGACGCAATCGAGGTCGTAAGCGGTCGTCAAGGGTTACGAACGCCGTGCAAGTGGGCACTCCGTACGGCCGCCTGAAGGGATCCATTTACGAGTGCGTTGAGAAATTTGCTCGCTACAGAATGGAATTGGAAAGATATTTCCACACACTGTGCAATACACCTTCGACGAACAAGCCCAATCTCACCTCCTGAGCTGGCTTCCTCAGCCGAATAACGAAACTTCTGAAAAGATTCAAGTAAGCCTACGGCGCACGGAGCCCGATATTGGTATTTACTGCTTGTCTCTAACCGAGTTAAGACAACGCTCCTAAGTTACGATGAATTTATCATCTCAAAACGGACAAGAGCATAGATAGGTGAAGGCCTCAAAGCTATCGCAGTGTGTGACATCGTCCGCGTTCCTTGCCTTTTGCAGTAGCTGTCATTCATTGTTTCCCCATGAAAAGCGAATTGAAGTAAGACAAATGGGCAGTGGTTTCAAATAGCGATTAAAGCGACATTACAATGAGAATTCACTCAAATTCAGCGCTGCGCTGTACAGGGAACAGGTTTGCGCACACCACTTCGAGGACAATTAGGTAAAAAGCACAGAACAGAGCAAAACAGTGAAACCACGAAGCCCAAGGGGGCTGTAATACATAGAAGCATCTTTGTGAGCCTTTCGTCTGTCTACGTTAAACGCGAAATCGGATATCTGGCGCTTCATTGCTTAACAGTATGTAGTGCATTGAATTGCTACTTGCTCTAATAACACGATAGAGGCTTAATTTGCATAAATTCCCATTTCCAGGTTATTTACGTGCGCGGCGTTCTTTTCCTTTTCTAAGGCAGCAAAGCATATTTTTCGGGATATAGGCGTTTTCTGCCGCTCATATATCCTGTGAGTCACGCATTATTTCATTCGAACTTAATTATAAGAACATGAAGGGTACACCTAAACGCTGAAGGACAATGCAGTCTTTTACGAAAATGAGCCCCAAGCTTCGGTTCAAATTTTATTAGGATTATTGTCTTCTTTTTTTTTTTTTTATTGCAGTTATTTCTCAGTGAAACGTGCAGAGGCATCGAGTTCACTCAATAATAAATCCACAAATCAATAAAATTCTCATTGAGTCTTAGCTGTAGTTTTTTCACTGCGAGGTATAGCTGTGGTGCTAGCCATCTTGTGGTTTGTCGTCGTTTCACAAGGTCGCTCCCGAGTGCCAGAGGCGGCAAGTTTTATTTTCCTGCCTTCAGAGCGGTCAACAACGCGAAGTATGGTTTCTCGGGCCGAGGCGTCAGAAATAAGCAAGTAGGAAATCAACACGGCCTTTCCAAATTTCGCACCTGTTCTCATGCGCACGTAATTTTTTTATACTTATTCCTCGGCACGCTCAGCGGTCTTCGACGCGTACCTTGTGGCTTGCTTCGCGCACGTTCGATACGCCATTGCTTCCGTCTCGGGAGCCAATGCACTCCGCGCTGCTCGCCGATCCGAAACGCCATCGCGTCCACCTGTGAAGCCGATACGGTGTATGCAGATTACGACGTTCGACTCGTTTGGCATGTCTCTCACACTGAGACTCCGGGCTCATCGGATCGCTCCGCCTTCAGTGGCACACTATTCGTCCCTGCGTATAGGCTTGGTGGTTAATTTGAGAAAGTCTCTTTTTTTTTTTTTTTTTTTTTTCACGACGACAGCGGAGGTGTGCTGGCACTGTCTCGTAAAGACAACACCCTTGGGGTATTTGCATATTTCTCTCTTAAGTCTCCTTTCGCGACTTGGCGGTCTCGGCATGGTCTCGGCCCCGCGCCTGTCTTCAAGCTGAATTCATTTAAACCATACCGCATTCGTGGTCGCTAGGTTGGCTGTTCAAGACTCGGCGAAGCTTGGTGACTTGGTTTCGTTCGTGGGCGCGGTACCTTGATCATAACCGAGGCTTTTCGAGCTCACTGGTTTGTCAGCGATGTCGTCTTCGTCCGTCTTTTCTATAGCAGGGGTGAAGAGTCCATCGTTTCGTAAGAAACCCGGGGAGAGTTTATCGGTCCCCGGTGGTTTTTAGTGAGAGTTGGGTCGTAGGCGGATGAATAAACTTAGTGATTGAATGCCTCCCTCTAGTAGTCGAGACCGCGTGAGGTAGGGCTCGAGGCGGAGGAAAAAGCAGTGAATGCTGACAACAGTTTACTGCTTTTGATGTCGACGGAGTGAAGTAACGTTTGAAAAATCTGCAAACTATACCGACTAGCTAATTTCGTTGGGCTTAAGATTAAAACACAAACACACTTCGAGTTTTTTGTTTTGTTTGTTTTTTTCGCTTCCACTGTTCCAACCTTAATTATATTGATGACAATGTCGTGCATGTTCAAGCCCAGTTATTCCTTTCTCCTCAGCTGCGGACATTCATTTATCGCAGCCTGCGTATACCCTTTAAACAAAATCTACCACCAAGCCGGTGTGTTCGGGTTAAGTGTGACGACCGTCCGCACACATTATGTGGGTCACTTCTTCTATATCCGTGAAAACAATACCCTTACCGATAACCAATTAAACCTAAGCGGGCACACAACAACAACAGTAAAATATAATACATCTCAAATCTCCTGCTCTCCTAACATGGTACTTCTAGTTAGGGCGTGACTATCTGGAGACTTCTGGAAAGGAGAAAGGTATCGTTCTCCAACAGCTTGCAGTGTGCATGAGGTTGAAGGTCAGTCGCCGGCGTACGGTTGCCTTTGCTATTCCCGCGCAGTTCGGCAGCAGACAAGCCGAGCGACTATTGCTGTCCTGCTCATCGTCACGGAGCTTTGCAATGACTCTCATATTTATATGTGTTTGCCTTCTCCGCTACTACCTCGCCATCTTTTGTTCGCCTGCGAGCGTAGCACGCGCTGGCCGCCGTCGCCGCTCGCCACGTCCATCTGGCCGAGTGTGTTCCCGTGTCAGTGGGCGAAAATTTTAATAAGAGGCTGAATAATTTACGAAGCGTCGCTCCAGCGAAAGGGAGAGCCGCGAGGGACAGGGTGGTGAAGGGGTGGCGCCGACGGCGGCCGCGGTCCGTTTTGGGACCCGGGCTGCGCTCGTTCCGCAGCCGAATCACGTTCCGTGGGGGTGGGCCATGCGGCAGCGAGAAAAGGGCGCCCCCTTCGATCGACGCGCGCCCCGCTGCATTAGCCCCAATGAGCTCGGCAGCGACGCCGCCGCGGCTGTTTGCGGCGACCTTTCCCACAGTGACGTGAACGCGCGCTGGCTCTCTCTAAATCGCGATGGGCTCCCATTGCAGAGATACGTGACGTGCCTTTCTTTAGGTCTGCTCGGGCTTATTTGAGAAACAACGAATCCCGTCTTCTGTATTCTCGCTCAAGAAGCTGACAGAAAAGTAGTATACGCTATATAACGAACATATTTGTATATTTCTTCTAACGGTGCGCACTCATCAGCGTTTACACACACTTGCCCCCGCAGCTACAGGCCGCATACAAGTCGACCCTGCGTTTGGCTACAACAGCTAGCTGCGCAATAAGAGACGTATTTCGTGAGAGGGTACATCGCCGCTAGCTGGCAGTGACGTACTCCTCTTACGTCTGTGGCAAATAGCATCCACTGCTATATATCCCAAGACCGTGAACGGCGGGCTCTTGCAAACACCTAAGGCCTGTAACCGCGGAAGCCAAGCTTGCTGCTTAGCCACGAATGAGAGAGAGAAAGAGCGTCGCATGCTTTTCATTCACCAAGCGAGAAAGAGCATCCACGCAAGAAGGGGCGAGTTGGCACTACGAGACTGGGAGCAGTAAGTACTACATTATCAAAATCGACCAAAAAGACCGAGCTGCTAATACAGACACGGCCCTGTGTTCATGGGTGCTGTCATTCCGTTAAACTCCGTATTTCGTGCTCCCATGAATTAAATATACAGTTTTGCTTCAATTTCCAAAAAAAAAAGCAAAAAAAAAAAAAAAAAGAAGCACGCCGCATTGGTTTTCTATGGCAGTCTCAATTACACGTTAGCGCCGGACCGGCTTCAGACGATAAATTTTGCTACGCATCGGAGCCTTACAGCCGTTTCTATTAATAGCTTCATAAAAGCATCTTACAATTCCACACTTGCGGAATAATTACGCAGCCCACTGGTTTTTAAGGGCAGCTTTATGAGTTTGCCGTTATGTTAAATGATATGACTGTGGCGTGATCTGATGTAGAATATCTGTGAAGTGACTGTACTAACTTCACCCATCCCTCTCGCACAACTTTTATATCCACTCACCCTCTTCCACCAGTGCAGGGTAGCAAACCGGTTGCTTTTACGGGTTAACCTCCCTGCCTTTCCTCCTCATCTTCCTCCTCCTTTAACTGTTCGGTGCGAGCACAGAAAAAAAAAATAACTTACATGCAGATTTTTGCCATGCATCGGAAGCTTACACCATTTTCATCAATGTCTGCGTAACAGGGTCTTGCAATATCTCACGGTAGCCTCAAAGCAAAAAGATGTCCAAAAATCTGGGCATTGCGATACTCATACGCTCGCACATAAAAATCACGCCTACGCGCAGAAACTGACGTTCATGCGCAGTCAAGACTGTGCATACCATGCGATCTCACCTGCCTGAGGTTTGCGTGCTCTGCACAAAGGCCACAAATGATTTGATTGTATGATTATCAGGCCTGAAATTTTGTTATTCACTTAGTCAGTGAGTCGCAATGATAGTTCTACACAACGAGGCCTTTCTACAATACGTAGTAGAGAGAGAAACGATGTCACTCTAATGACATTTACTCGGGAACATTGCACATTTTACATGCTCGACCAGTCGGACTTCGAGCCAAGGATAACATGGTCAGCAAACAGGAGAGAAGATTGCCAGGCCGCTCCATTATGGCAGTGCAGTGGTGGGCAGGGAATCCACGATAGAAAAAAGCGCGCATTCCAATGGGGCCGCTTCGCTTAATTGCTCATTCATCACGAATATCCACGAATCACGATTTCAAGCCTTCATTAAAAGTTCGGAGCAGCATGTGACATTTATATATTGAGGACTTTACCGTTAGTGCTGGAATGTAAGACAATGAAAAGGCAAGATTCAAGCGACAGTATTGACCTTCGCCAGTGCTACTTATCGAAAAGCAGTACCGAACATCGTCATTGACACTGAACAACGAACACAGTAGCACGTTGAAGGCATTATGTAAAATATGCGCACGCAAAAACGGACACACCAAATATTATCGAGAACACGTCCAAATATTCTGACGAGAGT
Organism: Amblyomma maculatum; assembly: GCF_055883805.1. Lineage (NCBI taxonomy): Eukaryota > Metazoa > Arthropoda > Arachnida > Ixodida > Ixodidae > Amblyomma > Amblyomma maculatum. Next base: position 129,105,311 of record NC_139344.1, read on the forward strand.
AATTGATATCACGCACGTGACCTGGCGGCGTGTAAAGCGGGAATTTCTTCAAAGAGTTTTCGAAAAGAATTACTGCACTGCAGTGCCCAGATAACCCCATCCGCTCCTTTACGAATGAGTGGGAGTAGCCCATACAGTCGCACCTTTGATGGGCGTGCGCGCGTGTGTGTGTGTGTGTGTGTGTGTGTGTGTGTGTGTGTGTGTGTGTGTGTGTGTGTGTGTGTGTGTGTGTGTGTGTGTGTGTGTGTGTGTGTGTGTGTGTGTGTGTGTGTGTGTGTGTGTGTGTGTGTGTGTGTGTGTGTGTGTGTGTGTGTGTGTGTGTGTGTGTGTGTGTGTGTGTGTGTGTGTGTGTGTGTGTGTGTGTGAGTGTGTGTGTGTGTGTGTGTGTGTGTGTGTGTGTGTGTGTGTGTGTGTGTGTGTGTGTGTGTGTGTGTGTGTGTGTGTGTGTGTGTGTGTGTGTGTGTGTGTGTGTGTGTGTGTGTGTGTGTGTGTGTGTGTGTGTGTGTGTGTGTGTGTGTGTGTGTGTGTGTGTGTGTGTGTGTGTGTGTGTGTGTGTGTGTGTGTGTGTGTGTGTGAGAGAGAAAGGTACGCAAGACAACCTTTTCATAACAGCCGGAACACCTGCTGCTGGGCGCCTCTACTGAAGAACGGTAAATTTAAGCTCAGCCTCATACGCATCAATTAGGTCAGAAATGCTACATGACGTCGTGACACGCAACTCTGCCATTTGAAAGATAATTTATGCAGCTTGCTCCCATCTGTAATTCGTGTTTTCTAGTAGTGAACATATTTAAGTGGGCAAGCCCTCGGTACAACTTTCGTCGACAATTAAAGTGCGCTCGAGTCGACCACTTGGCAGGAGTATAGTTTTTGTATCAGAGAAATGATGAGCCTCGCTTCCTATTTTTCTATCCCTGACGACATTACACTAGGCTGCGCCTAGACAGTCCTAGATAGCACATTACTGCTAATTCGAAGGTTTTTAGTGTACACGTGGCCCAATACTAATTGCGCTGCTGTATACAAATATTTGAATGAAATACACTCATGTAAATCGTTTCAGAGGCGTTTCATTAACTTTGTCTCCAGTTCTATAACAGATTCGTAAGGACAAGAACTAATCGAAGGGCTGCGATGAAAGGAAAAAAGGTACCCGAAGGCTGCATACAATGTGGAGGGAAATATAAGCAAGCGGATGCAAATGCGTCTATACTGTGATGAATATCCGATGAGGGCAGAATCCACTTCTTCCACGTGTCCCATGCAGAAAACATGCCGCATGATGCTCCCTGCGATGGGTATACTCGAAGCTATACCTATATTTATTAAACGGCAGGCGAAGTCCTAGCTTCCTGGTTACTTAAAGAAATCCCTGCGCTACAGGAAGACTATACCAGAAATGACCATCATATATAGCGAGCGTACACCACCTCCTCTCATAGCTGATTGTACGAAGTACACGCTCAGAAGAGCCGATATTCCATTCGCCGCAATGAACAATGAGCGTTTTTTCTCACACCCAAGAATTAATTTTTTCTTACAAGTTTCCCGTAACGACTAGTATTGCTGGTCATTGAGTATACCGCACTGCCGTATTTTCTAAAAGCTATCACGGCACGCGCTCATCAAGAACATTTGGAATCCTTGTGAAAAAAAAAAAAAAAGAAAAAAAAAAAAAAAGACCTCAGTGGAAGTGTTGAAAGCTGGTTCGCATTTTATGGCTAGTGTGGCGCGAGCGAACAGAGTCAAGATGGTAAGAAATCGAAACAAATTTATAGTCGAATGAGCTCCTCCGGCTCGACAGAGCAGATACTCTAAGTACCAATACTTCAAGCTTCGCCGCGTCACACTTTGCGCTGCTCTGTCGAGTTTTTGGATATACGCCGAGTACAAAGTCAGTGCGACCTCGGTCTTCGAAATTATCGAGAGTTTTAGACGACTGCAATAACTATTCCGGTGGCCGCACGGTGTGCCGCCTGGGAAGTCAAAACATCTGAAATGCTCTGATACACCACGGCGGGGCAGATGATTAGTCCTATGTAGCGCGATAGCATAATATAGTACTAATAATATAGTTCTAGTAATATAGTACAATACTAGCCCTACTGGCCTCCCATTCTCGAGGTATGAATCACAGCATGTTTTTCAGTGCATGTTTTGCTGTGCGCCAAAAGATGTTGTTGAAGACAAATCATAAAAGTTGTATCAATCTACTGTAATAGTTATACCATACCACTGTAAACAGAGATCTCAAAACTCTCAATCATCGCGCCTACACGAAGCAGTTCCCACGGACAATCAGCCGCGCAGAAATGTATGCGTGGCCATGGCGATGGGTATCTATATCTCTATTTATTGGAATACATTTTGGGAAAAGACTGAAAATGGATTTTATCGTTCTTGACAAAAGGCCTTTCAGTCTTTTAACGTACCAGATCCGTGGAAGAACGCATGAGCTGCAAAAGCTATAACAATCATGTCGATAAAATATTTTCATGAAAACAGCGAAGCCATTTAAATTGCAATGTTTTAAATTTACAACCTGACTTACTACACTCCAGGCGTGCATAGTTTGCTTTACTGTGGTTACACTGTTGCAACAATTGTCCAACAACCACGTTTGCGTATTATTTTATGTTCAGAGATTACGTTTTTAGCTTTATTGTTACGTCTCTAAATCCTTGCTCATTGTTTTGTTGATTTGCAGTGCATATTGTCCATATTTCATTTATTCTGATTATGGTTTGTCATTGTCTAGGGTTCACTTTCCATTTACCATTGGCAGTTCTGGCGTGTGGATTGTGTTCTCTCATTTGTGCATTGTGTGTTGTAGATGTGCATAGTAGCAGTGTCGTCACCTCTAGTGTGATTTCTTCTCTTCTGCGAAAGCAAGTAGGCGGCGCCGCTAGGTTCTGAAATCGCTCGTGCAAGTAGTTTCCCAAAACAAAATTTTTTCGTTTGCAAAAGACACCAAATTTGTTTGTAGGCATTTATATATAGCATGCGAGCCCTTATGCCATTGCGAGTGTTTCTCATGTGCACTTTTTAACGATCTATTTAGGTACTGTAAAGCTATTGCGAACGTGCTGTGTTCCCAAATAAATTTTTCGAAGAAGTTTGTCATTTTAAACTCACCCGTTCTGCATCCCTGTTAAAATTTGGTCTCTACCTAGATTCGCTCCAAAATTTCGGTAATGCATTTTCGCACAATATCTTCACTCATATTTGGCAGGATCAGCATTTTACAATGGCTACTTATTGTCCAGCTGCGCCACATGGGCATAAACAGAGCCCAGCATAGTTCACAACTCCTGCTCGATACAGCGGGCTCGTATGTGCACTAAAAGATAGTTTAACTTCAAGCGAGGGAATTAACACTGAATACGACTAACGCCGAATACTGGTGCCAGACTCGATTGCTAAAGCCCTCTTTCATGTTACACAAGACATCTTAATAAATACGCGCAAAGAAAAGGTACCCTTTTCTGAAAAGTCCTTCTCTGGTTAGTGATACAGATCCCTACAAATATTTAGGCTTAATAAATTGTATTATACCGACTGCACCCTTTAGCACATCGCGCTATGCCTAGGTGATTGCCATCGCTAGCGTCTTTCTATAAAATATTACATTCCGAGTTGGCCAACAGTTTTGTTTTCTTGTTCATTCGATTGTTTAACCCTCACTCTGTCTGCCCCTTGTTTACGCTGTCATTAAAGTTTAGCCCTGGGATAAGCGTGCACTTTAACCCTTATCTGCGCTCAAAACTAGAGCAGGCCATCGTTCACAGCGATGATGCATCATTGCCAGCTCCACATGGCTCCGAAACCGCGGCTATTCATTAGCTTAATTTCACCCAGCTCCAGCCCTGGTACCAACGGCCAACGGCGAGAGTGCACACCCACTCATAGGTTCATGAGCGCACAAGGAAAACAAGCGACGAGCCACAAACACTGCCCGAGCGATATACCGCGTTTTCTAATCTACAGCACGCACTACTCCTGTGCGTGTCTGTCCCTGTCGGCCTTACGATCTTATACAGCCCCTTCCAACCAGCCCTCTCCCTTTCAGTGTCATGCTGTTTCACGGGCTAGTGAAATGATGGCTAGCAGCCATCTTTGTGTTGTTTGCATTAACTGTCTTCATTTGCTTTCACCTTTTCTTTTTATTTTTTTATTTTTTAAGCCACCGAATAGGTTCGATGGGCGCAGTATCAGGGCGCTGGATTTGGGGCGGCCACATCGGCACGTAGCAAAGCATGTGCCTTGTTTGCGGAGTGTGCGGGAGTAGCTCTGTTTTCCACAGTTCAAACTCTTCTTGTTGAGATTAGTAACGCGAACATAAATCACCGAATATCACTTTTCTGCCACTATCCATGCGAAGCGAATGCTGTAACACAAAGCCACCAGAAAAATAGATCTGTAATTCACCTATAAACGTATTCAATGCGTTCTCAGCATTGAAGCAACATTTCCGATACGTCGCATTGCTGGTAATAATTCTTTTTTCAGCCTGCATTAAGCATCATGCTTTTACCAATGTTGCAATATAAATAAACATTTAGAAGCAGTTGGTATGACTTATATATATATCATCATCATTCTGTGCTTGAGTCCGCGGGTTTGAGTCCCGGCCGTGGTGACCGCGCTTTGATGCCACTTCCACAGAGGCTGAATGCAAAAGCTACACGTGTATTGTGCACAGTAAACGAGCGTTGAAGATGCACTGAAGTGTCTTCCGAACTAGCGTCGAATTATTCTCCTATGCGGCCAATTTCTTTATTAAAATTGAATTAGTTGTCTCAACTCACTCTCTCTTTCTCTCTATTCTTTTTTTTTTTTTCTTTTCAAATCACCGAAGGAAGCAGGAGGAGTCAAGCAACGCACGGAATAGGTTTCAGGAAATCGCGTGGCGGCTCGCCGCTCTGCTGTCGCGGAGTAATACGCGGAGCGATCTTCGAAAACCGGTGGGTCTTCGGACAGGCTACGTTCAACCGTCTATGGTATTTTCATTCGCCAAAGTGGAGTGATCAGATTCAGTCTCGCAAAAGCAAGACGTACGGTCGTATTTTTATTGCCGTGGGCTTAATCTGCGGGCATACACTGTCTGGGACCATAACTTCTTATTCACGACAACCCAATGAACAAAAAAAAAAAAAGAAAAAAAAAAACGAGGATGATGTTTTCCGAAGAGCACTTTGGTGCCCTAAGTAGTTGTAGTAGTAGTATGTGGCTATTTTATTATATATTCAAAAGAAAGGAAAAGGTGTTTGCCAGCCCCGGTATCTGCTACCTTATATCTGCAGCACCTGAACTGGGGCGGCGGAAATAAAGGGATAGTGAGGAAGGGATAGTGAGGAAGGGATAGTGAGGTAGTGAAGAAATCCAAGAGGTGAGCGATAGGGAGAAAGGACAGAGTAGGTAAGAATAAAAATAAAGATAACTCTATGGTACAATGTACACTAGTTTGCTAGAGGCCCGCCCGCAGATGTCATAGGTCCCTAAAGCCTGAGGTGCTCGACATTCGGAACCCTCCACTGCTGCCTGAGTGAGGCCATTACTGTTCCTTTCTCTCTTTCGTGACAATTTATCAGTATTAGAAACTACCATTGAACAAAACGTTTTTGCGCACGAGCCTCATCTTTTCATATTTTTTTTTTTTTCCTCACGCGCTGCAAGTAAGGCGGCCATTTAGATTTCGAGGCTGTTTTGGCACCCCAGCGGGGTGCGCGGGGATCCGAGGAAACGGGAGCGGGTACCCTTGTGAGCCGGGAATGGCGGGAGTCGAGGCCCAGCGTTTATCGATGGGACGTGGCACCGCGCGGACAGAAGATTGACCAATCGGTGCGGCCCGCACGGGCCGCCCACCTCGCGCGTCCGGCGCGGCCAGCGACGCGTGACACGAGACTGCGTCGCCGTGCGCGCGCACCGACTCACAAAAGGTGTGCGTGTTCGTGATTACGCACCTAACTGCCATTACTCCGATAATTAAACCGCTCCTAATTACGAAACGCCGCCCGGGGAATACGGGTCGCCGCGCTTGTTATGCGCGCCTGCAGTGGCGCAGTATCACGCGCGCGTTTATGGGCGACCGCCACACGGCAGTGCACTGCTCTGCGCGATATGTTTGCCAGCGACTCGTTGCCAAGGCTCTGCTGTCTTTACGCCGCCCCGCTCTATACCGACAAGTTGATTTTACGATCCGATGGTGATCTGCCTGCAATCCGAGATCCCTCAAAGCGGTGCGGAACCGCGGACTGAGCTCTAAGGTGTTTCTGTCCACTGTCCATTGACTGTCAACACACACACATATATATATATATATATATATATATATATATATATATATATATATATATATATATATATATATATATATATATATATATATATATTGCGCATTAAGTGTCAGCACGAGTTGCCGACCGGAAATCCTTCGGCCATATATAGGGCCCAGGGAGAAGTACCATTTGGTTTACGAGATTTGTTATTGCTTAAATTTTTTTTCCTCAGATGTACTGAAGTCGTCGTGATAATGAGAAAAGGAAGTGGGATCGCAAAAAAATTGTGACAAAAGCCTCATACGCATTTTGTGTTTTGCGCCTTGGTTTCAACAGCACTTAACAAGGGTGAGGTGCCGCGGCGTAGGAAGCATGGCTCCTTGATTATATTTTTCAGTGGTTGGGGCGCCCTCCCTTTTCTCAGAGCAGTATCAGTTCTGATCTATAAAGCCCTGTATATATAAAGTCAATATTGTAAAACCTCTGTGAATCGATATTTATTCCTTGAATAGTGAATTAAGGTAGTACTACTAACAGAGTCGGTTATAGGCTGACAGGCATCTAAAAGTTAACTGCGGATATATATTGTAATAGTTTTTTAGCCGCGTTTGCCAGAAAATGCACGTCAAAATGTTCTGCTTAGTACTAACAAGGAAATAGGAAATTCTGATGAAAAAAGACAATGCGGTAACAAATTCTTTTTCGTGTGCTTTTACTGACCGGCCTTCAAGGTAGCGTACGTGAAAACACATCTCATATTCGGCGATATATATATATATAAACTGTGATGTCGTTTTGAACAGTGCTATGTACATCTTATGTGCGTGTATTTAGTGCTTGCTGCTCGAAAACTTCACACACAAACAAAATGCAGAAGTCAATCCTCCTGTAACTTGCGTGTCCGTTGGCCTCGGTGAATGTGTACAGAAAAGTTGTACTCGAAAGAAAAATATATATCTTGAGACAAGCAGTACGACGTTTTTAGTTCCGGTTTCCACGAAGAACCAACAACCGGAAGCAGAAGAGGCAATTTGCAGACACAAAATAAAACTTTCTTGCTTATTTTAGTCGCTGGTATTTTTGCGTGTTATTTTCCTTGCGGAGCGGTTTCCAAGCCGTTGGCGGTCTTTCTTCAGCGAAGACTACAAAGTACGCTTTTTCTAAACATGTCGTCACACCTCTTGGGGAGAGCACTGCTTTGTACTGCGCTTACAAAATTCCTCTATCGCAGTGTAGAAATGGGCATACCATTTACGCGCAGAAAATGTTTTCATCCGCTTTATACACATAGGCACTACGCTCATTTGATATTTTCCTCTCTTTTTTTGGCGCTATACTTTAACCGCTATTAAACTTAAATGACGTCTTTTTTCAAGGATATGCTTTAGCGAATGCTGAAGCGGGCGCCATTTAGCGGCTGTACCAAACAGCGTTCAAACAGCGTTCAAACAGCGTTCACGTTCGCGCTTTACGAATATAATAGATTCATTTTACACATTAAGTTCGTCAGCGTTGAGCATCCGTTTCAAAGGATCTTGTGACTGACCCACAATGGCTTGAAAGGGGACGCACTCATCACAAAATACTGTCGTGCTCGAAGAGTAATTAGAACGTCTCCTTGCACTTCTCCCACCATCTTTAGGATAACAATAGGCTGCTTAAGACAGTGAGAAGAGGCATATACTTTCATCACACCTGAACTGGTATCGTCGAGTGAGGCAGAGCACTGTATCATGTAACCCGAGCATGGCCACAATCTCAAGCGCAGTTGTCAAGATGTCTCATGCTGTTCAAGCTTAGAGCGACCGTGCGCCCAGCAAACCATTTGAGAAATGGCGGGAAAGAATCTCATTTTCAATTTATTTTCAGCTGACAAAAAGCGCGTGAGACATTAGGAGTGCATGGCTATTTGTACGTGTGGCATTAACGGCAAAAAGAAAGTAACAAATTGCAGGCCTTCCGTAACGGCTTTCTGCACGCTTGCTGTAAGCACATGAGTGGACGTTACTTTTCACAGTTCAGTCCCGGTGGACTTCAGCTTTTCCGCTGTCAGCTGCCGAAGAGGGGAGTGACCGTCCGGAGTCGATGGAAAACTGCATTAATTAATGGTGACAGAGAGGTTTAGGCGCCCTAAAGCCGGCGCCCACTCCTTGGCTACGGACCTCTGGGCGTTGCTACACTTAGGGATGCCCTAATGCCGATGAAGTGAAGTCAGAAGGTATTGTAAAATTGCCGTGTCCGCAGTTAATCGACGATGGTCACGAGAAAAATTATATTTTTGCTACGTGATTCCAACTGGGGACACTCATTCTAACCGCGAGCAGCATTCGGGTGGAAGACGTAGCCTCGATGCATACCAGTCACTCTAGGATGACAAGTGGGCTCAGGACGCGGCGGACACTGCTGGATTCGGCCGCGAAAAAGCGACGGCCGCGTCATCATCGGCGGCCGGGGGCTGGCGAGGCGCGTCGGTGCGCGTCGCCGGCGCGTGGTGGTCACGGTGTGGGCCCCGGGCGCCAAAGCGAATCCCCGGCATGCCCTGCGTCACTGGTGTGAATCCGGCCGCGGCGCATTCCGGGGGACCACAAGCAGCACCCCGCGGGACCTTGGCGCACGGTGGGCGCGCGACCGGGAACCACTCGAGTGCGGCCGTGCACACAGTAGTAGTAGTAGTAGTACTAGTGGGCTCGCACACATGGCCGGCCACACGCGGCTTCATTCATGCGACCGCAGTCGCGAGCAACAAGTGGGTGGGCATTCTTTTTCTGCACGAAGCCGCTTCGTGTTTACAAACAGACGCGCCTGTTCGCGTTCGGCACGCGGAGAGAGTGCGCGCGTGCATCATTGTTGATCCCGGCACGCGCCCCGAATAAAGCCTATGTCCATAGCTGGCACGCGTGCTTGCGAGGAGTAAACACTTGTACGGATCGCTGTGCAGGTTCGCAAACGGGATACGGCCTACAAGCTTGAAGCGCACGTGGATGGTGGGTCGATATCGGCGAGAAAAATTTCGGCTTCTGAGCATGCATTAACATGGGCGCTTGCGGTTCAGGTGATCCTCCCGCTCGAGTTCCTCTTTCAGATAAGACGGCCGATACGCACGATGAAGAGCTAGCTGCCTGCAAGCAATTCACGTAGGTATTAGTTTTGGTTCTGTGCTAAATGGGCACTCCTTAATGCTTAAGAGGTCCATCAACGAATTAGTGGTGAGAGGGAAGGCGGAAGAATTCACGGTCTCGCTACTGAATATAGTATTCAGCTTTAACCGAGGAAGACAACATTAATGTAGAAGGGATGAACGATATACCTTCAGAGATATCATTACGCAGTGTGCGGTAGAAGTGCGCGCTAGGCGGTAGTATAGTTAGACAGGATCCCAGCAAATTGCCTAAGCCGACGAAACGTTTTATTAAAAAACGCAAAATTTTGAACGCCTGCAACCCAACGGACAGCATAGAATGGCAGATCTATCAAAGGCAATCAATTGATGCAAAGCGTCCGACTTAAGGAAGTATAGCATGGAGAAAACCGAGCATGCTTTAAAGAACGGTGGCAGCCTTGAAGCAGTGAAGAGGAAATTAGGCATAGGCAATAATCAGATGTATGGGCTTAGAGACAAGACGGGCAATGCCATTACTAATATGGACAAGATAGTCAAAGTAGGCAAGTTCTATGCTGACTTATACAGTATAGTAGTCGGGACAATAATGAGATTGGCAGTAGTGGAGAGCAATCAGATGCTCCGGCAGTAACGAAAGAAGACGTTAAGAAAGCTTAAGGAGCTATGAAAAGGGGGGAAAGCAGCTGGGGAGGTTCAGGTAACTACAGGCTTGTTGAGGGACGAAGGGAGGGGGGGGGGGGATGATTTTGTGCTAGAAAAACTATATGCTGTTATGATAGGTCTTCCAGCAGCAGTTCGTGCGGCTTCTGCAGCGGTCGACGACTGAAGCCGAGCGGATGCCGGCGAGCGTCGAACGCCCCTTAGCAAGCTTCGGTGCTGCGCCGCGTGGCATTGGCACACTGAGGGGAAGTCTCGGCGACGGACAAGTCTGGATGCGACCTACAATGAGTGGCGCCTTTGTCTCGGCGGCGGCGTCACCTCCTGTCCCTCTCGCGCCGCGGCAGATTCGAAGCGGGAGACGTGCGCGCTCGCTATTGGACCTCTTGGGCCGTCGCCAACTGCGGCCTCCGGATTGGCAGTTCACGTGCCAGCGGTTTGCTGGTCTATAAAAGAAGGCTCGCTGCCACTTGGAGAGGGAGACCGTCGAGAGTGTCTGTCGAGTGCTGTGCTGCTCGCCCGAAGGGGAAGTGGCGGAATCTCCCTGGCCGGTCGCGTGTAGCCAGTAGCTGTCGCCCTAGTGCCGGTGTTATTCTGTTTTGTATCATAATTGTGAATAATGTATAAAGCCACCTTTTGTTCACCTCATCTCGTGAACCCGGGGCCTTGATATCCGGTCCCGAATTGCAACACTACCCTGTATACGTAATGCCTGGTGACATCGACGATACCCGAATCATGAAAGAACGTTAACGTTATCTGAATTCATAAGAAAGGAGAGGACTTGAAAACGTATAGACCAGTCATCTTACTATCCGTTGCTTACAGAGGGTTTAATAAGGTAATTGGTAATAGAATCAGGGCAAACTTAGACTTCAACCAACCAAAGAATCAAGCAGGTTTTCGGAAAGTTCACCCAACTATTGATCATATCAATACTGTCAACCAGGTGATAGACAAATTTCCGAAATATAACCAGTCGAAAACTTGGCAATCATGAAGGCATTGCGAAATCAGGGTGGAGATGAGCCGTATGTGAAACTACTGAAGTATATACGTGGCTGCACTCAAACACAGAGGAGACACGATCTCCTCAGTACCATTCAAAGCTTGCTTAGAGCAAGTATCAGAGACTTGGAATGGGAGGCGTTAGAAGTAACGGTTGATATAGAGAATACCTCAGTAATCTGCGATTCTTTGAATTGTCTTGCTAAGTAACTGAGGCGATGAATTGCAAATAATTATTGATGACCTAGACAGGAAAAGCAGAAAGATATGCATAAAAATTAATATTCAGAAGCCTCGGAAAGAAGCAACCGGGTAGCGAAGCACTGGAACTGGTAGGCGAATATGTTCGCTTTGGACCGGCTGTAACCGCAGATCCCCACCATGAAAAGAGAATAACTAGGAGAATACGATTAGGAAGCGCATTTGGCATGTCCTCGCATGCAGATTGTGAATAGCATGCAGCTTACCGGTATCGCTCAAGAGAAAAGTATATAACAGGTGCATCTTTCCTGTACTCACCTATGGGGCTGAAACGTGGAAGCTAAAGAAAAGTGTTCTACTTAATTTGAGGAAAACGGTCGAAAGTTACTCAAGGTAAGGCCTGGCGTAACGTTAAGAGGTAGGAAGCTTGCAGAGTGGTTCCAAGAAATAACTCGAGGTAATGACATTCTAGTGAAAATCAAGAATAAGAAGTGGGCATGGGCAAGGCATACAGTGCGAAGAAAGGATAACTGATAGTCGCTAAGGATAGCAAATCGGATTCCAAGGGAAAGAAAGCGTAGCAGGGGCGGCAGAAAGTTGTGTGGGCGGATGAGGTTAACAAGTTCGCAGTGAGCAAGGGCATACAACTAGCGCAGGACAGTGTTAATTGGAGGAATATGGTATTCACTCTGCAGTGAGTATAGTCCGGCTGATGATGATGATGATGGCCTACGCAGTTACAAGGTTCATGGCCCACGCTACTTGCGCCAAAATGACTGGCGGAACTTATCGCTGTTAGAGTGCGCCCAGTCCAAGAAACTAAACTTAAGAAATGCCCATATGCAGCAAGAAATGTTTGCATAGGACTTTGGTCTGGGCCACTATAAGTGAGTCGGTCTAGGCTGGGGCTGGCGTAAGTTAGTTGGTGCGCGCTTTGCTTTATGCTACTATACCGAAGAGAACTTCATAATTGCATAAGCTATATAGCGCTTGGTAGACAACAGCCGCAGAAAACTCACTAGAGCAGCTCCGGTAGGGTTGTCGCTACTGAGAACGCAAATGCCGAACTGAGCGTTAGCAGTAGTCGTTTGTCATTCTGCGCCTAGTAAATTTGGCGGACCAAAATTCGAATTTTTACCCCCCTCGATTGACAATGTATTCAAAGAGCAAAAGTTAAGATACATTCCCCCTTTGCCATCACCATACATCGTTGGCCACCCGCGCAACCGTCAGGAAGCTGTAAGCTACCCGAGGCACGCTCTCCTTTAACCGATCATCAATCTTTCATCGCGGCGCACGCCGTAACTTCCCCGCAATTTTCTAGAAAGAAATACACAAAGGGGGATAAAAATCAGAGCGCAGTTTTAGTGTGCTTTTTCTTCATTCATTCGCGGGTCTCCCAGCCCCTAAGCCCACCGATACTCGAGCCTCCTTCGTCCGCTATTCTCTACTTTTCTACCCTGCGTGAAAAAAAAAAAAAAATTAAAGGTACGAAAACAAAACAGGAGCTCCGGCAGCTTCCAGCTCCCTAAACACAACTGGCAGGCGCGTGAAACCTGCGGAGACGGGGGCTCGAGCGCACGCGCGCATCTCTTGATTGTATTCGCTCACTCCCGACGGCCGCCACGTGCTACCAAGGGCAGCGACCACTCAGAGGAACAGCGGTAGAAGCAGCAACAGAGCGAGTACGTGTAGCCGGCAGCGGGCAGTGGAGGCGAAGGACCCATCCGTCGGGCCCATCAATTTCCACGAGCACACCTGGGATGCGATAGCAGAGCCCGACCCATCCGCGCCACTTCCCTTAGCCCCCCCCCCCCCCCCCCCCCCCCCTTCCCCTGCAAAAAGGGAAAAGAAAAAACGTGGCAGTGAAAAGGGGACCTCTCTTGCGTGCCCCACCACTGCAACAGCAGGCCAACTGATGCGCGTAATAACGGAGATCTCTTTGTTCATGTAGCGCGAGCAGATGAAAGCAAGGTAGGTATTACACGCGATGCAAGCGCATATAAAAGCGCGAACGACGAGAATCTCCCAACTTGTGATAAAGATGGGTGATGATGTGTAAACTGCAAGTTTCGTTGTGCATATAATCTCACCAGCTTTTCTAAACTGATTCTTGCCCGTGTACTGCGCGATGTCAGTGCATGGTAAAGAAAGCCAAAGGGTCTTCATTACGTGCAGCCCTCCACTATACGGCTTCCCTGATAGCATGAATCGCATTGGGTCGTTAAACACCATAAAGCCGTGAACTGCCTTGAAAATTCAAAAGTGAATATTGGGAGAAAAGATGCGGGGAGCGAATTCACTGTACTCCCACATAGTACCCAAGCTTCGTCTTCTACTCAACGGTGAAGCGCGGCGGGCTGTATATATATATGCAGGGTGATCCACCTAAATGTAGCCAAGGTTTTAGAAAATACAGGAGGCCCAGCCGAGTGCAACCAATTCAGAGCTGTTCAGAGTCGTCTATGCTTATCTGCACTACTTTCATTCACCGAAGTTAATTGAATACTAATGCCTAATTAGCTGTTTTCTAATTGTTGCTTTGAGAGAAAAGGTTTCAATACAAAAGTTATAGATCTCCTCGAAAAACGGTTACGTTGTTTACATCACGCTACGACTTACGCCACCCTATTTAGAGGCCTTCAAAAATTTCTATCACGTTATCAGCTGTTATTTTAAATTATTTGCCAAGTGCGCACTACCAACTTCATAGTAAAGAGTACGGCCTAGAAAAGCGGATTTTGTTATCCCCGACGGGCCTCGGATTTAAAGTGGCGCCACTGTCACGAGGCGGCTTTTTATTATTATTATTATTATTATTATTATTATTATTATTATTATTATTATTATTATTATTATTATTATTATTATTATTATTATTATTATTATTATTATTATTATTATTATTATTATTATTATTATTATTATTATTATTATTATTATTATTATTATTGCGTCAGGCGTCGTTTTCGACTGGTAAAAAAAAATCACTTTCGTAAACACTAGTTTAATAAAAACAGCTTAGCTAGCTGTTTTTCGAGATCTACAAATTTTCTCTCAGGTCAATAATTAGCAATTGCTAATTAGTCTTTATTAATTAATTACCCTTTGTGAACGAAAAAACACACTGCAGATTAGCATAGACGACTCTGAATAGTTCTTAATTGGTGTGACTGTGCTTGGGCTCATCGTATTATTTAAAACCTTGGTTACATTTAGATGGGACACCCGGTATATACGTATAACATAGTAGAACTCCCTTTTGCAAGTTAATTAAATGCTTGCCGAGAGTACAATAAAATTCTTGAGAAATAGCAGTAAGTATAGGCAGCGGGAAGTGTGAAATTTACCGTTTCGACCTATGTCAAAGTGACTACGGTGCCTATATTTCCAGCATTTGCATACATGCCGATCCTGATATGATATACAAGACACGAATATCTATGAAAGAAATATAAAAAAAAAAAAACATGCTGTGGTTTAGATTGTGGTTAAACCTGGAGTTAAGCGAGAGCTATCTGCATGGCTACGCTTATAGGTTCGGCTTGAAAGTAAACACATGGCTTTTGCACATAGTAGTTTTACTCTATAGTTTCAACTTTATTTATTCCATAGGGGGCATTTTTTTTACCACTGAAGTGCGATGAGGCGAAAGCCTCTCTAAAGCGGTGGTCCGAAGCCCTCCCCTATGGCACCTCTTTCTCTTTGTTTTGACTCCCACCTTCGCGATGACGCGATAGCGTAAGCTACCAGCCAACATAAAAAGCCCCGCTTAAACCGAGCCGTATGAACGTGCCTGCGTAGCCTAGGAATCTTGGCTCTTCGGACAAGCACGGTGAAAATGGCGAGACTGTGGCCAATGTAGCTCTGGCTACAAAATATCGTTGTTCCTGTCCTACGCGACTTTCCTGCAGGGATAACCGCTTCAATCAACAGACTTGTTTTGGTGTATCAGTGATCATGGCTTTCAGAGGCTGCAGGGACGGATCTATGGGCCACAATTGCACGGGACTGGTTCCTTCCTGAGCGTGCATTGCTTGAAGAGCACTAAACAAATTGAATGAGGGTTTGGGGAAGCCTAAGTGCGCCGTATAAAGTTTCAGCCAGAGTACTTGTCTTTGTCGGGGTAAACCATTCATCATTGGCGGGGGTTTCAGGGGTGCTTTCTCTTCAATGAGGAAGCCCGTTTATGGGCAGGAGGATGTGATGGGAGCGTGGTGGGATGGAAAAGCGTTCCCAGCCAATAGCGGCTATGGATGTGCTCTGACAGGGAAATCATTTGGGCAATACACTGTATATGAAGAAATATACCGAATAAAGAACGAAGGTTAGAGAACATTTACCTTGAAAAAAAAAAAAAATTGGGTTCAGTAAAACTTTCAGGTGGAGCGGGGGAGCGAGAAACCCCCGGCCCCCTTACCCTCGAGGATTCGCCCCTGATAACTGCTGAGGGGGCCAAAGTCATAGGATAGAACCCAGGCCACGGCGGCTACGTTTATCCGGAGACAAAATGTAGAAACAGCCGTGTATGTCCGATGTGAGTGCACGCTAATTGGAGCCCCCCGGTGGTCGGATTAATCCAGAGCCCTCGACTACAGCTTCTCTCAAGCTCATGCGAAGTTTCGGGAAATTAAACAGCATTTAACCACCCCCAGATACTATCGATGGATTGCACACATTTTCTTGGTTGCTGTTGCAGTCAGCATGCCTGCTCGTAAACAAATTTCTCCTTAAAGCAGTTTGCAGAGAAAAGTGACACTCGAGTTGGCACAAGTTCACAACTCAAATGAACCGCAGCTGCCTCAGTAAACCAACGTTGTTTTGTACCGGGACCACCATTCGAGCTCCAACCAGGCGTGCAGTTTGGAAAACAGGAGAACCCGGAAAGACGGGTTGAGAACGCCAGCCCGCTGACGTCACTGAAAGCGCGCGGGGTTCCGCTCCGTACGCAGACCGCTGGGCGCCGCTTCTGCGAAGTCATGAAGGTTGTCTCCGGCATGAGCGCGGGGTGCAGCCACGCGCGCGATGAGCGCCATTAATGGAGATTTACGGAGACCCTGCCAGCGACGCACTCAACCTTACCCTCGAGATGTCCACGGTGCTCAGTGCGCAAGGCCAGAGGCGTCTTCACGTAGAACTACCGCTGCCGCCGCTGCGTAGGAAGCGTTTCCAGAAGTTCGAGAGTGATCCTCTTGGCGCGCACGACCCATCACTTGCGTGCACTGACCACGCAACACGAAGCGAGTGCGGGCGTGGTCGCTTCTGCGCGGAGTAGTGCAGCGGGTGTCTGGTGGGCGTGAGACGAACAGCTATCGGAAATGTCTTGTTCGCCGCATCTATAATACTTCGACGGCACAGTATACACACTGTTCGCAGTGCTTTGAAAGATATGTGACAAAGCGAGCAGCTCGAAAGGAACCAGCGCAGTGGGGCAGCGTTCGTAGTTCGATGGAGCGATCACAGCTGCGGACGGAGTCGGGCGCAGTGCACTTAACTAAACCGACACGGGTTGCGACCAGCGTCGTTGGGCGCCCGTGCTTCGCTTCCGCCTCTGAGAAGTCCCGTCACTCGTAGTGCTGCCGTTCGTGTGATGGCAGGCTGACGCCTGCGCGTAGTCTTCCGTGTCGCGCGAGCCAAGAGCGCGGGCGTAAAAGTGCGTCGCCCCGGAACAATTAAGCGCGGTCGGCGTGCGGCTTCTGCGGCGCCGTCTCTAGGCAAGCAGCTAGCCATTGGTTGATTCTGATGCGTGCGAATTCTAGGTAGAATAATCAAAGTAAGGAGGAATGTCGAAGACGGGCAGTAAGGAAACGATCGGTGGTCGAGTAGGTTTACCTGCGGGAAATGCCGGAACTTGGTGAGCCTTGTTAGGTTACGCGACAGGACCTTTGCTTTAGTGTTCTAAGCGGCAAAAGCTACACGTGATCACTTCCCTGCTTTTTTTCACGATGATTTCTTTCTAATCGATGTGCATTGCCTCAGGGCATCAATGGAGCTTCGTGCTTTATTTACTCTGGCCCTTACAGGTCTTGAGCAAGGAAGTGATACACTCGTTACGATCCTTTCTTTCTTTGGATACTGCCTGGTCTGTATGTTTTACTGAAGCCGTCTCCTTCACAACGGCCGAAAGCGTTGCTATTGAGGGAGCTTTACGGAAGCTAGGGACCTGTCCGGCTCAACCTGTTGTCATCCTGACAGATGCAAAATCTGCGCTTCACGAGTTAGAGCTCGGGTTCCCTACTGATGCTTTCTCTCCTTGCTCTATGCGCTTGGTGCATAGTCTGCACAGCAGAGGCTTCTCTATACGTTTCTATTGGGTGCCCTCGCACATAGGTGTCATAGGCAACGAGGTTGCGGACAGCCTCACCCATAAAGAGTTCTCTTGGAATACGTCAAGAAAAGTGCCGGCAGAATCCGCAACGGTAATCTCATCGGTAACTTGCAAAAACCTCGACCTCAAGACGTCGGGCTAGAGAAAAATAACGAGAGCCATTGACAAGGACGCGCATGCACACACAAGGGCGATTTGGCAGGGAGAACCTTTAGACAATAAACTGTATATGAAGAAGTGTACCGAATTATCAATGAAAGTGCGAAATTATTGCTGTGGCGGCGAGGTTAGAAACATGAAACGGTGAGACACGCAGAAACGAACACGCGGGCACTGTGCGACGACCGTTTTCTCTGTAAGCTATAAGTGGGCTGAGCCAAGTTTGAGGGCGAGGTTAGCTAAAGAGAGTAGCGTGCAGCACTTTCTATAACATCAATAGAATATTACTATGCTTCCATTTTAAGTTTGTTTTGTAGTTTCATAACGTAATGCAGCGTGATATAGAAGGGACGCCTTGGAGATCGTATTACTGTCTTGCGAAATTCTACAAAACCCTTCGTGTAGATGGAGTTATGTCGAACATAAGTGTTGGTGCAAAGTGCGACTTTGCGACGCCAAAGTACATTTCTTTAAGGAGTATAGGGATGCATAATGTTTCTTTTTCACTTAAAATTGATAAGAATAAGTTCAGAGTAATATTATTTTAGGTATACCGCTGGCAACAATATTTGAATGGAGTCGTTGATTTAAAGGACGGCCACACATAAAGCGGCCTGGACAAATTGCTAACTCCAGTCTGAAAAATGAAAACGATAAAGGGACATTCAATAATAATTAAAAAAAGCGCTGTGACTTGCTGGGGCTAATAAATACTGCCTGCGTTCATTTCTTTAAGGCGATGTTGTAACAAGAGTAGAGACAAGAAAAAGAAGACGCTGCCACTGAGTGGGCTTGTATTTTGACTGAGATAGCATTTCCTATCCACACCTTTCTTCGTCCATTTCGAAGCGCGCATCGACTGCGAAGCCGCATGTTCCACCGCAGACTGGCAGCTGTGTCATTTCGCGGGCGCGGCTGAAGCACGGTGGGCTGAAGCCCGCGCGCACCTTCCCCGAGTCGCGCGGTGCCTGCAGGTGAGAACTCGCGATGTGCTGCCACCAGTGGTCTCGCGCGGCCGTCAACAGTGGTGCGCAGGCGGACCCCCGAAATCAACGCGCCAGGTTCTACCAGGCAGTATGTCCGGACAATTTCCGGTCGGCAACGGTGCTCACGTGTATCGCGAGAGCGGATGCCGCTTTTTTCAAAAGGCCTACACTTCGCTCTCTCCCTCCATCTCACTGTTTCTCTCTCCAGGCTTCACCCTCCGCTTAATTCGTTCTTTCCCTTTTGTAATTTTTTCTCTCCGTTTTCGCTTCAGCGTTGTCACATCTTTCCCAGCGGAAGAACGCCTATTACCCGATAGGGGGCGTCCAGAGTCGCGTGGGATAGCGTGCGCCGCAATCGAAACAATGAAAGGCAAAGCACTTCCGAGGTCCGAAGGCTGTAGGGCGCAATGCCGGATACGGCAAACAACGCTGTCTGCTGCTCCTTGTACGCTGTCTTCCTTCCTGCCATCCGGAGGGCGCGCATTCACACTTCTCTGAAGTAGCCCTGCCGCCGCGTAGCTGAAAAAGGTCGGGGAGAACGACAGGAAGTAAAGTGCGCCGTGGTTTTCCACCCTAGAATTTAGAACTTCTAGAAAACAAGAGAGACGACCCTCGCCCCCAAGCATGCGATTCGAAGCGGGAAAGCAAACTAAAATACAGTACACAAAGCAATGACAACTTTACCTACTGAAAGTTGTCCCTGGAGGCCACTAGGGTGCGCTGTCGACCACAGAATAAATTTCGTAGTCGACAAACGGCTTCGTACGAACAAAATACATGCTTGCTTTGTTTTTCAGTAATAGAATAACATTTCAGGGAACCTAAAAGGTTCGTGTTGCTAGTATAAATAAGAATCAACTACAGCGCTCCTCTCAAATGTGTTTACAAATTGCTCAGCTCCCGCTTAATCACCTTTTCTGAACCCGTCAAATAGTGCGAAGTGTGTCAGTTGCTCAGAATCAGGCAAGACTTCGATGACGTACAGGCGAGCGGCATTTATATGCGCCTAATTCATAAACCGCGCGGCTCTAGACTCTGCGTGAACGTCGCTATGCCTCAGCTAGCTACACAATCTGTCGTACGGCATTATCTATGCACACGGCAGCTATTTGCCACGCCACTTAAGCACGGGACAAACGGACGCCGCTGCAGCAGTACAGGACAATAGAATTCGAGGCTTCGCAATGAGAAGCACTGCGCCCGCGCGAAGACATCTAGAGCGCTTCGTAAGCCTCCTGCTGACTCACTCCAGGGAATACATTGGCGACACGTATGTACGCGTGTGCTGTTATCTTCCTCGTCCCAACGGCGAGAAACACGCCAATATGCGCGAGAGAGGTATGGTGAGAGAGGCGATATTGAGCGCACCGCCGAAGCCTGCCTCGTACGGGAAGCCCGTTTTGCAGCGCCCGCAAAAACCGCCTCGTCATGCCCACGAGGCAAGGTCGGCGTTGGGCGTCGCCGCCCCCGCGCGAGGCACCGCGCCGAAGTCGCCCACTCACGCTTTTTAATTGGCCCCCGCCGCTAATGAGGACGGCCGGTTGACGTCCGCGCGCGGGGCGACCGTCTCGTAACCGGAGGCGATCGGGGCGTCCTCAGGCGAGCCGGGCCACGCTCGGCCTCAGTGCGGTTGCAGTGCAGCAGGGCCGCCGAATGGCGTCCACATAGCGGGTGCATTGGCCACAAGGCAAATTCTTAAAGCCCGTACAGATCGAGCCACACTGTATTGCCAAGTGCGTTGCCCGATGCCGCGTAAACAACGGCAGAAGTACAAACAAGTTTGTCCCTAGTCGCAGATTAAACGAGCTCCTCAACGTAGCAGCCTAGGCTGGTCGCTGCATGGATTTATTGAGACGTATAGTGTACATGCTGCTATGCGTGTCGCCCCACTGGAACCGAAAGAAAAAATAAACAAATGGGGGAATGGGACGCTGGCAAGATTCGCATACAAAGCTCTGCCGCTTTGTAACCGAGCAACTAAAGCACCTGCCAAAACCCCTCCCGGTCTCCCCCGCGGGGCCCCTCACGTCGCGCGATGGTTGCAGTCTGCGCACGCACAACGACCGCCAATGATTGTTTCTGTCGAGTGGAACGCGTCTGCAAGTCACACCCGCGCGGTGCCAGGAATGGCGGTCGCGTAGGCGCGATTTCTTTTGGGAACACAAACCGCGGCGACCGGAGCGAATGTGGATAGGCATTGTGTCCAAAAGCAGGCTCACCACCTTGATTCAAAAATCCTCGCGCAGTTAACAGAAGCAATTGCAAAAGTGGTGGCATCATTCCCTAATATCTGCTGTAACCATCGTCGCTATTGCTACGGAACAGCACACGGAAAGTCGTGCAGGTTAAAGAGTCTATATATAGTACGGAATAACAAGCGATCGGGACGCCACTGATGGTGCAAAATCGAGCCAGAGCATGTGGAAAGGACAAAAATTCAACGGGTAGCGCACCTCAACCTTTAATGATTTTTTTTTTGTTGTTGTTGTTGTTGTTTCAGGGAGTTTTTCCAACTAAGTCAGGAGCTATAGCTACACAGCCTGTTGCGTGTCCAAGTTTAACCGCGGAATTATGATATGCATCCACCAGGGCATTGCTCTGCTTGCGCCATGGTTTCTTCAAATTAAGATTCTGGGCAGAAGCAGAAAACCATTCCCCGCATGACATTTATGGCATTGCATGTAAGAAAGCTTATTTTCTTACATCATTTTCTGCAATAATCTGGGATATGCATCTATCCACAATGCCGCACAAGTAGATGCACATTGTTCACCGCGTTGGCCTCTCGGAGAAACTTTTGTCCCCCTACAATGGCCCTTATCGTGTGATGCGCCAAGTCACCGATGTGACGTATGCTCCTCTTGTGTCTGCATCCTCCTCGTCTCGACCCGCTACTGACATTGTACATGTTTCGCGGCTGAAGTCATACCAAATCATCCCTTCTTTGTCAGTTTAGCGCCGGGACCGCGCTTACACCGCCGGGGGTCATGTTACGCGATGACAAAAACGAAGTGGTTCCCCGCCTTGCCTCGCGGCAAGATAGATGACGAAGAAGTAGGGCTGTTTTTCGGTGATGCTGCTCGCTGCTATGACAGTTGTAGTCTTGTAAATATACTATAAATAGATTGAGTCTTCACGTAACAATATCTTCATGCTGAACTCATGCTGTCCTATGCTGCCCTCATCACTCCTGTAAAAAGCATGCTTCCGTTATATGCATGTGCTGCTGGATGGCTCGCAAAGTCAGTGTATGCTGGTCTGCTGGTAACCAGCTATGCGACAGCTATATTACAGTCTCTTTCATGAGGAAAGGACAGGGAGACGTCATTCGAGCAGTAGACACAGACGCTAGACTTGTAAGGCGGATGTCGCTATGCCCCGGCTAGCCACGAAATATGACGTCATTCATTATTTCCTCTTGTTTTTCTCTCAAGTTTATTTCTTTTGTCAGACAAATTGTAAAGCGACCACCAAGCTACATGGGCAGCCACTTGTGAAACTTTTTTATTATTTTTATTACTTTAGATGCTTTTAAAGAGGCTCTCGAAACGAAAGCATTGGTGTTGATGTCATCTAAAGACGAATTACGCAGGACAATCAACTCTAAAGGATACCGGTTAGCATCGGCGCTTCATAAAAGTGACCCATTAGTCTTCATTTAATGTTGCAATAACGATGGAAAGAGGAGAAACAAAATAGGGAGCAGAGTATTGTATATGCGCTCGAGCAGTTTCATCCGTCTTAATGTACATATTCGCTACTCTCTCGTATATGTGAGCGAATCCAAAAATGACTTCAAAAAGTAGGTTAAACATCATAGTAATATTCTACAGGGTTATATTGTTGTTATTTTATGCCCCACAAGTAAGCGGGTAGGACAGCGCGTCGCACTGCGTAAGTGTATAGAATGGGGACGCCTCCTTGAGAACATTTATTAATTAATTTATTTATTTATTTTCCCCAAAGCGCCAGCTCGTATACAGTGTAGGAAGGCATACAACAAGTGCGAAAAAGCACTGTGTTCGTTCGTTTAAGAGGAGAGTAAAAAATATACATATAGATGTTCATCCGTCAAGGAAGGCGCGATACGGGGATGTCTGCTTGCCATTTCAGCAGGTTTTCCAGCTACGCAGCAAGTTTAGAGACGCAGTTTCAGTGTTGGCTAAAAAATCTCAGCGCAGGCGTTGAGATGGAAGCAGCGGTGCAAAGGTGGTTGCAGAATTAACCTAAATGATTGTTTTTTCCCAGAATCCAGCCATTGGTGAAGCAATAAGGCGCATGCGCTAGACGCGTGCTGGGGACATTGATAAAAAATGATAATCTTCTCATTATTATCGTGCATTTTCCGCAAATAAATAAAAATATGTACAAATTGACTTTACTTTTTGGTGGTCCTTGTGCTACCAACCTAATGAGAAAGTGCAGCTAAACAAATGCGTCTCCCTGTCTAAGCTTTGTCCACGAGACACCTAGCTCTGCCTCTGGTCATTTGCTGCACTTGACTGTTATTCTGTTCTCACGGTGAAGTCGCAATCTATTTGTTGTTGTTTTTGTCGTCGTCGTTGTTTTGCGACCATCATGCAATCCTCTAAAGTTGCGTATGTGCGAGCAGCGCAATAAGTACGTTTCACATCGAAAGCCTCCTTGACAGGGCTATAAATTCAGAAAATCCAGAGAATAAAATCACTTTAAGCCAATCCTGCATGCTTTTCCGCCGCGCTGAACAAGGCGGATAGGAAATCCACTCTGAAACTACTGCACCCAACAAGAGCTGAAGAAGATCGAGCTACGTTTGACGCCAATTATTCAGCCTCGCGATTCATTCTCGAGCATTAAATACGAATTCACCGTGCAACTAACGGGAAAGTAGCGCTAAGCAGCGAATAAATAAATCGCCGAAAAGGCGAGAATTACAGGCCGCCACAGAAAGGATTTAACCTCTGGTCAGGGCGCAAGTCGCACAGCATAGCGGCTGTCAGAACAAGCACGAGCGTTGAGCAAACACATACGCACGCGCGAGCTTTGCCACAGCAAAAGCTAACCCCTACGCGCCGCTCGCGCTCCACGGCTCGCGAAAGGGGAGATGGGTCATTTGGGAAACGGTGCATACAGAGACGACGGCGCGCTGAGGAGGCGTGAAGAGCCGCCACGCGGTGAACGAGTCGTCATTCCGAGAGGTTGCACATCGCCGACCAAGAGGAGCTAAAGGGCGACCACCGAAGCGCCGCCGCCGCCGAAGCGGCTTCGCTGCTCGGCCGGCACAGCTCGCGGCGCGCGCACGACGGCTACCGAAGGCGCGCGGGCGGAAACGTTTCTAGCGAAGTCTTCTCCCAGAGCGGCGGCTTTCCCCGAGGAAAGAAAACACCCTGACCTCGGCTCCCAACCCCGTTTCGCGAACGCGCTTGAAGCGTCTCGTGATGGTGCTGCACCCTTGCAACTCGACCGTTTCTATCGAGTTATACTGCCGACGTTTTTTGTAAAACGCCGCTCATTTGGGAAATTAGCGTAAGGAACCTTCACGGTATGATGTTCTTTCTCTGTATTTTTTACCTTTTGGCAATTAGGAACTTAGGCGTAGCCTACAGCGAGAAAGATAGCGTAAACCCAAGCTTCTTGAGAGCATCCCGCCGGGGTGGCGCAGTGGTTACGGCGCTCGACTATACTGTTCCCAAGGACGCGGGATCGAATACCGGCCTCGGCGGCCGCTTTTCGATGGAGGCGAAAAGCAAGGTGTCCGTGTGCTGTGCGTTGTCAGTGCACGTTAAAGAACCCCAGGTGGTCGAAATTTCCGGAGTCCTCCATAACGGCGTCTCTCATAGCCTGTGTTGCTTTGGGACGTTAAACCCCACAAACCAACCAAACCAACCAACCTTCTTGAAAGCAGGCGTGAAATATTCGCCCTACGTGGGCAGCCTGCTCAGTCCAGGAAGCCGTGGACCCAAGCCATCTCTCGTGTCCGTTCGACCAGACTACGCTGATCACCCACGGAGGGGCTGGTGGTTGCGGTACCATGCTGTCCCTTGCATCCCGACACCACATGTTGTTGAGTGTTTGACACGTTTCAGAACGGACATTCATATTCCTAGGTGGTGCGCCAGATCCCACGTAGTAAAGTGGCGTGGACGTGACTGTTGGTCTGGATTTTTCGAAGCGTGACTACTTCTCTGGTTAGTTTCGCGTCGGTGGGGAATATCTTTTTCTTTTTTTTTTTTTTTGTCAAGTCTGTTAATGCAGGAGGATGTCAGTATTTCTCTTCGGCACGCCCTGCGTTCTCCGAAATCCCTCTGGCAGAGGTACGCCGTTAGCGTATTCTTGGCCAGAGGCGTTAGCGGCTTCGAGCGGAGTTTTCTTTTTTTTTTGTATTTTTTTTTTGTAACGTTGGAGGCAACGAAGTTGAACTGTAGGCTGTCTCTCGCGGCAGGCAATAGCAATGTGTGTAGGACGCTCAAACGAGCAGATTGTATTTTTCTGTAATGCTGACCTTGTAGAGCTGGCATCGGTTGGTCAAGACATACTGAACATGTTTTGCAGCGTGGCGGCCATTCAATCTGCAGCCACTAGCCACAAGAACATCTAGCTACTTCTTTGCGCTTAGATTCGATTCTTGAATACAAAAGCTTTGCCTTGGCATATATATTCATGGTCAAAAGAAAATAAAGACAACAGGCGTGAAGTTTTTAAATTGCGTTAGAAGGTAGCTTGCAGAAGCGTTATTTGCGTTTAAGCTCTAAACCGGTCTCAGTTCTCGCTGCTTAGAAAGGATTCGTTAATGCCGCGTTTTAGGAGTAATATGTTGCCTTGCGTCAACACGTACTGAAACGAAGTAAAAATTCACGAAAATATCAATCGCAAAGTGGGGATCGATATAGTCAGCAAGGCGAGAAAGCAGATAAGTTTTATTTTTGTATGCAAAATATTTTCTCGGTTAGCTTTTATCGATGAGGAGCTACCCTAGCTCACAGTGGCATCCAATATTTCGTTCCATTTGAGCTTGCTCTTTACCTGCAGGGCTGATTTTACTCAAGTAGCTTTCGAAACACTTGCAGTGGCCAGCACGTTGTGTGCTCTTTTGAAAACAGCAATTAAGCAGGGGAACGGTGATGCCTTCTGGAATATCCAAGGTACACCTACAGCGACATCTAACGTTTCAGTTGCCCTACAGGTTATCAGGATATTTACTAGTGGCTGGGGTAGCATTTTCCTCCTACTCAACGTGCCGTATTTTGTGACGTATCATTTCCCGATTTATTATTTGCCCCTCTTTATCATTGCGATTGTAGTATTCGTATTGCTGGGAATCATATTGCCCTATGAGGCCTTTTCTTTTTTTCATTTCTATATAACGTTTTGCCTTTGTGTTCCAGTTGCCACCTTTTACATTTCCTCGTATAATTTCATTTATGTGTGCTCATATTTTACATACTATCTTGTTATTATAGAGTATGCCCGTCCTGCAGCTTTCTTGCCTTGGGACCTTCTCCTGTATATTAACTTACTTGTATGTTAAAAATTCAATATTCCGAAATAAAATTGAATTAAATTGAGACTTGCTGTTTGTGACGTCAGAGTTGGTATGAAGCTAGCAACGTACTTCTTCACTGTCTTACCAAGAGGACGGGCGACCAAGAGAAATCGCAAGAAAGCTGAACCCCAAAGGAATCGTTGCGAGATGTTATGGGTTCAGAAGCATCTTTAAAGGCCATTTCTTGAAGCAAGCGCGAATCCTTGCTGTTGATTAAAAAACCGTGGAAGGCGAATAATCGCGAAAGGAATGTCATAAAATGGCGCCACAGTTAAAAGCACGTTAAGTGAGTGTCAAGCAACTCAGTGAAATTGCAATGCCTCATTATGCAATCCGGCAAACAGAAATCGGATGGATTTCAAAACTGATGTAGCTCAATACAATCTCATTAAACTCGGATCCGAACGACGTTGGGGATACCGAAGAGCGTCACAGTATGCAGGAAATATAGGAAGCGCTACAGTATGAAAAGTGTGCGCATCGGCTCTTTTCCCAATAAAACTGTAGGCTACAACTTCGGTTTTTTTTTTTTTTTTTTTTCTCCCTTAGGCGATATCTAGTATACAGAGTTGGCATGGTTATGAACTTTAACGCATCCTGTAGATTTCGTGTGCACTCTCTGGAAGTATTTTTGGTGCAGTACGACAACGCGCCTGTACGTAAATAATGAGCTCGAAGCCTTATGTTAACCGCAGTAAAATGAGGGAAGATACACAAGTATCTGTTTTCCCTGGCAGCGTTTTTTTTTTTTTATTGACCCGTTCATTTCGGCCAAGTGCTATATTTTGGTAAAAAGCTGAGTGACGACCGGTGATGAAGGTGCGAATTCATCTTTCCCCTCACACGCCACCCGCAATCAAACGCCGCCGTCCGTTCTCCCTACCAGAGCGGCAGCGGGCGTGTGCGGCCTCACCGCGTCCCATCCTAGCGCAGGAATCGACAAAGAGCAACACAAAGGGCTCGAAATATGTCGGCACTGGAAGAGAGACCACCTGCTGAACAGGTGTTGCATCGCCAGAGATGGACCGTTGGCGTTCGAAACGAAAGCCGGTGGCGGCTCCGGCGAACAGGAAGCCCAACTGTTCCGGCCTCCTCGCCCCTTCCCCCGCATCCCGACTCCGCTTCCAAGGGATGCAGAGGCCCCCACGGGGCTCGACGCCGTGCTAACGGTTCCTAGCTGCCGGCGCGGGCCGCGCCACGACGGCTGCGCCAGCCGAAAGCGAGCCCAAGGCGATTGGGGCAAGGGTACCGCCGCTCATGGAGCGGCCGTGTCGGGTGTATGAGCGCTGATTTATAAAGAAATCGACGCGATGTGTCCCGTTTCGAACCTTCGATACCGCTTGCATTCATTCACAGGCACGTGCAAATCTTTAGAATGAACATTTTGCGACGGTTCGTCATAGGCTATCAATGCGCGGGCTGCGTATCACCGAAAAACTATTTCCGCTTAGAAAGCCTTTTCTCCTCATTTCTTTTGTGAAAAGTAAAAAGGGGGTTTGCATCACTGTTACGCATTTCAGAATTTAATCACTCATTGACTCACCCATCCACACTCTGTAAACTTTGAACTACCATGACTCGTGCACTCCTGCACCTCGAGTACGAATGCGCTGTCTGCAAAGAGCACGCGTGGTAGCCACGTAGAGAAACCTGACACCGAGAGATCGTTTTATCGTAATTAGCATATTGTCCCCTCTTTCACCTGTATAGCCGCGAGGTGAGCTGTGCACATGTTTTGTTCATGCTTTTCGCAGACACTTCGAATTCTGCTGGAATAAAACTTGCATCGACTATGCGCCCGCTAATATGCTCCTATCCGTTCCGGCGAGACAGGTAGAGAAAGGTGTGTAAGCGTGGTAGTTTGACAAGCACAATTTTGTTTGTAGAAAACTCCAGAGCGGAAAAAAAAAGCTACTCCAAGTTATTATCGAATTGATTAAAGTTGCATTAACTATTACTGATAATTAATTATTCGTCATAGTTTTTGGAAGGCACCTTTCTAGCAGCGAGTTCCAGTAGATGTTGAAATGAACCTTATTTATTACAAATTAAGAATGCAATGCATTGTTTCTCGCCTGAATCAACGTTCAAGTATTTATTCAGCAATGGTAGTCACAACTTCCGATCAGTAAGTTGTGACTACCATTAAATATATTCCCCGCACCATCCTTCAGTTTCTTGAAAGTAGTCCCCATCCTGCGCATATATAAAAGAGAACCCTAGCTCGAGTTGCCTATTTATGTCATTTTCTGCGATCTTGTTACGCAGCTTTTTCGTGTAAACCGCGTAGTTTCGAAGAGCATGCAGCGGTTTAAATCATTTGATTATTTCTGTAACATTTAGGAACTCGCTCACAATGTCGAAAACAGGGCAACGACTCATTTCATTTTTATTTCCGACCCACTGTTGGGAGTTTTATCTAAGGGGTGGGGTTAACATGAGAAAGCAAAACCTTTTTCTTTTCTTTTTTTTTTCATGATGTCACGTGGGATATAATTTATCTGGGAAAGTTTATGGACAGGTGATGGCTGTCTGAGGAGATAGACATAGTTGAAGAATTACCATCCGGCGACAAAAGTGAGCAGCGCAAACTCCGGACTCAAAAATGCCGTTGCATCATTAATTAAACTCCCCCGAGCTCTAAAAAGGCAGCATAGCTTGGCGCTGGGCGAAGTGTTAAATGAACACTACTGAAAGCGAATAAATAAATGAATTGGTATAATTAATTAATCAAACAGTCTAACATCAAGCTTTTATTTACCACTTCCAAACACCTGATGCACCTCAGACTCAAATCTAGAAACATGTAAGTTGAAAAGTTCTGAAGAAACTGCATGAATCGGAACTGTCCACCCGAGTGAGCGAGTGCTCGAGCAATATGAAACGACGTGAAGATGCTTACCGTGGGTCTAATTTAGCCGGACATTCTATTCGGCTAGGAAATCCTTTGACACCGGAGTCAACGCCGCATGCAGCTCTTGCTAGAAAATGATACGATCATTATTATAGTTTCTTTTACTGTACGCATGCGTTGCTTTTTTCGCCAGTGTGTATAAGAATATTTGCTCGAGCTCCGGTGCATTTTTTGTCGACACGCAAGTGTGATACAGTATTAGGCCCGTTTGAGTTTTAAGACCGCACAACTCACAAGTGCCGCCGTTACTCCTGCCCACAGCCACATTTCAGCTTGCCATCTTTTTCTCGCTTCTCGCTCGTGGCTGCGCACATAAAGCATGCAGTGGGCAGTGCGCATGTTATTATATTCTACTTTGCAGGGCCCAATGGCTGCAGCGTCCTTGCGGCGCCAGGCGAGCACCAGTCACCAGTGGCAGTCGGGGTAGCGCCGCTCCAGAGGGCTGCCGCTATGCTCACCCAGCGGGGAACGGCGAAGCGCTAACGAAGAGCTCTGCACGTGCCGAGATGGCGGTAGCCAACTTCCTGACCGTGCTGAGCCATCCGTGACAGCGTCGCCCCTACGGACCCACGCCGCAAGGGTCAGTGCGCCAATGAATCGGACCCCGACCGGCGGCGCCTTCCGCCCTCCGGGAGCACTGCCATCACCTCTGCGCCAGACCTCCGTTTGCCCGGCGCGCAAACAACTTGGCAAGGGCCTACTCGTTGCCACCAGTCAGTCACGCGTACTCTCGCCGCCGAAAGAAGAGGAGCTTTGAACAAAATTACTAAGGCAAAAGTTGCAGTATAAATCGTAACCATGCCATGCTTCTAGAGGATGCAGACCAACAGCAGACAGCCGGATACACAGCCATAACCTGTCAATCGAACTTTGCGACGAATGCAACGGAATATCTGGCATCATAAATACATTTGAAAATGGTTCCAATGAAGTCTAACCCAACTCTTGCATAATGCGCCAAATGATGGCTTTAAAAATGAAATAATATGAAGTATGCTACTACTACTACTACTACTACTACTACTACTACTACTACTACTACTACTACTACTACTACTACTACTACTACTACTGCTGCTACTACTACTACTATTAGATTTACTAGTTTTAGCGTTACTTGTTGTAAGCATCTTTGTTCATTAGCATCATATAATGTCCCCCCTCCCCCATGTAGTACTCGCTAGAGCAAAGCAGATACAGCGCCTACTACAGGGGTCAATTAAATGCTAAAGGGCTTTGCGAAGGCTTCTGGCTCTACACAGTTGAAAGAAGTACACTTAGGTATTTAAATAAAAATTAAAAAAAGACAATAACTTCCATGCACATGCCACACAAACTTGCATATCCAAAAATAACTGCTGTTCAGTATGTACTATGAGGTGTTCAACGTCTGAAGCAACGCACGGACTATGGTGGGCACCGTAGTTGAAGGAGTCCTAGCAAAAGGCGCTCTACATCATCTCGATTTTGTGTTACCGCTAACGATTGGAATATTCAAGCCTCACAAGAGCCCCTGGAGAAGGACATTGAATCGAATGCTCGGCACTCAGCCGTCTGTTCGAAGATTGTCTTTGTTTGCCTGCTTGCCTACGCCTCCTACCCCTTCCTACCCTCCCCCCGTTCCCTACCACCACCACCAAATAAAGAAGTCTATATGCTGCGATAAACGTCATTGTATCTATAAGCGTGCTGCTTTTGGAATCTACCGGGTATTCAAATATATATGCACAGAAACAGGCGTTTTGCGTGTCGTCTCCATAGAGTTGCAGCAATGCGGCCATTAATTCTACACAAGAATATGTGCATTTTTGCTTTTGCTGCCCTCGCCCACGCAGGTTCCTGTGGCATAGTTGCCGGGGGTAGTCTTTTAGTGTGTGAATGAACAACGAACTTTCCGCAAAAGCTAATTGCTGATAAGAAGCCGTATTTAAAATGCTTGTAATCCATAGCTCTTAAATGTGCATTGAGCACGACAGCTTTAAATAAAATGTCCTCCAAAAATTTCTTACCAATCCTTTGTTTCTGACTGTACTTTAACTGTGCCCTTCTCTGCTGAAAAGAATATTTCGTAAGGTTTTTCTCTTAGCTTGATTTGTTCTAATGTACCAGTTAAACAGTATTAATAATTTAAAACTACTATCATTCCTATTCAGTACTAAGATATGAATGGGTTGGTCATATCAAAAGGACACACGTAGGTTTAAACTAAAAAATTAGACAGGAAATACAGTCATGATCAAAGGAAAAAAAAAATTCTGAACAGCATACAAGCGCTGATTCTGCAATTCAGATAAAGAGAGGAGAATCACTAACGGCTCTCTGCACATAAATTATTATTGGACAGTTTATTAGAATCTCGTGCTGCTTCGATAAACAGGGAATGGTTCAAGCAGTCTATTCAAATCCTTTTTCTTCTACAGGCTTGGAATCCTTGTTGCACGTTATTTCGGATGTGGACTTTTTTATATCATATTACTTATCAATCAGGACATGATTATTTATGACGGAATAGAAAAGAGGTAAGATTTATTCCTTTCGCCTTAACTGTGCATGTTTAAGGTATACGCGCAGAGTGACTTTGCCGGACCTGAGGCGGGCCTAGTCGTGGAAGCGCAGGCCCGGGCAGGGCTCGGACATGAAGCCATAGGCCCCGGTTGGGCTCGGGCTTCAAGCGCTGGGCCGGGGCCGGGCCCGGGCTGGAAAGTCAGACACACGCAGTGCTATAATATTGTCACGTAGTGGTGACGAGGTCGACGACACAAATGAAGGGTCGATGATTGCACTAAAGAAACTTTATTTGGGCTGACTTGCTCCCGCAAAAGAACTAAGCAACTCGGCGGCGGCGATAGAAACAAACGTGCTCGTCGATCGTCGAACAAAGAATGCCCGTCACACTCGGCAACGCTCAATTTAAAGGCTGCACAGAACAATCTAGATAACGTCGCGAACAGCTACCAGCACGGGCTGGGACATTGTGGAAAGACACGTGAGTGGCCGGAACCTTCGAGACAGATCTCGGTGCATCTTGCGCTACAACAAAACTGATAAAGGTGTGACTCGCGACATCGAGCATTAACAAACAAAGATTACGGAACTGATACGCGGTCCAGAATCAGAGTGATAAGCCTGTATGCCGGCGGCTGTTAAAAAACAACAAATACTGTTTTGAAGGTTTCGCGGCAATATGCAGTACTTTTTGTAGTTGTCATGGTTTTTCTGTAGAACTTGTTTGAAGTCTGCAGCTTCGTAGTGCTTTTCTATAGTAACAACGCAAAATTGTGCAGTTAACTAGTTATTTTTGTGGCCATAACAGTTCCACGACTGAAACCGCACAGAATTCTCTTGCAACAACAGAAAATTTTCTGTAGTTTCTTCGAATATACCCACAACGCAGCACAACGGTATAATATCAGGGGAATACAATACCAGAAACAGGATAAAATAAAAAGGCATAATAAACAACGATATGTGATACAGCGTGATGCGATGGGACATGAAGAGGTATGTTATGATCTGGTGTTATTTAACGCGACGTGATGTGACGTGACGCGAGGTGATGTGCTGTGAAGATATTGGGCGCGATGGCATGAAATGGGGTGGGATGAGAATTGAAGGTATGCGGTGCAATGCAGTGCCAGGTACAGTTTGGCGTGTAGCCAATAGAAGGCAGGAATTTCATGCATAATATCTAGAAGTATAGTGCACGTAAGAAAACCAAATGTGCATGCGTCACAAAGTAGTTGACTCCTTATTTCTAAAGCTATGTGCTTATCAGTAGTAGCTTGGGTATATC
This sequence comes from Amblyomma maculatum, assembly GCF_055883805.1. NCBI lineage: Eukaryota > Metazoa > Arthropoda > Arachnida > Ixodida > Ixodidae > Amblyomma > Amblyomma maculatum. The sequence goes on from NC_139344.1 coordinate 129,138,278, forward strand.
TACCAGTCACTAGCCTTGCGTACATCTAACGTGCTTGCAGAACGCTAAGCAGCATTCATCTTGTTGCTATTCCTTTAGAATCGGGCCTACGCTGACTAGAATTCGTTTCGCTTAATGTGCTGCCTAAGTCGCTGCCTGTTGCACTTCCACGTCGTCTTTTTATTGCATAGAGCCCTGTAGGCGTGCTCGCTGATTTCTTTTTGTTGTGCTTTCTTTTTTTGTTTTTTCTGCACTTTTCTATGCCCGCTTGTGCGGACCAGCCAGAGATCCGGCACCTCAGTCGTTACAGGAGCGTAATTATAAGAGTACGAAAGCAGTGGGAACAATGCCGGCCTTGAATAATTGTGGGCTTCAGAAAAGAGGCGTCTCTCATTTCGTCAGACAAATCACGCTAAAAACATGGCAATATGCGCAAGAGGTTAGAACTCTTGCGTCTCAGCTGTAGAAAGGTTGGGAGGAAACACAGATGGGTTAGTCGCCAAGTTGTGCGTCATTACTTACCCGTTATCTACGAACGCAGAGTACGATAAGAATCGCTGCGTGCAAGTTAGCTGCCGTATGCCTACACCAGGGCATTAAAACGTTCATTTGTTTATTCGTCTCGACGTGGCCCTCGCCTTGCTTCCGAGACGCTGCGGGCTGCGCGGCTCGTCGTGCAAACGGGATCACTCTGAAGCGGTTCTCTTTCACGCGGCTACTCGTCCACATAAATTTCCCCCAACTCAGGGACAGGCTCAGCGCAAAATCTTGTTTTGCAGTGCGCAGCGCATCGTTATTCCAGACAGTAGGCGAGAAAAATACTCGAGGCGCGTTCTTTATAAATCAGCGCCCCAGCGTGCAAGGCAACACCCCTTGATGCACGGCCAGGGATATTATGTAAACACTCTCGTCTCTTGGTCATCGGAATGCTGGGGAGCGAACTGGATTGTTGGAAATGCATGGGGTGTACCACCAGACAGCTTGCCTTGAAAGAAAGAAAGAAAGAAAGAAAGAAAGAAAGAAAGAAAGAAAGAAAGAAAGAAAGAAAGAAAGAAAGAAAGAAAGAAAGAAAGAAAGAAAGAAAGAAAGAAAGAAAGAAAGAAAGAAAGAAAGAAAGAAAGAAAGAAAGAAAGAAAGAAAGGAAGAAAGAAAGAAAGAAAGAAAGAAAGAAAGAAAGGAGTTCACATGTGACCAATTAGATTCATGCTGAACATAATTGCGGGAGAGCACCGCCGCGGTGGTGCAGTGGTTAGGGAGCTAAATTTCTGTTTCCAAGGATACGGGATCTGTTGGACATTAAAGTTTAGTCCATCCATCCAAGGATACGGGATCGAATTCCTGCCGTGGCGGCCACTTTTTGACGGAGGCGCGAAAAGCAAGGCGCCCGCGTGCTCTGCGATGTCATTTCATGTTAAAGAACCACAGGTGGTCGAAATTCCTGCAGCTCTCCACTACGGCGTCTCTCATAGGCTGAGCTGCTTTGGGACGGTAAATCTCACAAACCAAACCAAACCATACGCGAGAGCGTTACTTTTCTATAGCATGTTACATGATTATGTTATGTTATCGCCTATAGAAAAAGAAATGACAGATAATAAGGCTCGTCTCTGAATTATTTATAGTGAAATGGCCCTTTCCTTTTATATGACCTAAGCCGCATAGGATGTCCTGTACCCCTGTCGAAATTTCTTTCAGCTGAAGGTTCGAGTTTAATAAGATCATTATAGCCTTGCGGTCAGAGAAGCCGACACTCCCGTACCAAACGTATTCTTGTCATTTTACGATGTAGTGAGGCTTCAGATTGAGGACGCAAGTGTCCCCTTTGTTCGATTTCCAGCTCACCCTTCCATATGAAAGGAGATGCCCGATTGACAGGCGAGTTGGCAGTTCCTTCCAACTCTACCATGTCATCTGCTCTCGTGACGTCAAACGAACCACCGACAACTGCTATGAGCGAAACAGAATCAGCGCTGGTGCGTCCTTGCACCTCCGAACTATCAGTGCCCGGCCATGTCACCTGACAACTACTGCATGCCATGAGCATGCCTGTGATTTTTCGAGGCTGCAATGGTTCAGACTGGGGGTGCAAGGGTCCCAGTGTTTGACATCTGCCAACCTCCACCTGCCAGGGGCATGAATGATTTTTCGGGGCTGCGATGTTTCAAACTGAGGCAGCAAGGGTCCCAAATTGCTTGTCACCTGCCAAACACTACCTGCTAGGGGCATGCTTATGATTTTTCAAGGCTGCGATGTTTCAAACTGGGGGTGTAAGGGTCCTATTGTTTATCACCTGCCAACCACCACCTGTCAGGGGCATGCTTGTAATTTTTCGGGGCTGCGATGTTTCAAACTGGGTGTGTAAGGTCCCAGTGTTTGTCACCTGCCAACCACCGCCTGCCAGGGGCATGCTTGTTATTTTTATTGCGTAAGCAATACTATGCCAGGCTTCAGCCCATCGCGTAAACCTGGCCGGTAGCCACGTTTGACCTTTGGAGCGAACGCAGATGGGGCCCCTCTTCCAACCGTCGGGTAAACCCGGTCGGATAGCCACGCCGCGCCGCGAAGCAGAAGAACAGAAAGAGAAGCTACGTCGACTTTGCTTACGCTACCTGCCGGGTTTAACTGAAGCTAAACTCCAGCTAATTTTTCGAGGCTGCGATGGTTCAAACTGGAGATCCATGCAAGGTCCCAGTTTTTGCCACCTGCCAACCACCACCTGCCAGAGGCATACTTGGGATTTTTCTGGGCTGCGACATTTCAAACTGAGGGTGCAAGGGACCCAGTGCTTGTCACCTGCCAACCACCACCTGCCAGGGGCATGCTTGCGATTTTTCGAGGCTGCGATGGTTCAAACTGGGGGTGCATGCAAGGTCCCAGTGTTTGCCACGTGCCAAGCACCACCTATCAGTGGCATACTGTAATTTTTCGAGGCTGCGATGGTTTGGTTTGGTTTGGTTTGTGGGGTTTAACGTCCCAAAGCGACTCAAGCTGAGAGACGCCGAGGCTGCGATGGTTCAAACTGGGGGTGCATGCAAAGTCCCAGCGTTCGTCACCTGCCATCCACCACCTGCCAGGGAATGCTTGTGATTTTATTGCGATAGCAATACTGCGCCAGGTTTCGGCCGGTCGCGTCGTCAGCCTTGAACAGCCGAGAAGAAGAAGAACGCTCGGTCACTGGCAGCTAATGCTCTCGCTCCACATACGGTTCAGCAGAATTGAACCCTTCTCATTTATATGTGGGCTGGTAGCTTACGCTCTCGACTCATACTCTTATGAGCTTAAGTGTCCCCAATAATGTAGCATCTTACACTGATAGGGCGTGATAGGGGAATAATGTAGCAGACGCAAAAAGCTTCCGCCGTTGCTATCACAATTCTACTAGGGTTAACCAGAGTTGAACCACGACTAATTTTTTCGAGGCTGCGATGTTTCAAATTGCATGGAGGCGCAAGGGTCCCAGTGTTTGTGACCTGCCAGCCACCACCTGCGAGGGGTATGTCCGTGATTTTTCGAGGCTGCAAAGGTTCAAACTGGGGGTGCTAGGGTCCCAGTGTTTGTCGCCTACCAACCATCTCCTGCCAGGGCGTGCTTGAGATTTTTCGAGGCTGCGATGCTTCAAGTGGTGGACGCCGGTGCCGATGCCACCGATGGAGAATTTTAATGCGAAAAAGAATGCTTTTTTTTCTTTATTATCTGTCACATCAGAACAGAACAAGAAAACAAGACACATTTCCGTATTAGAACTTAACAAAAACACTGGTAATAAAAGATAAAAGCAATACGGCACATCATGGTGAATATTGTTTGAGGGAAGCCAGCTGGTCAAACGTTGGTAACCAGTCTGAGGACAGAGTGATTTCAACACATCACGAATGTACACAATATGCTCACAGTGCCTATCAAGCCGATTCGTCTTCAGTGGAAACCTTCTGCTTCCAGCTTCACACTAACCTGTTGTCGGTTAAGCCCTGGATGGAAGAAAAGGGGATTTTTGTGCCATGGACTATAAAGTTATTGATTTGTCGATACAAGGACTGTAAATTGTTTGATCTGCCGTAAGCCTGAAACAATAGAACACATCTTTCTGGTAGGTTGAGATGCAATATTTTTATGGGATATACTGCAGAGAACTCTAAGAAAGAGGCTTCCCTTCAACTCCTTTCCGTATCCGTTTTTTACCAGTACATGAACCTGGTTCTCTGTCGTATGACGTGATGATGCTAGTCTGTATGCACAGTGTATGAAAGACGAGGATGGCAATTCGTAATGAAGATGTGAAGGCGAAAAAGAATACTTCGCGAGATCTAGCCGGCTCGCCATTCCCTGTAGCGTCGACCTTGGGTGTGACCTTGATATGCCTAAAATAGCAACAGTTTCACGGGATATATCAGAAAAGCAGAAATTATGCCTGAAGCCTCGACCTTAAACATTTGAGGGTATCACTGGCAGATGGTTTTTGGCAGATGTCATGGCCAGGCAGTGATTGATCGGCGGTTTCTGCGACGTCACCTATCTCAAAGTTACTTGTATTTTGTGTTTGCTTACATTACGCATATGTGCTGCGTCAGCAGTGTCTTATGCGTCATGTGGTTTAACAGTATAACCTCGCTTGATGAACCTGGTTGAATTCAGTGAACCTGCTCCTTCGTGGCATCATCCGAAGGCTGATATACGCTGCGCCAAGAGGCGTGAACAAGAGCGGGCGAGAAGACAGTGGCAACGCCATCTAACATCTGCTACCTACCAAGATAAACTCAGCTTAACTATAATGCTTTTGCACATTATGCTAGGTTTAGCCACGATAAGCCTCTGCAATTTTTTTTTCGACATTGGGGGTAATGCTCTCGCGATAAAAGCGAGATTGGAAGAAAAAAAAAGAAAGAAGGGAAGGAAGACTGAAGGGAATTGAGAAAGAAACAGAGCAATATAAGAGGGAAAGACAGACAGTAAGAAATTATGACAAGAATGAGAAAGAGAAAGCAATAAATCAACAAATAAATAATTGGTTAGAACAAAGAAATGAATGAGACTGCACATTCATAATAATTATGATGTATTTTAGCAGTTGTGTTCCAGACAACTTTGTTCAAAATAAAAGTAAAAGATGAATGCTTTTTCGGAACACTTGTTGCATGCGTTCGACAGTAGAGTTTGTTTTACTGAATCCCTTATCGAAATGTACCTCTCTTTAGCTGATTATGAAGGACTTGTAATTCTGACTTGTCATGAAAATATCTTCATATAGAGGACATAAACAGAGCCCGCTCATTTTCCGGACCGTGTATCTCTCCTGTATAGCGAAGCACTCCTGTATACATGGGAACGCCTTTAAATGAACGCGACTTTAAATACTGTATACTTGGTGACAGGCCGCCATTGGAAACTGACCTTGGCAACGTTTAACGCTAGAACCCTAGCTAGTGAAGCTAGTTTAGCAGTGCTCTTGCAGGAACATGAGGGTATGAAATGGGATATCATAGGGCTTAGTGAGGTTAGGAGGCCGAATAAGGCATATACTGTACTGAAGGATGGGCATGTACTGTGCTATCGAGGTTTACCAGAGAGGCGACAACTAGGAGTAGGTTTCTTTGTCAATAGTATATAGCGGGTAATATAGATAAATTCTATAGTATTAATGAGAGGGTGGCAGGCATCATTATTAGGCTTAATAAGCGATATAAACTGAAGGTTGTACAGGCCTATGCACCGACATGTAGTTATGATGACCAGCAATTGAAAGCTTCTACGAAGATGTAGAATCGGCAATGCGAAAAGTAAAGACGCAGTATACTGTACTAATGGGCGACTTCAATGCCAAGGTAGGGAAAAAGCAGGCAGGGGACCAGGCAGTAGGTGACTATGGCATTGGTTCTAGGAATAGCAGGGGAGAGTTACTAGTTGAGTTTGCAGAGCGCAATAACTTAAGAATCATGAATACCTTCTTCAGCAAACGGAAGAACCGGAAATGGACAGAAAAGTCTTAACGGGGAGACTAAAAATATAATTGACTTCATAATCTGTTCAACCCCCGCCATTATGCAAGATGTAGAGGTAATCGGGAAAGTGCGATGCAGTGACCACAGGGTGGTGAGGTCCCGAATTAGCCTAAATCTGAAGAAGGAACGCAACAAATTAGTAAGAAACAAAACCCATCAACGAATTAGCGGTGAGGCAGAGGGCAGAAGAGTTCAGGATCTCGCTACAGAATAGATATTCAGCTCTAAACGAGAATGGCGACATTACCCTAAAAGCAATGGACAATAATTTCAGAGATATCATTACTTAATGTGCGGTAGAAGTAGGCTGTGGGATAGTTAGAGAGGATGCCGGTAAACTGTCTACGGAGACGAAAGATTTGATTAAGAAACGCCAGAGTATGAAAGCTTCCAATCCAACAGACCAGATTGAATTGGCCGAGATGTCAAAGCTAATCGATAAGCGCAAGAAGGCCGATATAAGGAAGTATGACACGGAGAAAATTGAGCATGCTGTAAAGAACGGGGGAAGCCTTAAAGCGGTAAAGAAGAAATTGGGCATAGGCAAAAACCAGCTGTATGCGATAAAGGACAAGGAGAGCAACGTCATCACGAATATGGAGAAGATAGTCAAAGTAGCCGAGGAGTTCTATACAGATCTCTACAGTAGCCAAAGCAGTCAGGACCGTAAGGAGATTGACGGTAGGGAAAAACAGTCAGACGTTCCACCAGTTACGAAGGACGAGGTCAAGAAAGCATTAGAAACTATGAAAAGGGGGAAATCAGCTGGAGAGGATCAGATAACTACAGATCTGCTGAAGGACGGGGGGGATATCGTGCTAGAAAAACTGGCCACCCTGTATTCGCAGTGCCTGGTGTCATCGACGGTACCGGAACCATGGAAGAATGCAAACATTATCCTCATTCATAAGAAAGGGGACTCTAAGAACCTTAAAAATTACAGACCAATCAGCTTACTGTCTGTTACGTATAAGGTATTTACTAAAGTAATCGCTAATAGAATCAGGACAACCTTAGACTTCAATCAAGCGAAGGATCAAGCAGGGTTTCGGAAACGGTACTCTACTATCGATCATATCCATACCATCAATCAGGTGATAGAAAAATGCTCAGAATATAACCAGCCCTTATACATAGCATTCATTGATTACGAAAAAGCATTTGACTCAGTTGAAACCTCGGCGGTGATGCAGGCATTGCGAAATCAGGGGGTAGACGAGCCGTACGTGAAAGTGCTGGAATATATATATAGTGGCTGCACAGCAACCATAGTTCTGCATAAAGAAAGTAACGAAATTCCCATAAAGAAAGGTGTTAGGCAAGGAGACACAATCTCCTCAGTACTATTCACACCTTACTTAGAGGAAGTATTCAGAGACTTGGAATGGGAGCAGTTAGGGATAAGGGTAGATGGAGAATACCTGAGTAATCGGCGATTTGCTGATGGCATTGCCTTGCTAAGCAACTCGGGGGATGAACTGCAAATAATGATTGTCGTGGCGGAGGGGCTTGCGAAACTCGATGAAGTCGTGAGCTCTGCTGTGTAGGGCCACCCAAGATAGACAGGTCACGGCAGAGAGTTCTGACAAAATGTGATTCACTGGAGAAGGTAATGGCAACCCACTCCAGTATTTCCTGCCAAGAAAACCCTATAGAGAGCAATGGTTAGCCTTGACCGCCTAGTAAAGAGCAGAGACATTAGTCTGCCAACCAAGATCCGTATAACTCGTGCTATGGTCTTTCCAGTTGTGATGTATGGATGCGAGATTTGGACTGTGAAAAAGGCTGACCGCCGAAGAATTGACGCATTTGAATTGTGGTGCTGGCGAAGACTCTTGAGAGTTCCTTGGACTGCCAGAAGATCAAATCAGTCGATATTGTCGACCATAAACCCTGACTGCTCATTGGAGGGTCAAATTCTAAAGTTAAAGCTCAGCTACTTTGGTCATCTGATGAGAAGAGAGGAGTCGCTGGAGAAAGATTTGATGTTGGGAAAGGTTGAGGGTCGCCGGAGAAGGGGTAGGCAGCGAACGCGATGGTTAGATGGCATCCTCGAGGCACTGCAGATGAAGTTATGTGATGTTAGGAAGATGGTGAAAGACCAGAAAGCGTGGCGTGACATGGTCCATAGGGTCACGAAGAGTCGGACACGACTGAACGACTGAACTGAACTGAAGTGAACTGACCTAGACAGGAAACGTAGAAAGGTAGGCTTGAAAATCAATATGCAGAAGACTAAGGTAATGTTCAACAGCCTCGGAAAGGAACAGCAGTTTACATTAGGTAGCGAACTACTGGAAGTAGTAGACGAATATGTCTACTTAGGACAGGTAGTAACCGCAGATCCGGACCATGAAAAGGAAATAGCAAGAAGAATAAGATTGGGATGGAGCGCATTTGGCAAGCACTTTGGCAAGCATTTGGCACGGCCCACCAACAGCAAAGATAGCCCGTTGTCCAATAGACTCTGGAGTCACCTTGAATAATTAACTTGCATTCAAGAAGGAATCAAGCAGCCCGTGACATCTTTTTCGCGCTCATTTGAGTGCCACCTAATAACCTTTCCCTGAGCGAGCTCCTTTAACCTCGTAAAAACAACTGACTGGGTCAGTTCCGTCTTTCCGACGTATACCTTCCTACTTAGGAGCTCCAATAGTCACGCCCTTCATCATGTGTGACAGCTTAACTTCAAGCTGCACTGTCTCAAAGGAGGATGCACAACTTTTCTGTACTGTACTGAAGCGCGCGACCAAATACTTCTGCCCCGCCGGGGTGGTGCAGTGGTTACGGCGCTCGACTACTGTGCCCAAGGACGCGGGATCGAATCCCGGCCTCGGCGGCCGCTTTTCGGTTAAGGCGAAAAGCAAGGTGCCCGTGTGCTGTGCGATGTCAGTGCACGTTAAAGAACCCCAGGTGGTCGGAATTTCCGGAGCCCTCCACTACGGCGTCTCTCAAAGCCTGAGTCGATTTGGGACGTTAAACCCCACAAACCAAACAAAACCAAATACTTCTGATAGGCCGGCATAAATGGACGCTATAGGGACCTAGCATATGGCAGATGCGCAGTAGGTGCTAAAGGTCGCCGCAAGATCGATTATCAGTGATATAGGAGCTTTTTCTTATGAAGGACACATTATGAGAAGCTGAGGTAATAATTTAAATTTGCTGCCTAATTCTTTCAACTTCTACGCAGTTCAATGAAGGCAGCTCTTGACATGTTATAGAAAGCAACTAACCAATTATCATTACTTCATCTGAATTGTAACCTATTTCATTGGTAACTTACAGCCCGTGGAAAGTAACTCAAGTATTGCAAAGAACTAATCGATTGGACCTATGTTTCATCCAGCTTTTCTTATAGCATAAATATATACAAGCCAGAATGAGCTCTTGCGGTTTGTTTTACCTACGTCTGCTGATAACTTCACCTGAAGTTGATTTTCGAAGTTTTCGCCCATATATATATATATATATATATATATATATATATATATATATATATATATATATATATATATATATATATATATATATATATATATATGGGCGAAAACTTCGAAAATCAACTTCAGGTGAAGTTATCAGCAGACGTAGGTAAAACAAACCGCAAGAGCTCATTCTGGCTTGTATATATTTATGCTATAAGAAAAGCTGGATGAAACATAGGTCCAATCGATTAGTTCTTTGCAATACTTGAGTTACTTTCCACGGGCTGTAAGTTACCAATGAAATAGGTTACAATTCAGATGAAGTAATGATAATTGGTTACTTAGGAGCTCCAATAGTCACGCCCTTCATCATGTGTGACAGCTTAACTTCAAGCTGCACTGTCTCAAAGGAGGATGCACAACTTTTCTGTACTGTACTGAAGCGCGCGACCAAATACTTCTGCCCCGCCGGGGTGGTGCAGTGGTTACGGCGCTCGACTACTGTGCCCAAGGACGCGGGATCGAATCCCGGCCTCGGCGGCCGCTTTTCGGTTAAGGCGAAAAGCAAGGTGCCCGTGTGCTGTGCGATGTCAGTGCACGTTAAAGAACCCCAGGTTATATATATATATATATATATATATATATATATATATATATATATATATGTATATATATATTATTTTTTTAATTTTTTCTGAAGGTTAAGCAACGCGCCGCGCTGAGCTGTTCGCGCTTTGAGGGGCCGAATGCCCCAAAGCTGACTATACACGACAATCTGTTGCATGGAGTCATGGTGAAATGTGAAACATGGAGCATGGGGTCAGCGAAACGGATATCATTCGGCCATACACGCGTGCTGCCGCGCGATTTTTTCCCGGCAACTCCATCGCTACTGCTGTAATGAGAGGGTATCTCACGCTACTCCAGTGATCGCCGTCGAGTTCAGGCGCTCGAGGTTGTAGCGTTAGTTACGTGTATTTGGCGAAAAACTATAAAGGGCTACTATCATTCTATTACTGAAAAAAAAAATGGTTTACCGGAAACAGTACGCCTTACAGAAACTAGCAAAGCGCCATAAATTTTGAATATGCTGTAATTTATTTCAAGAAATCAGTTATTTGTATCACATAGCCTGCAAGTCTGAATGAAAGCGACGAGGGTGATATGCGGCAACTTCCACATGTGGACTGCTCTCACACTCTCCAGAGCCACCAATTATGGGCCAGAAGCCATCGCCCTGTAGAGTTATGCTGCAGTTGCATATGTTCTGAGACCAAGTATACTAAATATTTCCCAGATTTTAGCAAACAACACAATTCCAGAATTTCGTCTATCGCGGCTACCATGGTCTCTAATCTGATACTTCGCGCTCTGCTACAGAACGCTTCAGCCGCTGCACAACGCCATGTAGAGTTTCACTCAAAAACAAATTGCAGCAAATGAAAATTACCCGCGCCTGTTTTGTTTGGGCGGCTTAATTTCTTCTAAAATAGCAAAACAATATGGAAGACAAGCGACCGATGCCACAGCGCTGCTCGGAAGGACCCCTAAAGGTAAGTGAAGCTACGAAGTGCCACCAGCGGTAACCGCCTCCCTGTACAAGCCTCGGCTGGTGAAGGAAGAGCTAGACGCGGACGCGCCGCCTTTTTTTATCAGCGGATACTCGCCAAGGCGCTCGTGGAGGTCCCCGGCGCCATTAACGCTACTCCGTCCCAAGAAGGGGAGCCCCCTCGCCCCATGACGCGAGCGACGAAGGCGCGTGACCTTGGGCTTTAACCTTTTGTAACCCTCGGCCACAGGAGCCACCGGGGGGATCACAAAAGCGTCCGCGTCTCCTGCCTTCGCGTATGCGGTGATTATGCCGTGCCTGACAAAAGCGGCCGCAGCCATCAAGGTGGCCGGGCAGGCGGGGCGTATTTAATAGAAGCTCGGCTTCTTGCTAACGAAGATCGCGGCGGGTACGGCCGATTTCATTATTCTCCGGCTGTCTCCTCTGGTGGCGGACGTGCCGGACAGCCTCCTCCCCAGCAGCCGCGCTTCGTCCGTGGGATCGCCGCCCGCCGCCGGCTTCTTTTCGCAGAAGGGAGACGGCTGGACAAAGCCGGTCGCATGTGGGCCCCCAGCAAGAGACAAAGGGCTCCGTGGCAGAAATAACAGAGCAGCGCGAGCCCTGCCGCGGGTGCCCGGCGATTTCCTGCCTCCGCAAGGAGACGCGCCTTCGTTTTTTGTTGGTCGCCGCTGCTAAGAACATGTGCGCGCGCGCCTGTGTGTTTGCATAATACGTCGGCATGCTCATCTATCGGCGTGGTCGACTGGGCACCAGAGACGTCGCTGTGGGCTCCCCGCGGGCCTAGGTCCAAGCGCTAGCTTTTCTCGGTTAAAAAGAGGATTAATGTAGATCGGATATTAATTACGTGGTACACCGCTTGCAGTTTACGATGAATTACTTCACCCCAATGCGCTTTAACGCGTCATCGGCCCGCACAAGAGAAGACCACCTTAGTGGTTTAACGTCCCTTATTAACGCGCTATCATAGCGTCTACGGCATGTCACTTTCCCAAATCTGCGGTCAAGAGGTTATCCAATGCAGTCAGCATACTCTCAGCAGCGAATTCAGTACCGCTTACAAAGCATGCGTGTCACAGCGGATTGCAGTGCAGCTTCGGTGGAACACATCGAATTCACCAGATTTAGATGCGCAAAACGAGTCACGCTTTCGTCATACAAAAACATAAATTGCGGTTCAAAAGCAGCCGAGTTGAATTTGTCACGTCACATTTGAAGTTCTAGTCGACATTTAATGTTCTATAGGGGATCGCCTTCAACACGGACTGCTATCTGTGGTCAGTCGAAGTATATGCCTGAGTATACGTCCTGGCTTTTTCGTCCACAAATACCGGTTAGCCTCGGCTAAGTTAACAATTTTCTCAAGAACATCTCAAAGAAATGCGTTAACTATAAGGCGTAGCCCTGGCTGGGACCAGTGGCGACACCGCAAATGCAAGCAACGCGCTCCATTTGTCATTGTTATTGTTAATCTGCTTAAGTTGAGGACAATCCAGAGGGCTATGGAACGAAAAATGGTAGGCGTAACATTAAGAGATAGGAAGCGTGCAGAGTGGGTCAGAGAAATAACTCAAATTACCGACATTCTAGTAGAAATTAAGAAGAAGAAATGGACATGGGCAGGACATGTAGTGCGAAGAGAGGATAACCGATGGTCGCTTAGGGTAACAAACTGGATTCCAAGGGAAGGAAAGCGTAGCAGGGGACGGCAGAAAGTTAGGTGGGCGGATGAGATTAAGAAGTTCGCAGGGGTCAAGTGGATGCAGCTAGCACAGAACCGGGTTAAGTGGAGAAATATGGGAGAGGCCTTCGCCCTGCAGTGGGTATAATCAGGCTGATGATGATGATGATGATGATGATGATGATGATGATGATGATGATGATGATGATGATTGTTAATGGCATTATTATTGAAATTCATATTCATATAGTACTTCAGTTATCTTTTTTTTTTTTTACTTGTTAATTCCCTCACCTCAACAATGCCCTTACGGGCCCTGAAGGCATTTTAATTAAATAAGGAAACCTCCTTGCTCGCATTGCGAAGAAAGTATGAAAAAAAAAAAAGTAAGTATGGGATAGGACGGATACGCTTCTCTTTGTGCGCTGAGTGGCCTGAAAAAGCTGCCGGATATGCCCAAAACATTACTTCCGGACAAAAGAGGAGATTTACAAAATCTTGCGAAAGAAAAAACTGTTTGAATCTCTAAATGCGATGTTTCGTTCCGATAAGACTCACCACGATGTTGTCTGCTGGTTATTTTCTCGTTTGTGACCTAGGAAAAAGAAAGCGCGTAAGGAAGCGGCGAGAATGTGTTTAGCTATATGCGTTGACCGGTTTGTTCTGGGGTAAGTTAGGCGCTACAGCTAACGGCAGAGTAGCATCAATTACGTCTGAATTTTCTGTTTCGAGATACAACTCGCCTTCCATTTTCTTCTCTTCAACGTCAGCCCGGCAGTAAAATACTCTTTTTTTTTTGTTTTTTCAGTCACATTTTCACAGCGGCATCCGTGTGATGTTTAAAATGTTTACGTCTAGATGAAGCGCAGTGTGAACTTCGCTTTGTGAACTTCGCATTGAACTTCGAAGATCTTTCGAAGTTCAATGGCGGAGTGTGTCACTGTTGAATCGCTTCCTTAACCGCAATATCTTCAAGCTTGGTCATCACAGCTTCTTATGGGCGACATTTAAAAGCACCAAGGCATCCGCATCTACAACAACTTAAACAAGAGTTGCACGCGAACACGACGCACACTCTTACCTTGTGGCCGCCTTCTGATACACCGAACTCCAATGTGTAAAACTGCAGCATATACGATGCTGAAAAATACAACGACAGGAAACAAAAAGAGGACCTGATTTCAGGGCCGTTTGTTCACGCTAGCATGCAAGAATAGAAATAAGGTTATATTAGGAAGACGTGCACAGTGGTGCTATCTTATACGGTGACAGACAGCCGCGAAAACTACTTGGGGAAACTGCAAGTGCCGTAAAGTAGCAGATGCCATCCTTAGGTACCTAGAGTAGCACCCACAAATTCTTGGCGCAGTGAGAACTCATTTACTTTTATTTTTTCCAGTCAAAATATTAAACTCAAAATATGACCCTATGCTCTGCACGAAATCAGGCCTGCGCATGGGCTGCTCGGAGCAGCTAGTATTAGCCGCTACCCCTCAGCATAGGCTACTCCCCCAAGGGCACGGAAAACGGGAGCACCGGCTGCGGATGAAGACAGGTGCTCACTGTTGTACGAGCATTGCGTGCTAGAGCCGCCCTCAGCGAGCCTTTCCTGTCGACCAATTTGCGACCGCTCAGGAGGTTGGCTAGGAACGGCTTCCACAAGAGTGCGCGCAACATGCGCCGTGTGCTGTTACAGTATACGAGCTAACCGAACGAGCGCCCAACGCGGGAAATATAACAAAGTAAAAAATACCGCATCCTTCTCCTCTGCTTTTTTTCTTTCTTTTCCTTCCGAAACCGGTGTCAACGCTTTGCTGAGACTGCACACGGCACGAACATGCCCCAACTATGATTTCCTGTTCATTAAACTTCCGGTTGTCAACTTCCGGTCGCACTACTCGTCCCATGGGAGAATTATGACAGATAAGCGAAACAGCGCCCGAAAATAAGAGGGAATAAAAATAAAACGCGAGGAGAGTGCAATGCTTACGCGCGTCTCGCTTCGGCAGGGAATGCTCCTTTCCACGCTGGGTGCGAAACAAAAGACCTTCTCGCTCCCCTCACCTCCCCCCCCCCCCCTCCTGTCGTAAGTAGAGGACCGCTGTCATAGAGAAAGCACTGGCCCATGCACACAACTTCGCTGCGTAGTATTTATGTCCCACTGACAAGAAGTACCTACCTATATTTCAGAAATGTGGCGGGATAGGGCCAGTCGCTGCATTAACAAAAATTTGTTGGAGGCACTTGATCTCTCTTAGCTCTTAGCTGCGGTTAAGACGAAAGCATTTCCTTCGGCTCTTTGTGCTCATTTGCTTCTTTTTCTATCTCTTTTTTTGCTCCTTTCTTGCTTTTGTTTTTCCTTTTTATTTCTCTCTTTTGGTTGGTTTTACTCTTTTTTTTACTTTTTTCCTCTTTTACTCTTCACTGTTTTATATGTTGTAACGCAATGACGAGGCCCGACATTAAAACTCTGCAACGCTTTTGCTCACTTTGTGCGAAATTTTGACGTATTTTGCACAATTTCGATGTCCGTATAGCTGTTTTGACATCTGCAAACTATATCGACGTCCTTGGCAATTTTGTCGTCGAATCTAGTTTTTTGGCTCTTATTACATTAACGGCAACAAATTTTGCACACAGAAACGTTTTTTTTTTTGTGTGTGTGTGTTTTTTCCCCTCTACCTCATACAACCATTATTTTGCGCATCAATCAATAAATTTGTCGACAATGACGGTGCGACACCCTCCGTGGACACACAAATCTTGTGCACACTCATGAGTCTGTAAACGCTTTCGCCTTAAAATTTTCACCTCTTTGAACTGTCAACAAAGAGCTCAGAAAACCAGTCAACTGTATTTGTGCAAAAACAGACTGAATCTAGTTTGGCATCGCGGTATAAGAAAAGGAAAGCCTTTGGGGAACCAGTTTGTCTGGATTTATTTCAGTGAAAAGATAATTTCGACTAAGCAGTTGAAAAGAAGCTAACGCTCGCCATCACTTTGTAGGTACTTTCCCAAGTATTACTGCCTACTGAACAAGCAAGTAAAAAAGAGAACTCGCTTCGCGACTATATATCGGTATTATTGCAGTAGCTCCTGGCCTGTTTTAACAAAACCTCATCATTACGGGGACATTGTGATTTTTCGACACGACGTTTATCCGCTTGTGCAGCCTTGGGAACTGCCCAACGTATTTTTTTTATATATTTCTCTGTTTAAGGTCAAGCTGCTTTATGTGCTTGGCATCTTATCAGAGGTAGAGACTTGTCTTGTTTCTCAAGCTTATTTTAGAGCGCAGCTCTTTGGCGCCCGCCCCTGTGCTTCGCGGCGTCTATAGTAAGGAATTCCTCTATAGTAAGGAATTCGCTCTGTTGCATAAATCGATAGTTAAGCCATGACTTTGAATTCTTTCCGTCATTTCACTGGTTTGGGTATTGTGCGCGTGCATCTCAGTGCGCGAGTCTTCGTTGTCTTCTTTCCTTCAACAAGTCTTCAGTTGTTAGTCCATCCTCGTCTTGTTCGCTTCCATTCTCTGTGTCTCGTCCTTTGGCTGGTTTAAAATGACTAATTGCCAACTCGCCCAGTCGTCAACCTTGTTTAATATATAAATCCTGTCTCCACCGGGAATCGAACCTCCATCCCTTGTATCCGCAGTCGATCGCTTTAACTACCTGCGCCACACCCGGGATCGTGAAACGCACATCATAATTCTCCTTCTCTACCGTGAGGATGATATTAGCGGTGACAATGACGCTGTAATTAGTGGCAATGAAAACGATGACATTAGCAATAATAATGAGGGTGCATTTAGTTGGTAATGATAATGAGAGCAAACGTAATGCACCATGTGCACCAGCAGCGCTTAAGCTTTAGCATTTCTGCAGTGTAGATTCCACAGTGCTCGCGGAATTTTAGAGCACAGCTCTTTGGCGCCCGTTCCTGCGTTTCGTCGTCGGCATCGCCGTTGTCCTTCGTAACCATCTCCGCAGCCGAGGTGGTTTTCGCATGGGCATGACTTTGTCGGCGCTGTAAAAGAGGAACTAGTTGGTATTCGAAAAAAAAAAAAAAAGGGTACCATATGAAGAGCGTCAAGGAAATGTGTGCAAGGGACAAAAAGGTTGATGTGGTTAAATTAGGTAATCAATTAGAGCCAATAACAATAATAATTGGTTCATAGAAAAGGAATGGTGCAATATCTGTCACACCGATTCTGAGGACTCCTTAACCGCGCCGTAAAGGTAAGGAGGAAGATGAGAGTAAAAGCGGAAAGAGTGAAAGGGGTGCCTTAGTGGAGGGCTTCAGTAATTTCAACCTCCTGGGGTGTTTAACGCGTACTGACATCGCACAGCACACGGAGGCCTCTTCGTTACGCCTCCATCGAAACTTAATCAGAGCCAGTGAAGTGGCTTACAGGAAAGGAAAGGCCCAGTAGCTGTCATTCGCGGAAGACGAACTAGTTGGTATGGAATATGTGTGAAAAATAAAAAAGTTGTCTGTAATTGTACATACATGTTTTGCTCGAATCCTTTGCCTCAATCCATAGAAAAGCTAAAACAGCTGATGAGATGCGCTCAAATTTTGCATTAGGAAGTAAAGTAATCGTCAGCAATTTTTTTTTTTTTTACTCTCCACGAAGACAACCCTACATCTGCGCACCCCAACCGCGCAAATCCCATCGCATCGGTCCCTCTTTTCAAATTTTGCGTCCACGTGCCCGTATTAATACTGCATTGGTCAGCTCTTTTTCATTTTTTTTTTTTTTTCTCCAGCCGTAGCTGACTGAGACGGCCTTGCTCACCATGTCACTGTCATAACGTGTGTACCAACATCTTCGAGTGCTGCAAATGCTTGCATTGAGTGAGCCCCAGTCCTTATGTGAAACCCCCAAAATGGTATTTAAGGTAAATGAAGTGAAAAGTCAAGGCAAGGCGATTAATGGTGTCTTCACGTGCAATCATGCAGCATGCACGCAGCAGTTTGACGCTGTCGAAAATGAATATCGAGCGTTAGTTGACCTTGGTTATGTGAAGATGGATGCATATCCGTTATAACCGAGGTTGTGTGTTCAGTATATCCGAGATCACGTGTTATATATGTATCTTCGTTATAACCGATGTCACATGTTCGTTATATCCGAGGTCCCGGGGTATGCGTGCATCTTCGCTATAACCCAGGTCGCGGTTCGTTATATCCGATCCAGAAATAACGCGAAACTCGCAAAAGAAAGCCGTAGAACTTACCCTGTAAAAAATAATCATGCACTTCAGAAACTGAAAGGGGATGAAAACATTATTTTGTTACAAAAGAAATCATTATTTTGTGCTGCCTTTCACCGGCTAAAAGTTTACTTCACCAAAGTAAATAGTAAAAGAATATTTTCACCTGGATAAACAGTATGTCTCAAATTCATCACGTGCTCGGATATACGAGAGTATTTTGTGATTTTTTCAGCTCTACAAGACCTCTTCATACAATTTGTATTGTATGAAACACGTAAACTATAATCAGGTCTTGCAATAATGCTACCCTTGTCGTGCTGGTGACATGGAGTTTTAGAAAGCTCTGATTTCGCGATGGTATATGCAAGCTTGAAGGATCAGTGACAGGTCGGCTCTCATTGGATGGCCATTCACAGCAGTTGGTCTTTCACATAATATTGAATGTAGCTTTCAAATGTGTGCTAAAGTCTATAAGTGCGAAATCACTCAACAAGTCATGCCTCTTGCCGCATAAGCGTCAAGCTTCCGAAACGTCATAACAGAGAGAAATAAGCTGGACTCGCGATCGAACCCAAGTTAGGAGGAAACGACAGACCGCGGGCTACATCTTGCATCAGTGGAGGTGCGGGACGTAATGGACATCGACGCTGCAGCGGCGCTTCGTGCACAGACGTTTACCCAGTGAATCTCCATGACTACCTTCGTGCTTTCACGAGGTTAAGTCCAGTTACACCAAGCTTAGCCATGCTTAACTTTTTCATGTAAGTGCTTTCAAAACATGACTTTACATTAATCATAATAAACACGCTACATATTATCATTTTTTTTTTTTGACCGCAGTTGTTTTATGGTACCATGCAAAAGCTGCGCACGAGTATGAAAGACCGTAGTGGCGGGTTCCTGAATAATTTCTACCACCTGATGTTCTTCAGCGTGCACTGAGATTGCACAGTTTACGGGAGTCATTCTGCGATTCGTGTTGATCGAAATACGACCGCCGCGGCGGAATTCTATCCCGTGACCTTGGATTGAGCAGGATAATACCAAAGGATACTCAGCTGCCGCGGGGCGTTTTTAAATATTTGGGAGTGGTGAGAGAGAAATTATTAATGCGAAAGCATTACTTCGTTATGTTCACAGATTTCTGTCTGCAGACCGTGTCCGCAAACCGTGTCCGCAAATCATGTCCGCAGCAGTTGTAATTGAGAAGTGGTAGAGGTTAATGAGTGGTGTCAATCGATAGAGGCTGGCGTGATGTTGTGTTCTGAAAGATTAATTAAGCCAATAAGTTAGTTAGGTAATTAATTATAACTTATTCACAGGAAAGGAAAGGCGCAATATCTGCCACACTTGTTCTGTGGACACCTGAACCACGCCGTAAGGGAAGGGAGGGAAATGGGAGTGAAAACAGAAAGAGAGAAAGGGGTTGCCTAGGTGGATATGACGTCAAGGATGTGACATCACGCAACCAGAAGTAGAACCGAAAAAATGGCATAGGAAGGGATTGGCGCGCAATTTGAAAGTGCCAAAGACTAAAATAGGTAAACAAGACGCGAATAGAGAGATGGCCAGCTTCACGACACCATCGCTTTTGCGGTGCATGCTGGTATATGTAGTCAACCGGCCGCTCCAGCCTTCCGGAGAGCCTGCGCACCGTATTTCCGAGCGATTTTTCTCGTGCGTATGTCAGAGTGCATTGGGAAAATTAGCCTTTACATGGTGAATTTGAAGACATATGGCACATATATTACTAAAAAAAGCTAAAAAGAAGCTTTAGGCAAAAGCTTATACAGCTCGTTCGGCCGAAAAGCCGTCAACATTGTTGTAGTAGTAGAAGTAATAGCTGTCGGTACCGCATGTTGTAAATAAGGAGGGCTGCGTAAAAAACCGTATCATGGTAATTTGTCCTTCTACTGAAATTGATAATTGATTGGTGTTTAATAGGCGATGACGAGATAATAAAATCAACGTGGTTATTGAGTTAAATAAGGAAATAAAAAAATTGAAAAATGGGTGGTTCAAGTTTCAAAACGCTTAAAATAAAATGCAAATTTGATGATTCTACTTAGAAAATTTAGTGTAATTTGCCACTTAATTAGTTGAAATAATAGAAGATGAAAACTTGTGTTTCAAATTATCTGAATGGAAAGCCAGTGCTATGATGCTGTTTATGATAATTTAGAATGTGTAATTAAATTTTTAAAAAATCGAAAATTAGAAAAATGGGGCCTCACATGTTTCAGAATTAATTGTCGCAATGAAAAGACAATGGCTGATCATGCGAATTAAGAAATTTAGTGTGTAATTGATCAAATAACTTTTTAGCAATTGAATAAATCAGAATTTGGAAATAACCAAGTTCAAATGTGCTAAAATTCTAAGACCAAAAGCCAAGGCATCACTGTAAGGAAGAAAATTTATAGTGTGTAATTATTCACAAAGGAATTGTAATAATACAGAAATGAAGAATTAGAAAAAGGGGTTAGGTGTCAGAGAGTCTCGGAAAGCCAATGCATGATGATATTAATTAAGAAAATTTAAAATGTGTATTTGGTTAATTAGCTGAAATAATTGAAAAATTAGAAGTTCAAAGAAAGCGGTGCAAAGGTGTCAAAATGCCCGGGATGACAAGTCAAGGCTACATGGTGCTAAATAAGAAAATGTAATGTATGTAATTTGTCAAATTATAATTGAAATAATTTAAAATCTTGTGTTATTAGAAAAGGCGGTTCAAAGGTGTCAAACCATTTGTCATCGTTAAATCCACTTTTTCATTTCATACAATCATTTAAATTTTAGTTGGTCAATTATGCGCTAATTTTTCCATTATCATCATCATGCACTTACCGCTCTTAATAATTGTTCAGCTTTTTCTTTATTTCGAACAATTTTTCCGTTTCACCCTATAAATTTTCTTGATCAATCAATCAAGCATTTACTTTTCGTTCTATGCAATTTAGCACCTCTGAACCCCATTTTTCTTTTCCCTTTTGTTATTTCAATTTTTGAACAGTTACACGCTTTCAATATTCTTTATTAGATCATCAAGCATTGCATGGCCTTTCATTGTGAGCATTTGACACCTTTGAAACCCCTTTTTCCAACTTCTCATTTTTTTTAATTAGTTCACCTAATTAATTCATCAGTTACATAAAATAAATATTTTATTAGCATCATAAGGCATCGGCTTTTCATTCTAAGCATTTTGACACTGTTGAACACCCATTTATCCAATTCATTTATTTTTCTTTTCTTTAATTCATCAGTTAATTTCGATTATTTATTTACCTCAGTGCACGTTAAAGAACCCCAGGTGGTCGAAATTTCCGGAGTCGTCCACTACGGCCTCTCTCATAGCCTGAGTTGTTTTGGGACGTTAAACCCCACCAACCAACCAACCAACTCACCATCGCCTATCACACCCTAATCAACCATCAATCACCAGAACTAAAAATTACCATGATACGATTTTTTTTTTTTTGTATGCAGCCCTCGATTATTTTCGACAATCTCTTCACAACTGCACGAGGCTACTCGTTAAAAAAACAAAACCAAATTTAAGACCCTTATAGCGCTGGCTCACAGTCAGTGTAAATTTGTGAAATTATGACAAGGAATTTTTGTCGGTAGTGAGGTATGGGAAGCGTGCGTTGAGTTCCTGTGGAGCGGAGATTGCAATAGTGCAGTCGCATGTGCGCGCGCTGAGCAGCCGACAGCCGACTACAACAAACATGGCGGTGGTGCAACTTCCGGAAAACTGGCGCATGCGCAGATCGGTCGGTGGGATCGGTCTATGTGAAGTAAAGGATGCGATGTCACGCAACCGGAAGAGCAGAAAAAGGGCATAGGAAGGGATTGGCTCGCAATTTGAAAGTACCAAAGGATAAAAGCGGTGGCGTAGCGGTAGAACATCTGCCTCGCATGCAAGAGGACAGGGGCTCGAATCCCGGTGTCGCGCAATCCTCCACAGGATAAGAAAAAAAAAAAATCCGCGAGTCGGTGGAACTGCATAAACGGGTAGGTTTGGGGTGCGACCTGATGCCGGTGGACACCTACGGCAACGCACTCTCTCACCAGAACATGAGTTGGCCACCCTGGTGCTGTAATTCGCCGCAACCTCCCATGATTAGTCCTATAAGACCCCGGCCCTCAGTCACCAGCGGCTGCAGAACAACCTACCACGGCGGCGGTCAGACCTGTGACTCAGCAGGGGGTGCTAAGAATTCCTGGCTCCGCTGGACAGGCCACCGTTGGAAACTGACCCTGGCAACATTTAATGCTAGAACCCTAACTAGTGAAGCTAGTTCACAGTGCTGTTAGAGGAACTAGAGGGTATGAAATGGGATGTCATAGGGCTTAGTGAGGTTAGGAGGCCGAATTAAGCATATACTGTACTGAAGGATGGGCACGCACTATTGTTATCGGGGTTTACCAGAGAGGCGAGAACTCGGAATAGGTTTCCTTGTCAATAAGTATATAGCTAGTAATATATATGAACTCTATAGTATTAATGAGAGGGTGGCAGGCATCGTAATTAGGATTAATAAGCGGTATAAACTGAAGGTTGTAGAGTCCTATGCACCTACTTGTAGTTATGATCACCAGGCAGTTGAAAGCTTCTACGAGGATGTAGAATCAGCAATGTGAAAAATAAAGACCTAGTATACTGTACTAATTGGCGACTTCAGTGCCCAGGTAGGGAAAAAGCAGGCAGCAGACCAGGCAGTAGGTGACTATGGCATTGGTTCTAGGAATAGCAGGTGGGAGTTACTAGTTGAGTTTGCAGAGCGCAATAACTTAAGAATCATGAATACCTTCTTCAGCAAACGAAAGAACCGGAAATTGACATAGAAAGGTCTAACGGGGAGACTAAAAATGAAATTAACTTCATACTGTCTTCAGTCCCCGCCATTATGCACGTAAAAGTAATCGGGAAAGTGCGATGCAGTGAACATGGGATGGTGAGGTCCCGAATTAGTCTAAATCTGAAGAAGGAACGCAACAAATTAGTAAGAAAGCAGTCCATCACGAATTAGCGATGAGGGGGAGGGCAGAAGAGTTCAGGATCTCTCTACAGGATAGATATTCAGCTCTAACCGAGGGTGGCGACATTACCCTAGAAGCAATAAAAAATAATTTCAGATATATTATTACTGAGTGCACTGTAGAAGTAGGCGGTAGGATAGTTAGAGAGGATACCGAAAGATTTAATTAAGAAACGCCACAGTGTGAAAGCTTCCAATGGAGCAGACCATATAGAATTTGCTGAGATATCAAATAACCAATGAGCGCAAAGTGGCGGATATAAGGAAGTATAATATGGAGAACATTGAGCATGCTGTAAAGAATGGGGGAAGACTAAAAGGGGTGAAGAAGAAATTGGGCATACGCAAAAATCAGATGTATGCGCTAAGGGACAAGGCGGGAGTTTTATACTGATCTCTACAGTAGCCGAGGAGTTCTATACTGACCTCTACAGCAGCCAAAGTAGTCAGGACAGTAATGAGATTGGCGGTAGGGAAAACAT
Source organism: Amblyomma maculatum (assembly GCF_055883805.1). NCBI lineage: Eukaryota > Metazoa > Arthropoda > Arachnida > Ixodida > Ixodidae > Amblyomma > Amblyomma maculatum. The sequence continues at coordinate 129,161,675 of NC_139344.1, forward strand.
TCAGACGTTCCACCAGTGATGAAGGACGAGGTTATAAGAAAGCAATAGAAACTATGAAAAGGAGGAAAGCAGCTTGAGTGGATCAGATAACTGTAGATTTGTTGAAGGACGGAGGGGGGGGGGGGGTAATATAGTGCTAGAAAAACTGGCCACCCTGTATACGCAGTGCCTGGTGTCATTGACGGTACCGGAACCATGGAAGAACCCAAAGATTATCCTTATTCATAAGAAAGGAGACGCTAAGGACCTTAATAATTACAAACCAATCAGCTTACTGTCTGTTACGTAAAAAATATTTACTAAGGTAATCGCTAATAGAATCAGGACAACCTTAGACGGCAATCAAGCGAAGGATCAAGCAGGTTTTCGGAAACGGTACTCTACTATCGATCATATCCATACCATCACCCAGGTGATAGAAAAATGCTAGGAATATAACCAGCCCTTATACATACCATTCATTGATTACGAAAAAGCATTTGACTCAGTAGAAACCTCGGCGGTGATGCAGGCATTGCGAAATCAGGGGGTAAACGAGCCTTACGTGAAAGTGCTGGAAGATATATATAGTGGCTGCACAGCAACTACAGTTTTGCATAAAGAAAGTAACAAAATTCCCATAAAGAAAGGTATTAGGCAAGGAGACACGATCTCCCCAGTACTAATCATAGCTTGCTTAGAGGAAGTATTCAGAGACTTGGAATGGGAGCAGTTAGGGATAAGGGTAGATGGAGAATACCTCAGTAATCTGCAATTTGCTGATGACATTGCCTCGCTAAGTAACTCAGGAGATCAACTGCAACGCATGATTGGTGACCTAGACAGGAAAAGTGACAAAGGTAGGATTTAAAATCAATATGCAGCAGACTAGGTAATGTTCAACAGCCTCGGGAAGGAACAGCAGTTTACGTTAGGTAGCGAAGCACTGGAAGAAGTAGGCGAATATGTCTACTTAGGACAGGTAGTAACCGCAGATCCGGACCATGAAAAGGAAATAGCAAGAAGAATAAGATTGGGATGGAGCGCATTTTGCAAGCACTCGCAGATTATGACTAGCAGTTTACCGCTCAAGAGGAAAGTGTTCAACAGTTGCATCTTACCTGTACTTACCTATGGGGCTGAAACATGGAGGCTAGCCATGAGGGTTCTACTTAAGTTGAGGACAACGCAGAGGGCTATGGAACGAAAATTGGTAGGGGTAACATTAAGAGATAGAAAGCGTGCAGAGTGGGTCAGATAAATAACGCAAGTTACCGACATTCTAGTGGAAATTAAGAAGAAGAAATGGACATGGGCAGGACATATAGTGCGAAGAGAGGATAACCGATGGTCGCTTAGGGTAACAAACTGGATTCCGCGGAAAGGAAAGCGTAACAGGGGACGGCAGAAAGTTAGTTGGGTGGATGAGGTTAAGAAGTTGGCAGGGGTCAAGTGGATGCAGCTAGCACAGAACCGGGTTAATTGGAGAAATATGGAAGAGGCCTTCGCGCTGCAGTAGGTATAGTCAGACGGATGATGATGATTATGATAATGATGATGAAAGACTAAAATGGGCAAACAAGAAGTGAATTAAGTAACTAGAAGCAACCAGAAGCCACCAACAGCGGTATCCGTGCTTTCGCATTACTCCAATGCAGATTTCTGCAGTGCTCTTTAATTTTTCACTCAACCACTCAAGTCCCAACGATTCGTCCCTTATGGTCTCATGATAGACCGTCAGCCGCACTCCGCCTGGACTGCAACGCTTCTCTTTCAATTTCCGCGCTTTCCTGCCAAGTGTCCCGGCTCTAGTACCGGCCAGTGTGTATGCTGATGCGCCAGGGCGTGCGAACGACACGCGCGTGCCGTCCGCGCCTCAAGTAAGAGGAGGGAGAGAGCTAAGTAAGGCGCGAAAGAGGGTGCAGCATCACGAGCGAGCGCGGAGGCGCCGGCCAGCAGCCGTCCAGGCCGACGGCTCGCGCGGCGCGACACTCCAACAGAAGCAGCAGCAGAAGCGACAGCAGCCAAGGCAGTGCGGTGGCGACCGCCGTGCCGCGGGGAAGGCATCATAGACACGGTGAGCACGTTCTGGACAGCAGCCAAGCGTGCTTCCACCTGTCCCATCTGGTGCCCCCCCCTCCCCCCTCTATGGACAAGTCAGGTGCAGCGGCGGCCACAAGTCCAGCCCCCTAATCGGCCCCGTCCAGATGTTGCCCCGGGCTAGTGCGGGCACGCGCCGGACGCCAGACTGCGCGCCATTTAGCCAGCGCCGCACGCGTACGACGCCGCATACATCGGTGCGCCGAGGAGGCGTCGTGTCAAGGAACCGGGAATTACACGACGCGCGGGCGGCAACAGCTTGGCATCGCGCCCAGCGCCGGGGCGACTGGCCCCGGGTTAAAGGGTGGCCTCCCACGGGGGACGATTAAAGGGAAGCGAGCTACTGCTTAGGCGACGCAACAGATGGAGGCGTAGCTGGAGCGTGGCGGTGGGCATCCAGAGCCGCGTGTTTGCAAGGTTCCGGCTCAGCCACTTACTGTTTACGTCACACTCTAAGGGCTGGACGTGATTGAGGAAGAGGTGCTGCTTCCTTATGTGATCCCGTTCACCAGACGACGCCAGACGGCGCGTCAGGGCACTGGTTTGCACGAAGATTAACAAATAGAGACGCCTGAATTGGTGTTAGACGTCTTAACGCGACAGCGTTTAAGGCCCCATTGTCCAAGCCGCACGCAACATCAAAGGCCAGGCTAGATGGCAGAGTTGACAGACGCTGCCGACTCTGGATTTACATTTGAAATGGCAATGCAGCCTTCCAGGATCCTTGTATCGAGCGTTACACAGGTTGCCCTTAGGCTCACAGGCGTGCTCGTACGGCTTACTTAAAGCAGACGTCTATATGTCGGGTGGTCTTGGTGGTATCTTGTGACTATATATGCCAATGAGTTTGTATAGAATAATAGGGGCACAAATAAAAGACTTATTATTAAGCGAATAACAATGTAGATGAATGCTAACGATGATCCGCAAGGGCAGCCGGTTGACGAAAGCCTTAACGCTATCGCGTCATGTACCCTTAAAGGCAGAGCTTTATTGTCGTGTCCATATTTTGCTCCACTTTTGGTTGTAGATACACAAGGGCTGATCATCGCGGGTCGTGCGCATATTTGATGTTGGGTTACCAGGCACTCGATTGTTGGAACGAGAAGAAACGTATACCGCAGAAACTTTATGAGGCTAAGTGGAGATGGACTTGGTGCGCCTATACTTTGCCGACCATATACAGGCGTAGAGTCCTTGAAAATGCATGTATATTTATGGATAATTAAGAGTGATGATCCCAACCTCATTGCTCTGTTCGTGTAGACAAATCTAGCAAAATTAGAGGAGAATCGCGCTGTTGCCGATATGCTCGGTATACCTGGAACCGCATCCAAAGCTAAAGCAAAGATTTGTTAAATCAATTACCAGAACCGCACCTAATAGTGGGAGATTTGAATACACATTGCTATTTTTGGGAAACTTAAAAAAACTAAAACCAGAAGGCAGATTTTACAGGATGTTATTATCTCTAATAATTTTTGTTTGCTAAATTCAGACAAACACGCATACTGTTCACCTAGCAGTCGAAAAATGAGCTGCTTGGACCCGTCTCTTATAGCTCACTATCATATTGTAGCGCTTCGATGAAGACAACACTGCTGCTGTGACTTGCACAGGTGCTGGTTCGCGGCAGTTGGCCTGTTGACTTGAGGTCTCTGCTGCTGTACTGTATCTGTGTGTCAGAACGTGACATTGGTGGAGGTGCTGGGTAAAGAGTTTCTTGTAGTGCACCCCAGCACGCAATTCGAGCCCAGTATTAAGTTCTAGCCGCCGGATTTTCTTGAAGTCAGCAACACCTGAGATTCGAGTTAGCCAACAGCAGCAAAGCCGTGCGCCGGAATTTAGACTCCCCGACGAGGGGAAGATGTCTCGGATAACGTCACCATGGCCTCCCATTCGCAACAGCCTGACACTGCGACTGCGACACGAATAGCCTATACGCGCCTGTGACTCCAAGGACTGTCGCCCAGTTTCGTGGCGATGGCCTGAATGACGTTGAAGACTGGCTCTAGCATTATGAACGGGTTGCTCGCCACAACGCGTGGACACCTGATCAATCCCTGCAGAACGTCTACTTCTCACTTTACTATTGTACTGTACTATTTACAAATTTTAAGTGGCATGTTCTAGTGATCATCTTCCTGTCATTTCCGTTACTTGACACGAACCACGCCGTTGGAAAATGCATTTGGCCAATTTGATGCTATTTCGTGAAAATGCGACCCTAGAAAAAAATATTCTCAGACAGCCTCAGTGTAAATGAACTGAATGAAATGGTTACGACATGCATCATTACTACCGCACAGATAGCTATTCCCAGTCCTCGGGTTTAGTACGAGAAAATAATAAAATCTGGTATTCGCAAGAATGCAGATGTTCTAAAGAGAAAAAGAAGAATGTGGAATTCTTTGCAGGTACCCTGCTTATGATAACCTTATAAATTTCAAAAAAGCAAGAGCCTACGCGTGATATATCCGCCGCGACGCTGCAAAAATATCTTGTCAAAATTATGTGACATCAATAATTACCTCTGTCACATAAAAAAATTGTAAATTCGGGAGCAAGTACATAATCTTAACGACAGGTACTCTCCCTTCACAGTCCCACTTTTGACAAGCCCAGGAATACAAACAAGTATGGAGGAACAAGCAAACATACTGGGGAGCATTTTTCTGCGGTTTATAGTTGTACACATACTACACACAGTGGTTTGTGAAGCATAAAACCACAGCCGAATAACAAAGGCTTCTAAAAAGCGGTAACAATAACGAACGTACCTTTCAACAATCGAATCTCACTTCAGGAGATTAATAAAGTACTATCCAACTGCTTACTATCCAGCTACTTTCTGTCTTGGCCTGCTTTTCGAGATCTGCAACTTTTGCATTGACACTTTTTTCTCAAGCCAATAATTAGAAACAAATAGGTCGTTTATTCTTCATTAATTAATTAACTTTAGTGAATGAAAAAAATACTGGAGGTTAGCATAGGCAACTTAGAACAGCTCTGATTTGGTTTGACTGTGCTAGGGCCAACCGTACTTTTTAAAATCTTGGTCCAAGTTAGCTGGGACACCTTGTAGAGTGTGTGTGTGTGTATATATATATATATATATATATATATATATATATATATATATATATATATATATATATATATATATATATATATTTATTTATTTGCTTTACCACATTTCGATTTCAAACTTCAGCATGATTAATCATCTTAACAGCGTGACTGAGTAGGCGTCATGTCCCGACCGATCTCTGCATTCACACATTTTCACAAAAAACGTTCCTTTTATTGTGGGATATTGTAACACAGCACGAAAAAGATATACGTATTCAGGGCGTGCTGCCGAGAAGGCTAATCCTACCATAAAATAAACCTCAACAGACAAATAAAGGGAGTTTACATTTCATTTCACCCATCAACTTCAATATGACTATAAAATACGTCCCAGTAACCAGTCACACTTCAGCCCGTGTAGGAAAATAAACCAGCAAAGCTGAGTGAGAATCCGAGGAGGAGGTCGCCAGCCAAAGACGTGGCACTGCAACATCACTGATGACCAACATTCTTAGGGGTTGGGAGTTATATGTACCCATTTTGCTTCAAATGACGTTTACTTGTTTATTTCGCTAAAAGCTAACCTTGGCAAGAAACGAAACGCTGCTATGGCGTGCGTAATCATGCCTCCGTTTAGAACATATAGCTTTTCATAGCCTAATAAATGCACCTACAAAGTGTAATTTAAGCTAACTGCAGTTCCTTCTCTTCTTTCAGGCGTATGTTTTTGTTCACGCCTACACCATTCAAGAGACATTAAGCGGAAAATATCCAAGCTTTTTGGCAGCTATTCCAAAGTTTTGCGCCGTTTGTTTTTCCGAATTTTCTTGCGATACAAAGACGTCCGCCAGGATCAATGTACCTGGCATGGACATTAAGAAATTCGACCAGGTTTTGATACGCCGGGTGCCAGGTGCGAAGTGTTTGTTTTCGATTCAGCAAGCAGTCAGCCGCAACGGTGACTGGCGGCAGGAAGCTGCGGTGTGAGCTGTATGCTAGTACAAAGCGTTTGGAAGCCAATTAGCGCTATATACCGCATGGACCAGCTACAGGCGGCAAACAACACCGTGAGGTCAGCATGATTGGGAGCTTGACGTACCAGGGATTGCACGTGCACCTTCAGGAGGCATAAACGAGGAAGTCGAAGTAGATAACAAGACCAGGACATACTGAATGCTAAGAATCTGCGTTTAATCTGGTGATGCGCAAGAAAAATAGGTCAGAAGTCCTATGCTGCGCTGCCCCCATCAAAGATGGCTCGAATTATTTATAGCAGGGGCGTTTCAATTAGACTCTCATCCGAAGTACTTCTAGCGGCTAAGCGGAAAGTTCAACTGGTTAAGGTAAACAGATGTGACATTTTCTAGTGGCACCTGCAGGGCACGATGCAGGAAGTCAGCCGCATCACCAAGCGGAAAATGGAATGTCTGAAAATAAGTAAAAACACAGCTATCTGCGCTCACCGCCGTTTTCCAACTCATAAGAGAGCTCTTCGAATCCCATTTTTACTTTGGCACTTTAAATATTTTTCTTTTTAAGCGTTTACACCAAGCAAAAGTTCTATAGTTTTCCGTTGAGGATGCATTCATTGCATTTTAAGATGAATTCTGACGTGCTTCTGGGTGAGAACCACAAATCCGCAAGAAAAACTCCAGTTCTTCTATTTTTTTTTTTTTTATTTCAAGGCGCAATTACTACCAGACAAAGGATTTACTATTTCGCCTCTGGATGTGTGTTACTGTTACTGCTTAGGTTGCATTGTGATGTGCCTTGGAGCGAAAATCAGGTCATCAAAGCTTTCACATGAACTTGGAGACCAAAGCAGAAGTCAATTGTGCACTTGACGGGGTGATAACAAGCCACTGTCGTGGCATCTGCAAATAGTTTACTGCTACTGCCTAATGTAGCAGGCCTGATTGTAACATCATTCGTACCCTAGTCCTATACACAAGGGACGTTGAGAAAATCCGGCATGCTCCATTATAATACAAAGGCAAGCAACTTGTTGATTTATTGAAGCGAAAGCTTAACTACGTCATGTATTAACCAAGGCCAACTTGGCCGTCCACTTAACCTTCAACGAGCCAGATGTCACCGTGTGGCTATATAGCTTAACCATGGTACCACCTACCGTGTACCGCAACTTGACCTTCGGCATTTAACTGCAGATACAGCATCACGTGTTCCCTCTGGTAGCTTACGGCGTCCTCGACTCTAGTCTTTCCCATTAATTTGCTGGATAACCATGACTGTCCATGTCTAACCTAAGTCTAGCCAAAGCAAAACCAAGTAAAACAACGTTTTCCCTTTGCCTAACTAGGTTTAACAGGGTTAAACCTCAACTAATTTTTTACAGCCATCGGGAATAGCTCGGCTTGTCGCCAGCGAACGTGTCAGGGACAAGACGCGGAATAGCAAATCCCCATCCACTGCACGCAGTGTACGAAGCTTGCTCCATATGCTGCACCCCTGATCAATTTACAAGTGAAATTACAAGGAGAAATATGGGAGAGGCCTTCGCCCTGCAGTGGGTATAATCAGGCTGATGATGATGATGATGATTATCAATTTACAATAGAGGGTTTGCCAAAGTAAGTCTGGCAACCGTGAGCGGCTCGCTGATCCCGCGCTGGCGGCCATATTTTGATCGCTTCATCTGGCAACTCCGTGTCCGTCCGTCAGTGCCAGCTGTTCTCTCCGCGCTTGTCACGTTGTAACCTAGTGTGCTGCGCTTAGACCGACCTTTCGATGCCAAGAGAAGACACTACCTGGTCGAGAGGCCTCTCCTCTGTCCCTGGCGCTTTGTCAGCGACGCCTAGATGCGTATTTTGACAGCCGAGGGAGGGCGGTGCCCACCGGACGGGCTGCTGAGTGCAGTTACAAACTGCTCTGCGAGTCGTACACGTACCCCTCGTTTATGCGCATAGCGTTATTCCTATCCAGATACAGTATCCAAAGTTTTATAATGTGAAGAATGTTTTTTGTCTGTGTGTCTTTGCTGCTTACTTGGAAGCCTATGAGAGACGATCGCGAGTTTGCTTGCTTGGTTTGTGCATCACCGTCGCTTCGGAGAAGAAAGCGAAACTTATCAGTGGATGCCTGTCGGCTTTCCGGGTCGGTTTCACGCATTTTGACTGTCCGTGCTAAACTCTGAAGAACTGAAGTTGTCTTCTGCGTAATTGAAAAATTGAAATAATTGATAAAGGTGTTCAAAGGTGTCAAATGGCTCAGAATGGAAAGGCAGTGTTTGCTGATGCTGAGTATTGGTGTATAAAAATGTAAAATAATAAAAAAATAAAGAAAATAAATGATAGAAGGAATAAAATAAATAGAATCGAACTAAAAACTAAAACTTTAAAACGTGAAGAAAGAAAACATCGTCCGTGTGCGTGCGTGCGCGCGCGCGCGCGCGTGTGTGTGTGTGTGCGCGTGCGTGCGTGCGTGCGTGGTGTGTGTGTGTGTGTGTGTGTGTGTGTGTGTGTGTGTGTGTGTGTGTGTGTGTGTGTGTGTGTGTGTGTGTGTGTGTGTGTGTGTGTGTGTGTGTGTGTGTGTGTGTGTGTGTGTGTGTGTGTGTGTGCGTGCGTGCGTGCGTGCGTGCGTGCGTGTGTGTGTGTGTGTGTGTGTGTGTGTGTGTGTGTGTGTGTGTGTGTGTGTGTGTGTGTGTGTGTGTGTGTGTGTGTGTGTGTGTGTGTGTGTGTGTGTGTGTGCGTGCGCGTGCGCGCGCGCGCGCGCGTGCGGAGAGACGCTATCAATAGGATATAAATCTGATTTTATGAGCACAGCCAGTTGCACCAATCACAAACACTGCGCAGTAATGTGAGTTGACTTTTCAAATTTCTTTTCGTTTCAGCCGAGTTCTCCTTTGCAACCCTTCCCTGTCAGCGCTTGCATAAGAGGTTAAGGTTTCAGATGTCTACTAGCTGACAGAAGAAATAAACAAGAAATCGGCATATATACAAAATCAACTGAATTTCAGGTGAATGTCAATTAGGGAACCATCGGGCGACAGGTATTTATAGGCACAGAATGTAAACCTGAGCTGCGCGCTCTGGACGCGTACCGGATTTCGCACGGATCATTAGGCGATAACACTTTTCGAAACGAAATGGAAGTGAGTATATTACGGCACACTAGTGAAATGTCATCTTTTCCTACTTTACAAGACGCCGCAGGTTTTGCAGCCGCTTTTGCAGCGGGAAACACGCAGCTCGGGCGCCCTCGACAACCGTTTTGCTCTGCACGGATCATTAGGCGATAACACTTTTCGAAACGAACTGGAAGTGAGTATATTACGGCACACTAGTGAAATGTCATCTTTTCCTGCTTTACAAGACGCCGCAGGTTTTGCAGCCGCTTTTGCAGCGTGAAACACGTAGCTCGGGTGCCCTCGACAACCGTTTTGCCCTGCACGGATCATTAGGCGATAACACTTTTCGAAACGAACTGGAAGTGAGTATATTACGGCACACTAGTGAAATGTCATCTTTTCCTGCTTTACAAGACGCCGCAGGTTTTGCAGCCGCTTTTGCAGCGTGAAACACGTAGCTCGGGCGCCCTCGACAACCGTTTTGCTCTCTGCACCAAGCACTACCATTTCGCACGACGGTGAAAAGAGCTTCGGTAATCGTGCCCTTGTCATAAGTCAAATACAGAATGGCTAATTAGATCTACGTACAAAAGGTTTCGAACTAACCGATTTGCTCTATACGTTCGTTATAGATGCATTGCTCCTTCTCCCGTGTCCTCTATTGCAGCATAAGCTTATCCGTTAAGTTCACAAGGCACCATATCACGGAAAACAACCTTGCTGGTTTAGGTGATATTACGTTCTGTGAGCAGCTCCCAGTCAGAGGGACGTGCAGTAATGCTTGAAATGATAGAAGTGACACCTGTAAAGACGATTAGGATTGCAAACGAGCGGTTGCATACACGCGTATATACCTTGATTCCGCGCGTGTCTATACGACGGTGCGCTGGCTGCAGAAGTGCACGCAGCAACATGCTGGCATTCCGCATAGAGCTTGGTGCTAGCAGCGACTACTGAGATGCTAAAAAATGAAACAATGGCTTGTGAGCATTTCAACGCAGCTTGCGGTGCATGCACGGCTTCCACGATGGCACACGTTGGCAGCACTCTGTGGGAGGCGCGGGCGGACGGATCAAAACATGGCCGCCGCGCACAGTTTGTGCTTATTTCACTAGATGGGGCTAACTTTTGTAAAGCTTCTATTGTGCCATGATTTTGGTTGCGTGCAGATTTAATGACAGCTTTCTTTGTAGTAAGCATGGAAAACTAAACGTCTATAATAGTCGTTGCTTTACAGCGTCAGTTACTCAGAGCTCGCCCCTCAAGGAAGTGGCCTCGGTTACGCTGGCCGCGTATAGCTCTCCGGGAACACTGCGAAGAGAACAACCTCTGGTCGGTGCCCGGAGGACGTGCACCTCGCATAAAAATGTGTCTTCCACATACGAGTCCAGAACCTCCTGCTCAGCATCTCCTGCATATATATGTATACGAGGTGGATGCACTAACTAAATTTTAGAGGCCCCTGCTTAAGTGGCCTAGTGGTCACAGCCGGCATCAGAAAGCCCACCTGCATGCAGGAATTTGAGGGTAGAATGTAACCTTAAGGCATCCACCGATAAAAAATTCACGTGAGATCGATGGATCGATCCGACGGTAAAGGCTTGAGCTTCTTTGTTACTGCATAAGGTCACCACACATGCTATTTTATATGCTTTGATTACCTCTGTTTGCTGCTTTTGTTTAAGCGCGTGGCGCGTAGCCCACTCGTGCAGCTCTGCTCACTGCACTGTTCTCCCCGGCGCCGTGCGCGCCCGTTCACGCGGCAACCGGCGGCTTCTCCCCGTAAAGGTGTTAGGTATTCTGTTCCTGCTCCCCGGCGTATTCTGTTAAAGCCTGGCAATAAATTTATTAAAAAAAAATGGCAGCTTGGTGGTCTGGGTACTCGGCTCCCAATCTGCAGAGGTTGGGAGTTCGAATCTTGTCTGCGTATTTTGCTTTTCCTTTTATAGCTCCTAGACCAGATGGCCTCAAACGGACCCTTTTTTTCTTTTCTTTTTTTTTTTCTTTTTTTAGACGTGTGGTCCCTAATGTTCCTCCCGCATTTAGGCTGATCTCTGACGTACGAGCCCAGCTTCTTTGATACGTATCCGTTTCGCCGCGGTTCTGACGTTTGCGCTACGAACTCGCAACTGCAAGTCCTGCGATTTCTTCGCTAGACATTTGTGGCAGAGTGCAAATGAGGGTTGAATGAAAGAATTGAGCATGTAAAATAGGCAGCTGCTGCTAATTTTGGGCAAAAAAACAAACTCCACCTATAATAATATGCTCATAGCTCTTAATTCTGGCAATCCAATGCTTAATTTTTAGTGTTCTTAAAACTGTTAAATTAAAAAAATGAAGTCGTGATATCGTGTGGGAAAAAGAGTTAGCTGTGAAAGCAACAACGTATTAACTTGGCGGCAGTCCAGAAAACAATTCAAGAAACAGTAGTCAAAGCCCAGACAGTGTACTTGCTGCTGCACTCATGCTGAATGTACGGAGCCAAACTGGCAGAAGACGCGCTGTAAACTACTCAAAGTTTATCACTGGGCATCACAAGCACATGACAACTGTGGAGCTAAATTTAGACAGCGGACGCTTTATAGGTTTTTTCCATATGTCTAATTCAAAGCTATGCGATTCAGCGCAGTGGGATTCTTTCAGCGATGAGCTCGAGTAGTCCAACCTCGCTATACGGCATGTCAGTGTCTTCTTTGGCAATCAAACTGGTGAGGATAGAATTTGGCCTCTCTTCTGTGGCGTTCGCGTGCTGGCCATAACGGTACCGGATGAATTCATTGCCACCGCGACCGTGTTTAAATTGAGGCGAAATGCGGGGGTGGCACGTCAGGTTTGTGAGGCTTCGAAAGTTTACATGCGGCTCGGAAAGCCTAAAAGTGAGGTTTACAGCTACAACTCCGGCTAGCGCGCCCACTAGGATCCTCACCGTATGTTGAGAAATATGTTACAAAATACCAGTGCGATTCATGCGGAAGTATATCGTAGGGTTTGTCATTCGAATCTGTCTACGTTTGCGTCTCTTGTACAAGCCTTCAGCTACTATACGACACATCTGAGTTTTTGAATTTGCTTTTAAAATGACTTCGTAGTATCTGGAGGCTTCTGCATGGATGTGTAAGGTAGCGTAAGGTAACGTAAAGTAACATGTAAGGTTTAACGTCTCGGAGAGATGCAGGCTATGGAAAGATGGCTTCATATTAGTTTAGATCCCCTGGAGATTCCTAATGCGCACGGACTTCATACAGAACAAGGATGCACTTTGCCTGTCGCTTGCACCGAAACACCACCGTCGCGTTCAAACGCGGGTACTGTGGCTCGAGCCATTGCGGCGGGTCGGCAGAATTCTGGAGGGTGACTGGGGGTGTGGGGCGTAGAGCCTTCTGGAGTTTGGATGGATGTGTGTGGAGGCCTTTGAAGAGAGAAGGCTGCCATATGGGTGGCGGGTGGGCAGTCCTACGTGGGAGATTCACCTTTCGGATCCGGATGATGTCCGGGAGGTGGAGGCTTCACGCGCCAACGCCGGACGGTTTTTTCAGTAATCGGCGTTCTAGTGAACGCATTAAAATTATTGTTATAAAGATAGGTCGCGCGCAGGAAGTCCTCACAAAGACATCATGCAGCTGAAGAAAGGAGGCAATAAAGAATCGCCCAGCGCTGCTAGAAAACATAAAGAAGACATCATCGAAGAAAACGGTGCACTCATATGGCTAATATGGTGCACTCATATGGCTAATATGTGCGCCGCAATCTTTCATCAGTACAGTTCCATGCCGCTGCGAAAGCTGAAACAACGAGGCTCGGGCAACTTCTCCTATTGCAAAACTCCAAGGATGAACAGAGAGTAAGCAACATTTTTAAGTTTCGGCGTGCTTGATTTTCGCTAAACTACATCATTCTTATACGCTCCAAGATGCGCAATGTTCGTTCCGTGAACTGTGGAATACGAATAGAGGAGGGGGGGGGGGGGGGGGGGGGGGGTGATAACTGCCGAAGCAACATTGAGTGATCAAGTTCGTAATCATGTAAACAAGCTTGGCTGCCTCTGCGAAGAACCAGCATGATACACTGTAACTAATTACTAGAGGACTACTTGCAGAAAAAAAAAAAAAAAAAACTCGGATAATGCGAAAACATACAGTCCAATGAACCGTTTTAAATCGTGGACGTGAGTGTTTGACAGCACAATCAGCCAAGCTCAGCGAACTAGCCGGATAAAGAGCTCTGACAGCGGCGCGAAGCTACGAGCTGCGGTTTTGTTTTCATCGGGCGAATGCGGAGCTTGCTGGCCAGCCCAGTCACGAAGCTTCGCGCTGAGGCGCTTGCCTTCGCTCCCCTATAAGAGTGATTGGCAGTGTGCACAGCTTGGTCAGAACAGCCTTCCGCGAGGCTGAGAACGGCCGCCGAGTAAGGCGGTGGGAAAAAGGGTGCGCCTCTCGTGACCAGGCCGCTCGGATCCAGCGAGCGATGGGGTCAGGGGCCAAGCGTGAGCAACAGCCACTGAGATACGCCCTTGCTTGCAAGGCGAATGCTCGAGAAGCTCTCATCATCCCTCACGGGTCAACGCTTCACGCCTCGAGAACAATGAGCTCATATTGAAAGAGTTGTCTCCTGCAAAAGAAAAGATGGTATCTAACCGCGGTGCAAGTAAACGTTGAACTTTAGTCTCTGTTTTCTTTTTTCTTGAGCCTCTCTGATACCATGTTCACTGCATCTTGGAGTCTTGTCACAATAAACACATCAGCAAATAAGGCGAAACAAGAGGGGCCAGGAGGATGTCTAGCGATCAAACAAGGCAGGCTTCTCGATAGAGGACCGCGCTGCTATAGGAAGCTATAAGAATGAAAACAAAACTGTACATGGCAACAAATTGTGGATTTATTTATCGCACCACGAAGCTATTACAGCATGGCGAAATGTTTATTGAAATGTCGCTACGTGCGCCGTTTGCAAACTAAGGGCTAACGCCAGCTATAGCTGTTGGCAATGTACAACAACCCTTTCCCGTGTCTTTTTTTCGGCGCCTTCCCCTACGGTCCTCTCGCCTTCTTAGTTTAGTGTCCGGTAGTCGGCCACTTAATGAAAAGTAGTAAATAAAAGATCTGCCAAGCCAGTCCTGCGAAAGCAGATGTATACCCCCGTTTTGAGTATAACTCGGGTCTTCCTGGTTCGCGCATTCAGACATAATTTTAAAAATCAGGTTGAATTTATTTCTACTCTGCCTTTCCGTTTTATTTTTTCACTGAAGAGACTTGAACTGAACTGCGCGGGAATAGGCAGCAACTCTTTAAGAAAGTGTACACTCCCAGACAGAAAGGGTTGAAAATGGGCGAGAGAGAATGGCAAAGCGGGCGAGTTGGTGATACATGGTTTAAAAATAAAACAGCGCAAAACACACAGACGAAAGAATAGAAAACAGACACCACAAGCGCTGTAGAAAACAGACACCACAAGAGAGAAGTTCCTTTGAAGGGGAACTTGCCCATCACACCGTTCATCCTTTTTGTAACTTAACTCATGAGGGCGGTCTACTTCTTCGTCCTCGAGATCACGAAAGAGTTCATCAGCAGAATGAACCAGCAAAAAAAAAAAAAAAAACATGCACTCGAATGAAGTTTCCGGGTTAATTTCGCGTGGCATTTACTGAGAGTGCCGATCATGCATATAAAAACAAGGAAATAAATGAACAAAGCTGAATATACCGGAATTCAAGTTTACAAACTTTGCTGTGGGAGCCCGGTGCGCATTTGGCAGAGAAAAAAAAATACATATCACACATTTTGCTCAGGTGTAGATTGCTACGAGTCGAGTGAACACAGACAACGAGGACGAAGTATATGTGTCTGGCGTCTGCTAGCTGGCCGAATCCGTCGCAGCAGCCGGTGCCTTGACGTTCTATGTGTCCTGTGCTTGTGTCTTGCATGATGTAAGAGTCATAACTTTACGGGAAAAGGCGTTCGCAGCCTTCTTCCCCATATCAATATCGTACATATTTGTCAGAAAAGCATTGCTTGTGAGAGCAATTAATACGCGGTGAAAACATTGCAACAAGCTACAGTGACAGAGCATAAGCAGAAGGGTTAAAACGTCGCTTTGACCATGAAATAGCTGTCAGGGTGTGTCTACTTTACGCCTGGTACTTCGAAATAATGAATCGATGTTTTTCATTCATTTCTTGCGCAGTAGTCACAGTACCATCTGCAGCAACAGTCACCTCCAAATTGCGTCACGCTGAGAATTAATACCGCAGCATGTGCTCAAATTCAGCACGTACACTAAAGCGTTATAAATCGTAATCCGCATTCTCAGGTGCCAATCGCTCAATTTCCGCTAATCCTTTCATTTTAGGCACAAGGGTCAGTTTGTTTCGGCGTAGACAGAGGTGCTTATCGCACTCATTAAGAAAAGAAGAAGAGAGAGAGAGAGGGGGGGGGGGGGGCGGGGGAGGCATACTGCGGTAAAGGCCTTTCGCAAGATTTTCATGCAATGTTTTTTTTTTTTATTTATTTATTCACGTTCCCCAAACACCCTTACGAACATTACATAGGCGCCTGAAAAAGCCCATATATACATTGTAGTACCTATAACAGGGGAATATCAAATCTCAAAACCATAAACAAACGTGCGCTGTGAGAAACAAAGAACATATGAGTAGATAAAAAAAAAGAGCTTGATACACATACACACGTGGACCACAATGTTGAATGCAAAGTATAAAGTATAAAGGAATACAATTCTGACAACGATCTGTTATGAATCAGCATGGAGTAATCACTACAGTTTGGTAACAAATGCGTCGTAATGTTTTTTTTTTTTTTTTTTTCGAAGGCGATTTCTGCTGGTAGTTTTCTCCAACAGTAAATAGCCAAGAACATTACTGAATGACGCATAAGTTTGGTATGACCAATCTTGGGTTGCACTTCAAAGCAGTGGTCTAAACGGGGGGAAATGCCATGTGCTGGCTTGATATGAGATTCTGTGAACGGCGATGGATTGTGATAAAGCCTGTGAAGGTGGCATAGCATGGTTGATAAGTCTTCGCTTTTCAAGTGAGCTTAAATTTAAGGATGATTTAATATCTGTGATGTTTGAGTATCGGGCGTATTTCCTTGTGGTAAACCTAGCTGCCTTATTTTGAAATGATTAGAGTTTCTTTGCAAGATAGGCTTGATGCGGGTTCCATATGAAACCGGCATATTCTAGTTGCGATCTTACTACATTTGTGTATACTATCAGTTTGGTCGGCTAATTTGCAAAGTACAAGTGACGCCTAATGAAACCGAGAATTTTGGGATGCTTTAGTGGTTATATAATTAATGTTTGTGCCGTGTCAAATCTGAAGAAATATGTACACCTAGGTATTTCACTGTAGGAACTTGTTCAATGGCCACATTGCCCATAGATAAAGAGATGAGCTCAGTAGTTCTAGTCGTCGTAAATGTTACAGCTTTCGTTTTTGAAACGTTCATTTCCATATGTCATTGTTTACACCACTTAGCGATTTCGTCAAGATTCGATTGCAAAGAATTAGTATCATGAGGATCAGCAATCGTTCTGTAAATAACAAAGTGATGGTCAAAAAGCCTAAGTTGAGAAGTGAGGTGGCTGCTAATGTCATTAATGTAAATAAGAAAAAGGATAGGCCTAACCACCGTACCTTGAGGCACACCAGACTTAACATGGGTTATTGCGGAGCAAAATCCGTTAGACACGAACTGCTGTAGGTTAGTTGAAATGTTAACAATCCAATTCAAGACCTTCCTGTTTATGTTAAGATTTGCAAATTTAAATATAAGGCGATTGTGAGCAACTTTATCGAACGCTTTCGCAAAATCGATGAATATGACATCAATTCTCATTAATTGGTGTACCGCATCGTGCAGGTCGGCTACGAGTTCGAATAATTGTGACTCACAGGAACGGCCATGCAAGAATCCGTGTTGGTTCAGGAAAAAGAAGTTGTGCTGATTGAGGTACTTCATTATTTATGATGGTATGATGTGTTCCAAATATTTTCACAGTATACTCGTTAATTAGATTGGCCTCTAATATGAGAGGACAGAAGGATCTACATATTTATATACAGGTATAATGCGCGCGATTTTCAAAGCGTCCGACACAATTCCTATATCAATAGACTGCTGAAAGATTAAAGTGAACATGCGAGCTATCACTGGTTTAGTTAACTGAGCAGTTTTGGACGTATGTCATCGGGTCCGGGGGCTGAATTACTTGGCAAACTATCAATAACTTGCTCAGTTCCTTTTTGTGTAATTAAGATGTCATTCATGTCCCCGTTTATAATAGCAGCATTAAGACGTATCGGAATTGCTCTTTCGCTAAACACGGAGATAAAGAATAGGTTCATTTCGGTGGCAACCTCACAAGGTTGAGTAAAAAACACCGTCTTTTACTAATGTTATCAGGCTAGATGAAGGAGGCTTAGGATTGACTACTTTCCAAAATTTTTGAGTATTGGTTTTAAGTAAAGTGAATATGGTCATGATTAAAGAGTTTTTTTTTTTTTTTTTTTTTTGGCTCTCTTAACCTCTGCTTGACGTATTCTGGACTGCGCGCGGTAGTTATTCCAATCGACCTCAGATGCCGAACGGTTTGCCCTAGTATAAAGGCGCTTTTTTTTCGGATACATCGCTTAACGTGGGAAGTGAACCACACACTCTGTGATGACGTCGTGAGCATGATTTTTGGAATGTGTCATTCTTTTAATTCTTTCACTTTAGCACTTAGTAGTTCCCAGTTATCATTTGAACAGTGACTTGATAATGGTTCCAGGAACAGTTCACTAACCAATTGTTCAATGGTTGCCCATGCGTAGTTGTAAATAGTTTGAATAAGAATTTTGCGGTTTCTTTCTGTCTAGTGTGCATTCGCAGTGAAGAGCATTACGCTCACTGACACAGTCCATGATATACTTTGATTTTTTCAGGTCGCGTTGTCAATACAAGATACAGGATCGACTCACCACGTGTCGGAGCAGAAACAATTTGCGACAAACTGAACTGAGAAATTGAGGAAACGAATTCTAATTTTTTTCATTGCAGTACCTTCGGCTATGGTATATGGTATATGGTATATGGCACGCACTAGTGGCAAGCGGCTTTCCATGTACAAACTTAAGACACTAGCAGAGAGTGTTTTTTTTTTTTCTTTTTTTGTATCTGATAGGGGGGGGGGGGGGGGCAGCAGTTGAATGTCCTCCATTCCTGAGCTGGTTTTTGTTTTAATGTGACACAAATCTCTCTACAGTAATATGTTACTACTTTTGCGCTTGTTATCCTCCTTTATTCCCCAGCCCCAGGTAAAGTCCTTGTCCCTCAATACAAAGCATCATTTCAGGATGACATCGTGCTAAATCTACACAACATGCGGAACTTAGGATGGCATCATTTTTTCAGGTTCAAATCTTTGTTTCTTCGCCCTGCTCTAGAGCTGTTCTGCACGTACAATTATTCGTGTATGGCATTTATATTGCTTTTGTAGTCATGGTGCATGCAACAGTCCCGCATGCCTAGATGTAGCACTGAAAAGCGGCACAAGCAGGTGATAATGGAAGTGTTTATTGTAAACTTCCTGGACTTGATTGTAATCAACCTGAGGTGACCATCCCCAAGGGCCAGAATATATAATATGGACATATCGAGCCGCTACAGGAAATTTAAAAAGGGAGAGACTGAATTTCATATAGGGAACAATAAACGGAGTACATTCGTGCTAATACTGCTAGTGAGGAAATCGCACACGGGGGGGGGGGGGGGGGGGGGGCGAATTAAGTAAGTCTTCGGACTCCATTGTTGCAGAACATCTTGCACTAAGGCTGAATAGGACAAAGGGGACACTTAAGTCAACTTTCGGTGGTTGGCGGCATAGTGGACACACATTGTATGCGATCATCTGGTGTCTCCAAAACAATTAAAGACGCCGAAAAATAGGCTGGAGTCCCCCGTGGTGCAGTGATTAGGGAGCTCGACTGCTGCGCTCTAAGATGCGGGAGCGAATCCAGGCGGCGGTGGCCGCTTTTCGATGGAGCGAGAAGCAAGGCGCTAGTGTGCGGTACTATGTCAGTGCAGGTTAAAAGACACGAGGTGATCGATTTTTCCGGAGCCCTCCACTACGGCGTCTCTCATAGTCTGAGTCGCTTTGGTGCGTCAAACAACATAAAAGCAAAAACAAATAGGCTGGTTCGTAGGTTATGCACTTTAAACAAGCTTTTGTCACCTCGCTCTTTCACGAAAGAAAGTTCTCGGTTGAAGCTCTCGCATCTGGACCACGACGCGAAGATTCTATGTTTCCTAGAGAATGAAACAGCCTCAAGTCGGTTCTAATTTTGTCTCTTGAGCACTTATTAAGTGAAGCCGTCTCAACTAAGTGAAGCCTTATCAGTAGAGTTAAATGCTAGAAAGTAATCATGTTGTAAAGAGTGGCAGGCATCGGTAAGGGGATGCGCAACCTTCTCGTTTTATATCTTACAAGTGACACCATTGTGTACCTGGGTGCTAGTATTATTCTCCTTAAGAACTAAGCACGCTGCTCGAGCTAGACCGCATGATAGCGTGATACTGCCGAACTTCAAGTATAATGCAACCTAATTCGATACCTCATATATGTATGTTAGTTAGTTTGTTTGTTTGTTTGTTTGTTTGTTTTGTTTTTGTTTTTTTTTTCGTGGCCCCGCAAGACTCAGAGACGAAGGTGCAAAGATGTACAGTGAGGCCGGAACGAAACGCGAACAGCGCCTCAAGAAAACAAAATGTTCTAGGCGTGCACTTTCAGCTTGAGTACGCAGCCTAGTTAATGTTTCTCGGTAAAGGGTCTACCGAAACAAATGTTCCTAAACCAACTGTAAAAATAATACTCTGACTGCAAAGTAGAAAAGTACGTGGTATATGCATGCGTATTCGTTTTTCATTGCGGCTTGACTGTGCGTGGCGGCGCCCGCTGCTTCGTGTTGGTCTGTAAGAACCGGGAAATAAGTAAGCTGGTTAAGTAGTCTGCAAGAATAGCAAGGCCAGTTGTACGCCCTGCGGGTATACTTGGGAGTCTGCCGTGAGCCTGGGAGTCTAGACAATCGGGTGCCGCAAGACCACTCGGCTTAGGAACCTTCTCGTTGATCGCATGCGATGCACTTCCCTATGGCTTGTCCAAGGCCACTATAGCGTCGTACGCTGACTTTTAGAGAAAACAAAGAAAGTGAATTCCACGTGTGATTTTGTTTTCTTTCTGACAGGATTGGGGGAGAGCGGCTAAAGGAATTGTCACCAGTTGGACATGCGGGTCAAGACGTATGTCCAGCGAGCCTTTAACGCTTCATCGGGTCGGCCTGGGGCAACGAACGCGTGCTCCTTCGAGCTTGAACTCGGGGATTAACAGCATGCTGCGACTTTTGCTGCTACTGGTGAGTTGCGACGAGTCCCGCGGGTACCCCGGCGCGGCCACAAAGGATGCTCCGAAAGTGAACTTGAGATCGCTGGGAATATCGGTTATAATCCGCAAGGTCGTGGAATGCACTCTGATCACTGTACCATGACAAGCCGATAGCGTCGCGCCCCTCCCCCCGTGCCCTCTTCTTCTTGACACGAGAGAAAGAGCGGGAACAATGTTCGGCGATACTTGCGGTACAGGCCAGAGTATTCCGGGGGGCATTTTTGCGGTTTCTGGGAGAGTTTCTGAAGCGGAAAAAAAAAACAAAAGCGAAAGGCTTGAGCCGGCAAATGCGAAATTATCCGACTCGATGCCGGCTGCATTTTGACAGTGCGCAGTCCGCAGTCTGATATCCGCAGCGCAATCCTCCGGTCTCCGTACTTTAGACGAGAAACGAAACAAATGCGCATTTGAAATGGGAAGACGTAGCCCTTTCGCACGGCTATAAGAGGATGCAGCCGTTATTCAGCACATGCGCGAAATGTTCTCACGCTCAAAACCCGGCCCTCTGTATTAAATTAAGGTCCATATTTTTACATTGTATTTAAGTTAATGTCAAGTGTTACGTGCATTTGTGCAGCTTGTAGCGCCCGAGAATGAGGTCGTGTTAAAAGCGCGCAAATTGTGTGTTCTCGATGACAAGTTTTAACTGCTCGAAATGTAGATTTGTTGATAAACCCTGCCTAGGACATGGGGACACTGGCATGTTCCATAGCGACCACAATCGTTTTAAGCAAACAGTTATGAGTACAAGCTCTGTGTCTGTCAACTCCCTTTGTCCTGTCTCTGCGCTGTGCCTTTACCGGTTCAACACTTACTCAGTAGCTAAACAAACTACTTTTCTGCAACACCTAGAGCTCCACTGAACGCTGGCCTCAAATATTAACTTCCTATTTCACATAAGACCCTGCTATGTAATGACTCGCTTGCCAATTCACTCGTTCGTTCCTATAATATTTATATAGTTGCCACTCACGCCGTTAGGATTGGTATAGACCAACACCGACCTGTGGCGTAAGCAAGATGATACCTGTCACGCACTGCGTATAGTTAAATGAAACACTCTAATTGAAATTTTCCCCACAGCTAAATCCTTGGACGTAGTTTAAGAAATTTACGTATACATATTTTCCCACTGACGGCACCTGCACTCTGAATTGTTAAAGGATTTAATGATACTAACGAAATAGGACTGTTAGCGGGCGAATGAAATGGCATGACATCACCCTACCGCCATTAACTCGCATTATCCGAAATTCTGAAAACATTGTCTGAGAATGCCGGCAAACCACTCGCTATTGTACCCGGCCCAATTCTTCACTGACTAGTTCGCGGTGCCGTAGCATAGGGACTTCGATTTCAGGGCCAATATTTTGCTGTCATGATTTATCGCCACAAGATTTACCGACCTTCAGTCACCGATGTGTGTGAATGACTAGCAGGTTGATATTACAGTCAACCGTGATTTGACTCTTGTTCACCTAATTACAAAAACGGTGTCCAGAAGCTCGTGCAGCTAGATTTCTCTTTTCACGATTTTTTATTGGTCTGAAGGCGCGAGCATCGATTACGGCCCCATGGATTCCACGTGAAGCGTAGTGAACGCGAATGCACAAAGGTACGTTCTGGCACCCGCAATGGGAAATGCTAGTCACTCTGTAATGTGAACACACAAGCCAAGTCACACGCGCGCTGATGGCACCACCCCGCCGAGCTCTCGCAACTCTCTACTTTTCCGCAAGCTCCCTCCGTGTCGCCCTCTCCTCTGCCTGGCCTCTATGGACGGGCGCAACGCACCTGCTGCGACGTGAGGGCTGCCGGCCTCAAAGACTACCGAAAACAGAGAGCGCTGCGGAGCGCTGGCCGGACGAGGTCAAGGCTACGCGACTTTTCCTTCGCTGCGCGTGTCCATCCGCCTTTGATGGATGCACGGGGCCCCGTATCTTGCCTCCTCCTTTCCCCGCCGTTTACTTATTGTATCTACTTTGGGGCTGTCTTTGTAGTAGCCTCGCAAGGTGCATGGAGGCATGGGAGAATACTAAAGGTCGTGCACTCCAGAGCGGTACCCGCAGCGTTTGTTTTCGGTGTGAAGAGTTGACTGGAAAGGCCTATGAGTTCTCTCAGATTCGAAGGGCCAATAATACAAGCGAAGTGATCGCACTTCGTAAATTAGAAGTTGAATTCAACTTTTTTTTTTCTTACTGTAACACCATTATTTTTAATAATCGGCACAGTGGTCTTGGTGCGAATGGATATGCGCTCGCGCAGTGGGTTACTTGACCAAGAGATCCACAGCAAAGACTGCAAATTATTACAAAGCTGTGCTTCGTTGAGTAGGGCAGTACTACTGGGTGTGAACACGAGCAGCTCGAGCAGTTACATCACAGCTCAGCGAAGGGTCATACGATGCTGCTTTTCCCGTTATTACGCCTTTTCTAGAAGCGCGGGAAATACAACAGCCCTTGCCCTGCCCGTATAGTATATTATACAGGTTGGCACTCGAGTATCGAACATGCCGCGCATTCGTGTTCACTCTCGCGGTGTATGACCTTACGCATAATCGCACCGTAAATTTAGGGCCGTTTTCTCCTTTCCATCTTTCTGCTTTGTTTGTTTGTTTGTTTGTTTTCAGACTTTACTTGAAAGACAGCGTATCCGTCGCGGTGGCTCAGTGGCGCTCGACTGCAGAGCCCAAAGTGTCAGGATCGGATTACAACCGCGGCTTAATGCTAAAGCATCCGTGTGTTGTGCAGTGTAAGCCCAGGGAGTGGAAATTAATCAGGAACTTTCCAACATGTTGCCTGTCATGGACTACGTGCGGTATGAAAACGTAAATCCATGCATGTATACCTTGTGCGAACATGTGCCGCTTTTTCCAAGCACCTCCTCAGGTGATCGCCGGGCCAAGTTGTGTTTGTACCCAGAGGATAGATAACATTTGAGCTTCAGACGGTATGTCAGTGCATCCCGCGAGCGAAACGGCTGTCGTATCACTAGGCCACCTATTTCCCTCACTTCAGATTTGGTGCGTATAGCTAGAGAAAATTTCGAAGCCCATTTTAGCAACATTACGGGCAGTCCCTGCCTACCGACCTCGCCACGAGCTGACGCTATATACCACGTTATATTTTCGTAATTCCCAAAGGCTTGCGTCAACTGGAAGCCTTGCGGCACTGAGCTCAAGCTTTTCCAGTCTCTCGGTAAGTTCCCGTATACCTCCTCGAAATATGCAATGACATCTCCGAAGCGACCGGCTATATTTTTGCGCGCCACCGCATGCCGCGGAATCGCTGCTCGGCGCGGGGTAAAAAAAGAAGTTGCACGCGTGTGTTTCGGTCTGGCGCCCAATCGGCGGCGCCCATCGACGAGAAACTGAAGCGCGACGAGAACAACAGAGGCGCGCCGGCGGCATAGGAAGCCGGCCAGGTGGCAAAGCAACCGGAACGCACACAAACGCTGGCCGCCGCGGCGGTTGACATTTTTTCAGGGTCACTGCACGTGTCGCGTCGACCGATCACGGGCAGTCCGGGACAGCGCTCGAGCTGGCGCCCGTCACAGGCGAAGGTGCTCATCAAAAACGTTTAAACAGTACAAAAAAGCGCCGCATTATACAACAGCGCTCCTTAAGGGGGTCTGGATATACTGTTCTGTCCATTTCTCTCGCTTCTTGCAATCTCGCGCCCTTCCTCGCGGCTGCTGTCTCGTCAGTCAAAATAAGACAGTGATACCGCCGGTCGTCAACGATGTAGGAAGATATGCTCACAAGCCGTCTGATTTATTTATTTTGATTACTTACTTATTTATTTATTTAGTTAGTTAGTTAGTTAGTTAGTTAGTTAGTTAGTTAGTTAGTTAGTTAGTTAGTTAGTTAGTTAGTTAGTTAGTTAGTTAGTTAGTTAGTTAGTTAGTTAGTTAGTTAGTTAGTTAGTTAGTTAGTTAGTTAGTTAGTTAGTTAGTTAGTTAGTTAGTTAGTTAGTTAGTTCTCCCCATCATCATTACTGTGCTGATAGTTCGCTGAATCTGAAGTGGCAAACAGCAGCTCAGTTATGCGAACTTCCGTGTTTGCGGCTTTTGTAAGAAACCGCAGCATTTGCAGCGTGCTCCGCTTTTATTCGTCTAAAAAATCAATGCCGATGTCGCTTTCGCATGACTGCGATCTAGGTAGTTTGAACGTTGCGCAACGGTTAAATGCCGGTTTTCAGAGCCCTTTTTTATTTATTCTTTGTCTCCACGTTCTTGCCTCACGAAACGTTTATCTGGTATTTTCAAAAATTTTCAGCTCGGATTAAGGTCTGCTACAGCTTTGTAAATAGCTCTGCAGGGGTTCCTGGCGCTCTTCACCACGCTCAGTTTTTATTCATAATGATTCCATCAATGACCTCATAGAGTACTGAAGTGCACAAAATATTTTTGTCGCTCTAATAAACTCCTCTTGGACCTCGCTTCGCAGTCTGTGTTCGGCTCGCATCACCGACTAGCTGGTCGTCGTGAGAACAGCATCAGCGGAAAGCACAGAGGAAGTATGCTCAGGAATTGCACGTCACGCTGTTCTCCGCCTGCAGGGAAACAGAGATGAAGTGCTGCGAGCTGCGCTTGCAAGGAAACGCTCGCGCGTATTCGGCCGTGCGCAAAAGAAAGTAAGAGAAAATAAGCAGAAGGCGCTCGGTACGTCCATGGACCACCGGGCAGCCCGCCGAATGTCCACCTCGCCAAGGATATATTGCAGGAAGCGGAAATATTAATAATCAAAGCGCGCCTTCGGTGCCGACGCAGAGGGCGCTCGCGGTTAACTTCGTTAGCGGAAGACAAAAGTGGTAGCGTCGTCTCTTTTGGCTTTCTGCACGCCAGGAAATGAGAGGCCATCAGTGGCGCTGCCGGCGGCGCGGGGGCACAACCTGTCTCTGCCGCGGTGCGCCCTCCCCTCGCGCGGCCTCCGCTGGGTCGCGCGCGAGACGCGTCGTCGGCCTCCGTGCGTGCTACCTGATTTGCCCCCTGTCGCTCACTTTGCCAACAGCTAGCGCTGCGTTTCTTTCTTTCTTTCTTTGTAACTCGAGGGATGAAGTAACCTCGCCAAATCTTTTCAGGTTCTTGTTAAACCACTCACACTAGCGTGTGGCCTCTTCACAAAGATGTGCGTCCTCTGAGCGTATGATATTGATGGTCTCGTAGCTGCATCGTTCAAAGTTGGAGAGCGCTTGCACTAACCAACAGAAGCAGTGGAACTTCACTCGTCGCTTTACAATTTGCAGTCCATTGTCGTTGCACGACCCCCCCCCCCCCCCTTCAAGACCAGCTAAACGAGCACGTTTATCTCTTTTACAAGGACACGGAAACATGGTTCCTGCGCATGTCGCGTGTGAAGAACGATAGAGTGTCACTGAAGCATTTTTAATTCTTGCTACCAATAACAATCAGACAATGAGTCTGTCAGTATGCATCATCGGAGCGTAGGTTGTACTCGTGCCTGTGTTCAGCATAATTGTAAGTTTAATTTATTTCCTCCACGAAGTGAAGGCAAACCTTCTTGATTGATGAAATGCCAGAACTCAGTTTGCCAACAGAGTGGTTATAATGCTTTCATGAATCCTCATAAATCATTCTAATCACACAAAAAATGCCGTCAGTGGTGTCCTCCGCGATTTTTTTTTCTTCACTCGGTGAGGGAGGGTCGTGGCGATTAGTGCGCTCCGCAGCTGATCTTAAGGTAATAGTATCTAATGCCGGAGGGGGCGGCCGCAATTCGATGGATGCGAAACGAAAAAATACCTGTGTTTCGCCATGCAAGAGTTCGTCAAGGAACCTCAGAAAGGCAATCCGGAGCCCTCCACTATATATTCCATCTCATTTCCCATTCGGTCGCTTCATGGCTTCAAACCCCCATACCACCGCCATATCTACAGGTGCATATTTGGATATTAAATGCGCGGCATCGCGGCCGAGGTCAGCGTAAAGTAGCGGGAAACCTTGATAGGGCAACTTGCTCTTTTTTTTTTTATACGCATATCTGAGAACATTGAAATTTAAACGAGAAATCAAATACACTGCGAGTGTATCTGCGAGCATCAAACTGCGACCCAAATACAAAGGTCGCACATTCACCGCTGTTCGCATACTCTCATTGACAGCGCGACCGTGAATGGGGGCGTCAGCAGCGTCTCCACATGACGCGTGGAGGAGAGCAGACATCCTTTCTACTGTGATTACGAGCCGCAGGTCTGAAATCTGGTGCACTTACGCCTTCCCCTTTTTTGCACACCCGACTCTCGTTGAGGGCGACTGTGGTGCGCATGTGATACACTCCACGGTCCACCTAAATGAACAAAAAAAAAAAAAAAAATCTCTTCTTCCGCCACACAGTATGCAGACAACTGGCGAAACCTTCAAAACGTCAACCGAAAACTTGGATGCATGGTCAGCCAGCAAAATATCCCAGCAACCAGCGGCAAGAAAGGAAAAAAGAACTAGCCCGTACACTAGGCGGGTTAGTTCTACATCCGAACGTACAAGCGCCGCCGTGTGCGCTCGTCGGAAATCTCGTTGCGCACTCTGTACGCGCTTCCACGAACCGCGGACAAAAGGCCAGCCTGCCAGCGGGCATCGACGCACGCACACAGACGCTCGCCGCGGGGCCGAAATCGGCCGCCCTATGTGGCACGATTCCAAATGACGGGGTACGAACCTCGGCGAGACTCTTTCATATGCTTCGTGTCTGCGGCGTAGGAGTGTTTGGCACCCTCTCCCCCTGCTCTCCCGCGCTCTTCGTCGTTGCCTCCAGACTACGCATTCGCGACTCTCCCTCGCCGGCAGCAACGTGTATGTGCACAGACTGAGCGCAGTGCCAAAAAGCCGCGCACGAGTTGCACTTCTTGATCTTTTCTCCTCGGCGCCACCCTAAACCTTCCCCCTCTTCCTAGCGTCACTACAGGACCAGACAGGTCGCCGTCGCGCGCGCAGCATCCCGGCAGCTCGCCGCGGCTTTCATTATTGCTCGGCTGTGTGATTGCTCTCGTCGGGGGCTTCTCGTTCGCGCCGCCACTTTCCGTCGATCGTTACGTTTGCAGAGGAGGGTAACCCAAACAAAACACGAAACGGACGTAGGGGAGAGTATGAAGGTGGGGGTAGAAGGCGCAGGCGACGACTCCTCTTCGATGGATTGCGCCGACGGCGAAAGAAGAGGAAGCAGCCGCCGGCAGCGCAGCTACGACGACGGGAGAGGTGGGGGGGAGGCTGGTGAAGCGGCGTGTTCGCTGCTCCTCCCGCTGATGGAACGGCGACGCTTGAAAGGCAGCACCGCCGGCGCAAGAAGCGTCGGTAGTCCCGCAGGCCCAAGGGTTATTGCCGTTTTCATTCATGCCGCGATTCGCACGCAGGTAGCCCGCTGAGCAGCCAGCGTGCGTGCGTGGGCTCCTCTCCCGTGGGGCCCCATCGCCGTCGTAGTACGCGCAGCGTTCATTCATAAGGTGACGCGGAGGCCCCCTCCTCGAGGAAGCCGGGTGGCGCTGTTTGTTTTGCGCCGGCGTGCACCCCTTGTCTTTCGCCCTCCTTGCCGGGGCTGCCAGAGAGAGACGTCGGAGCGGCTTTTTCGCGCCGAAACATCCTCGCAAGGTGACGCACACTGCGTTGCGCCTCACGCGCCCCTGTTAAATGAACTGCCGCTTCCCGAAACGGATACAGCGTTGTTCGAGCGTCAAGAGTCAAGGCTGTGCGACTCGGATAAGCTTTCTTACGGCGGAGGTCAGAGAGCGCAGAGACAAAGCAGTGCTAGCATCCCGGAGTATACAGGCGTTGCCGTGGGAAATTTAATAAAGACAAGCCGACGTTGCTCGCAGCTGAGGCCCACTTCTATAGAAGTGCGCTAGCATTTCCTTTCATCGCTCTCGTCCGAATGCCACTCCGGAGACAAAGAAGAAATAGAAAACTGAACTGATGATAGCCTTATCGCATACAGCGTTACGATTCGTGTCAAATTACTTGGCCGCAGAACCATGCGACTGTAAGGACATGTAATCGTGACGTTTCATTGGTCATGTGCAACATGACCGCAAGTAGACGATAACTCTGACGCCGGTAGCTACACGGAGGTAAGAAGCGAATAAGGTTGACAGCAATTCGCGCTAATAAGGGTGCAAGAAAGAGCGACAACCGGGACGAAAAAATTTCGCGGACACGTAATCTGCGCCTTCGGGGGTATAAGGATCCTCGCTTGTGTACACGACCTTGAAACTCACCTAATCACTGGTCCCTTAATCTGTGTGTCTATTCTTATCTCACGCATGCTCACTAGAATGCATTCGTAAGGTGCCACATAATCTGAAAGAAAGCCCCGCTCAGTTAAAGGGAAGCTGCACCGGTTTTAGAATTTGATGCGCTTCAGAGGGTCGAATCTGCAGGGTTTGTATGTTAAGTATACGAAATATTTTGGCTTTAGCTTTTGAAATAGTGACGTAATCATCGATTAAAGTTGCTACCCCGTTCAGGCTTCTCCGCAGTGCACAGCGCTGGAGGGGGGGATGTCAGTAGCAGACGACAGGAGCACGACAGGCGGTAGTGACGTCAAGGACGGCGTCTACCTCTCTTCCGCTTCTATTGCCCGAGCAGGCCTTGCATCACCTGTCGCTTGCAGGCTACGCAGTGCAACTTTTTTCTTGTCTCGCGCTTGTTTTCTTCTTGCGAACGTTACCGCAAGCTTTTTCAGTGCATCTTGCACCGTTCTTCACGAAAAGAACGACCATGCCGTGGTTCTGCGCAGCCTATATTACACTGGCGGCCGATAGGATGTCGCGTTTCATAAATTCCTAAAGGAGCGCAAGTGGGTTGCCGCGGTCAAGAGGAAGGATTTCACGCCTACAAAATCGTCGGTGATCTGCTCAGATCATTTTCGCGACAGTGCCTATCACCAAAGCTTGTCGTTGATGCGATCTTTTGGGATACCGATCAAATCTGCGCGATTGAAAACCGGTGCTGTGCCTTCTGTCTTCGCACACAAGAGCACCTGTCCGCCGCCAAGAGCTGTTTTCGCAAAAAGAAGAAAACTCGAAGTAAGAGGCCCAATACATCATATTGCTCTTCTGTTCTGTTTACGTTTTTGTTCTGTGGGGCAGATGAGTGGCCGGGCAGATGAAGGCACAGGTGAAAGTAAAACTATTCAGCATTGGCGCCTGCTGACGCGGCTGGAAAACTGTGAGAAGTAATGTCAGAGAGTAGGACTTTTTTTTTAAGAGGAGGGAGTGGGTAATTAGTGGGATGTGAGAAGCGCCATACCTTCTACACGCGCTCATGCATAGCCAGGAACCCCAACGCCGCACCCAGTGCACGAAGTGCGCGCCGTGCTTCGTAACTTGAACCGGGAGAACGCGAACGACCGCGCTAGCCGCGCGCGTCGGACTGGGGCGCGTTATATATCTCTGTCAGCGGAACAAGGACACACGCTAGACTTGCAACTGAATTTTACTCCGAAGAGGATGCATTTATGCATTTTTTTATCTTCCTTGGTTGCACCTGGATAAAAATAAAAAAATGCGTATAAACTTGTTCTTTCCGGAGTAAAATTCAGTCGCAAGTCTAGTGTGTGTCTTGTCCCCCAGCCTTCTGTGTTCATCTTTCTTTTGAGCTACCCACTGTCAGACTCATTTCAACAGCTATCCCAATTAAGAAGAAATCGGGGCAGCTTGATGTCTGTGGTCGAAGTCGCGATGTTAAGCGCAGCTAAATGAAGTGCGCTAAACTCGCGACATGGCAGCGCGTGACTGCCGATAGCTGTCCTAGCGTTTCGGTATTTTTACCGGTGTTCTAAATGGGATTACGCGCGCGCAGCAAGGCAGCGGCCTGGCTTCTCGTCGGTACCGCGCTCCCGCGTTAATTTGCTAAATCCCGCCAGAATAAAATGTATACGTACTCGAGGTTGCGGGAGCTGAGAGCATGACTTTTGGTGTTTGCTGCTCTTGCTGATATATAAATGACTAAATTCACGCAACAAAACTGGGGCGACGGCTCGTCTGGATGAATTCATTTGTTTACAATCGGCACATCAAGCGCATTGACGTGACACTGCTTCGTTCGAGTCAGGCAGGAGATTTAAGGCACGAGTAACGCAGATATGTTCAATTGAGAGCGGATCACAGGCGCATACAGCAGTGCAGCGCAGCGGTACGTACCGGTGTGAATTTCCCATGCGGGAAAAGGTTAGCGCTGTCTCCTCGCTCGTCATGTCGCCGCTGCCGCCAGTGTCACCTTGTTCCGAAGCTGCCGCTGGTTCGAACAAGTACGGCTCAATATCATATTCCCCTGAGCAGCGTGATCGTTGCATGTTCAGCGGCATACATCCACAGAAAAGCACGTGCGTGCATGTACAATCGCTTGGACCGCCGCTACCACTCAATGGCATGCCGTCATTGACGTCACGGCGCGCTTGACCAATCAGAGGCAAGAGCGCCACTTTCAAAACGCTCCACGGCGTTGGTGCACGTTTTTCTGATTAAAAAGTAGTTTGCGGTCACTTATGACTAAATTTAACATCTTATTCGTGTTCAGGAGGTCGTAAACTATATATCTCTATTCCGAACTCATTTTTTTTAAAAAGTGATGCAGCTGCCCTTTAACCAAGTGGTACGAACGCGCCTGCGTGGGTTAGGACTACTGTGTCTGACTCGATATCCAAGGGTGCCGGAAGGTTTGATTTCATTTTACAGGAGTATCCCGAGTTGACTCCATAGTCTCATGACGTCACACAACATGCCGACCAATCAGTGACCGGTTACCTACCAACTGAGAGAGGCATTTTCGCGATTTTTCACTCTCCAAGCATTATTGCCAACGCTGGATTTTCCGGACAACGGAGCCTTTTAACGGTCGCTTTTAACTCTGCCGCGCTAAAAACGACCGCAAGACGACATTCTCTGATCAGCACGCGGAATAAAATCCCCAGGCGGGATTCAAGGGTGGCGAGATTTTGTACTGTTATATACGTCCAAGTTGGGTTGCATTAACAACTGCTGACCATACTTTAGTTTCCGGGGTCCGCATACGTCATGGTATGGGCCAAGCTATGGCATATCCGCCAAGCGAAACACTGCAATAGCGTCATTTATTTTATTTTAATTTTATTTTACTTTTTTGTGGGTGAACAAAATCGTTCTCAAAGGCACAGTACAAAGTATCGTGAGCGCTAGAATGTCAACGTGCGAAGGCGCCATAGAAGTAAGGCGTCAAGACGCAGACAGCGATGCTTAACCCCCCCCCCCCCCCCCCCCCCCCAACCGGTGATTCCTAAAATAACTTGTTCGCAATGCAGATTTCCCTTCTATGCTCAACAAAAATAAGAAAGTGAAGTGTGTAACTCAGGCTCAGCGGAAGCCAACATAACGCGGAAGCTGCAAGTAATGGATTCTACTTGTACTTACTAATGCTACTTGCATTCCTTACATATTTCTGTTGCAGAAACATCACCGTTACGTTTACAACCTTCGTGGCAATAATATTAAACTTGAGTCACATACACTCGTGCTTGTTTCTCAGGCACGTTCGCGAGCATGGCTGTGCGACCGAATCAGTTTGTGATACAGTCCTGGTCTGTCATGCCTTTTTTTTATTATTATTATTATTATCTCTCCGAAGTGTAAAGGAAGCACGAACAGTTTCGCCAGGAGTGAGGTGCGGAGCTAGTAAATTTACAAGGGTCGTCGCCTTTGAATTTTCGACACTATGTTTTGCATAATACGTTCCTCTTCCTAATGTAGATCAGTAGCACGGGGAAAGTGCTTACGCGCAACTTGACGCCAGCGAAAATATCGTTACAGCGCATATTGTACGTACTCAAAGGAAAACTTCTTTCGCGAACGACATTGTCGCGGTGTCTAAAGTTTTTTCGTTGTCATCGCAGCGTTGGCATCGCGTCGTGGTAGCCTCAGAAACCATGCGGCGCGTGCGCCATTGCACTGGTGAGCAGATATGGTAGTAATTGAATTACAGTAATAAAATTACTATAATTTAATTTCTTTTACCGGTAATTTCTAATGTAATGAATTACTTTCTGACAGTAATTCCGTGGAACAAGTAATTACTTCCTTTGGAAATTACTTTTGCTTAAGAGGCCTAGTGCTCTTTCAATATATAACTAGAAAGGACGCGTCATTTTCCAAAGTTGTACAGACATCAAACACCCACCCATACACCCATGCTTATTTCTCAGTGACGATGCAACGCTTCCTTGAACAGAGCTCCCAAGTTTTTATCAAAAGTAGGTTTTTCGCGTGAAATTTCTTGTTGACATAAAACTCAGCCCCTTTCTCATTCATGTGAATATAGGTGTATTTTTGTTTTGCTTTTTTAACCCAACCTATTAGGGACATTAAGGCCCTTGCCATGCACTGCCTGAGGCCCCTTGCCCTTATATATCCTATTCGTGACACATCTTCATAATTTTTGTGCATTCGCCATATACGGCGAACGAACGAAGTTTTCATACCATGTACACCACTGCAATCTTATCCTTATGATTAAAAATATTTCGCATCCAGAACATTTTATTGACCTGAGTTGACTTGTGTTGGTGTTCGGCGCTCCTTGGCCTCGGTGCCCCTTGCGCTACATCCCCATCATCATGCCCCACGCTGTTACTGCGAGAGTCCACAGAAATCAGAAACTGTGGCAAAATTATGTCAATATTTACAGTACAATTTAATAAATAGGCACAGTACATGCAGTAAGCAGCATTAGAGTAGGGCAAATATATGATGGGGAAGCTGCAAGAAATTCGTATATCATTGTAATGTTAACACACAGAACTGTACTCTTAACGCTCGAGAATGTTGGAATCAAGAATTATGTGGACATGATTTGCCCTTTACCCCTGTGATTAAGCGCTCGCTGCGAAGGCTCCTTCACACGGGGCCTGGCTATAGTCTCCTGAGGGAGCCGGACAAGAACACTCAAGCCAAGCTTACGGATTGGGTGTAAGAGGTCACCATCCCACCACTGACCTTTTCGATCAATAAAGTTTTTCCAACCCAATTATAACGCGATTCAAACAGCTTGCTTTTAAGCAGCGACAGCTAGCGGAAATCTGGGAAATGTTATGAAAAGGAATTTATTTAAACGTTCTGGACTACCATGGTTGGTGGCGGGAGGCCTAGCTTGCTCTTAGGCTGGTCAGTGCCAATTGTGATTTGCCAATTGGCCCCTCAAAGGTTACACTGACCGGCGCTCAAGCCAGGCACAGGCAGGTAGGTACCTAAGGGCTATCTTTTAAAACTTTGAGGACAAAGGTGTCAGTTCTAATGCACCCCCTTCTTCTTTCAACACATTTTAAAAAAGCATGCGCCCGCATATTTGTTGCAGGTCCGTTACTTTCTTGGCGGCATATATTGTGGTATATGAAAAGCCATCGGTCGAAGAGTGTCGCCAACTTTGCACGAAGGAGGACGAGAACATGTGGGCTGCCGGGACCGCGCGGAATTTCGCACTGGTCGCTTATTTATTAACTCCACGGAGACGCCGCCTACTCGGATTGAGCCGTGTCAGATCGGGTATAACGAGGCAGATCCCTCCCTCCACCCCCGATTGAAGGCGCCCTCTTCGCAGCTCCGCACCGGGACACCGTTGCGGTGGTGCATTGTATTGAAATGAAGCGGGTCATCGGTCGCCGGGCTCGTCTTCCTTCAGCCCGCTTCCCAGGAGGGTGCGGCGCCGGGCGCGTCACGCTCCCCGTGTCGCGCATCCGCCGCCCCCCTCCCCCCGCCGCCCCTGGAGTATCCGGCCGCCGAAACGGCAGCGCTGGCCCGGGCGGCCGCCATTGTTCGGCCCCGGCGGCAGCTTCACAGCCGCGATGACGGCACCGGCGAAACGCCCTGCGCTAATGGGGCCTGCCGGCCAGCGCCTGTGGTTGGGTCAGGTTATGGCGGCCGCCATCTCGCGATGCTCGCTCGACGTCAAAGCGACTGACTGCCGGTATAGTCGAGTGCTCGCCAGCATTCATGGCGAAATTACTTTTGAAAAGGAATTAAATTATGTTACTTTTTGCATTGCTGAAACTCGCAGAGAAGTAATTAAATTACAGTACTAATTACTACTGAGAAAAAGTAATAGAATTACATTACAATTTACTTCTACTGAGTAACTTAATTACTTTTAAATTGTTTTCTATTTTTATTCTATGCAAAAACCAAGCAAAGATAATAAATAAAATAGCTTCTCTCCGGACGCGACGCACACATTATTTAGTCTTCCCGCCAAGTTCCGTCCCAGTCAATTATTCTCTCCCTCTTTCCGACAGCACGTGCCATTACAAAAATAAGACTACGAAAAAAAAAGAAAGAAAAACAGAAACATGGTAGAACGTTCGTGAAGTGAGCGGCGAACCCAGCGTCTTGCTGGTCCAGAGCTGTCCTCGTCGTTGGAAGGTCCCGAAGAAGCTAGGTTATTTATTGCTTCCGTGGTACCAAGAAACGACCTCGGCACCTTGCGCTCAGTAATGCTTACGCCATGGACCTTTCCGCCTTTCTTCCCCCACTCCAACCCTATCTCGCCCCGTGGTGAAGAGTTTAACCAGGCATCAGCCGACGGGAGTGCCACTGCGCGCTCCCAACTAGTTTTGAATTCCGCCTGTCTTGCGTCATCTGTTTCTTCGGCAGCCCCTTGACGCCTTACGTCCTGGTGCTTGCGGAATGGTTGCAACTACTCATAGCACAGCTGCAATAAGTGACCCGGCTACGAAGGAGACATGAAGTCTCAGACGCAGAGTTCTGCTCAATGCTGTCTCCTTCTGCCGATCCGTTGAGCTGACCCAGGCTGGCCGCACGTTGTTCTGTTTTCGCGTCACTCTGCAGTGTTGCCTATAGGTTGTACGCCATTTCTATAGAAGATAAGGTCGTTGAAACGCTTAGGAAACCTTTGTAAATGACAGTCGTGTATATATTATTTTCAATGTGTCTTACAGCTAAAAGAATACCATAACATTCGACGGTTAAATATGCATGTGTGTTTGTCTATTTTTTTTTTTTTTCATCAGAAAACTAAGGGTCTATGTGCTACACGTGAGGCAGCGAAGACTTGGAGGCGGCTAGCATCAGGCAGTTTTGTTAAGTAAAGTTAAAAAAGAGTGTCAGTGACCGTGCAACTTGAAGCGCTGAGCTGACATTCCTTGAGCGGGGAGAATTCCCGCAAGGTTGTGGTCTGGAATGATCCTTCAGTATGGGACCAAAGCATAAAAGTTGGTATACACTCTTCGAGCAAGCAAACACGGTTCGGTTTTTTTCGCCTCGCGTTTTGCCAGGCAGTAAAGCACTCCATATAACGCCAGTTATGCGACTGTAAACCAAAGTGGCATCACGTAAAATTTCTGCTAAAAACAAGCCAACCATAGCTTAAAACACAAAGCGTGTACGTTAACATTGCTTTCGTTTTCAAAGCCTCCTTCTTCTATTCACCCTGGGTCCAAGCATCTATAAAATCGTGCATTTTGTCCTATAATCTCGCAATACCGCCATTCTTCTAGCATGCTCGGCCGGTGGTGAAATGTGCATCCCTTTCTAAATACTTTCCGGTGAGCTCCACCAAGCAAATTGGCAGCTCCGTCCCGACAAATAGGCCCCCAGAGTCGGCGACCGGTAGTGCACGCCGGAAGCAGGCTTACGAAGAATCGGTTGTCACGTTAACCGGATGTATACTGTCCGCTACGGTAGCAAGGAATACTTGCTGCCCCTTTGTGTCCGAATACCCCCAGACGTTACTGGCGAGTGCGGTGAACAGAACAGGAAGGACACGGCGGACGCCGACAAGAGGAATAGTGCGCTGTATACGTTACACGACGAGACTCAGCTCCTTTCTTCTGTCTGTGCCACCCGCTCCACCATTTCGCAACTGCAATTGCACTCACTCCCCGCGCTTCGACGAGATGATGCCGAGCAAAAAACGGCCCCAAACTTGTACACATCACTTCTAGTTTTCACATAATGCACCTCACAGATGAAAGAAAGCGTTTTCTCGCGCACAAATTATAAGTGACACGGTCGTGGGTCTGCGAGCCGTTTCGCGGTTCATAACGAGCAGGATGAAGAAAGCACTTAATAGGCAACAAAACAACCAGCAATGCACGAAGCCAGCTCATGCAGCGGGGAAAGCAGATAGGGCAGCTCGGTTGCCAAAGAAGGTTGCGGGTTTTCGCTTCCGCCCTCGCGCATAGCGCGGTCCGTCCGGGGCCGAATCTGGGACAAGGCGTTTCTGAAAACCTCCAATTTCATTGAAGCGCGCTGCGCCGAGTGCGTTGTGCAGCATGCGCTTTTGCAAGACGCCGGCACCGAACGCGCGCTCCCCCCGGGGCGGCGCTGGCGCTGCGGTGCGCGCGTTCGCGGCTTGGGGTGCGCACGCGGGAGGCCAATTAGAATTTCCTTCGGGCGGCAGTAGCTGTATGCCCGCCGTAGCGCCTCCCGACCTGTTTCGCGCTAGAGCTCTCTTTCCCCGAGTAGTTGCGTTGGATTACGGAGCCCCAGCGGCGCCCGCGTTTCAGCCATTTAACCAGCCTTGCGATCTTCCGCTTCGGCGTAAACCGCGACGCCAACGAGAGCGGGGGTGTAGGTGTGGGAGGGCCTTCATTTCGAAGGCGCGCTGTGACGTTGCACGCTGCACTCTGCCCAGCTGAGAAGCAAGTATTTCGTATCTTGACTCACTACACGAGACGCGCATGTCATCGACATGGCTTATTATACCGCTGTGAGTTATCAGAGAAATAAAGGTGCGCGCGCGTGTAGCGGCGTTAGAGGTTTCGCTTAAAATATTTATGCTTTTAGGCCAAGCGGTCGTACTCTTATGCGTACTCGTCAAGCATAGCCATTTCCCACATCCAACATTGGTATACGCGCATGCAGCTGTAGCGTTCTTGTACGTTACTCCGCACAAATAGGATGAGTGAATATTTAACGAAGCTTCCATATTATGGACGCGGTCAACTGGCTTGAAAGTACAAACCTCGACAACAGGAGAAACAAAATCGTAGTTTCGGAGAGTTCGCATTGATTGGCGCAAGAGCACACATTTTTTTTTTTTTTTTTGCATAACTTTAATGTCCTCGGGAGGTGATTTCTTGCACTGGGTGGGCTATGGAAAGGTGTGTGGTATGAACATGGGGCTCAAGGTCTCGAAGCGACTCAGGCTATGAAGGGCGCCGAAGTGGAGGGCTCCGGATTTATGAATATCACCCGAGAATCTTTGATATGGGCTGACAACGCACAGCACACGGGCGCCTTTTGCATCTCTTCAGTCCATCGAAACGCGGCATCCTCAGCCACCGGGATGCAGCCGAGCGCCTAACCGCTGAGCCACCGCGGCGGACCGGTTATGTTTTAGGGTTAAGTGCATTATGTAACATTTGACCATAAGTCCGCGATGCAAGCGACTTTGTTATTTATCATCACATGCCCGATTCAATCAGTGTCAGTGATGAGAAACTATACTGAGAACAGAGGATAATGAGAACTAGACGGTAACGAAATTCTGTGTCGCCCTGTTCCCCTTTTCACCTGTGTCGGCGAGGACTGTTTTGCTGCAGCGCTTATGAGGTAAATATTGCGTTCACAACGTGAATGGAATCGGTGTAGTCACATAAAATATACGCCACAAGCACAAAAGTAACGACCACCTCCAACGAAAACTCCGCTTTTAGTTTTCCATCGCTGCCTTTCTAATATCCACAATTCAGCTTGTACGCAAGGAGGAAATACAGAAGGTTGCAATTTCTGCTATATATGGATCCAAGTCGGAGATCGAATCAAAAAAAGCAATAAAATTATACCGGGAGTGTCATCATTGGAGTTCAGTTAACAACCACATGAAAGTGAATTTTGATGTAGTTGCGCGGTTCCTTTTGTTTCTTTGACGACGAAAGAGGGGCATGTCTTGACCCACATTCGTATGTTGCGTGGGTCCTTATCCCAGCATGTACGGCCAGCGCAGAGTTCGCGTCGCAAATAATTCCGCGGACTCTGAGAGCGCTCCCGATATCTGTTGCCGGTTGGCTCCCGTATACGAACCATACATCTCGAAAACCACCGCAGCTCTCAAGAGA
Source organism: Amblyomma maculatum (assembly GCF_055883805.1). Classification (NCBI taxonomy): domain Eukaryota; kingdom Metazoa; phylum Arthropoda; class Arachnida; order Ixodida; family Ixodidae; genus Amblyomma; species Amblyomma maculatum. The sequence goes on from NC_139344.1 coordinate 129,200,404, forward strand.
GAGCAGGCGCGCATATCCGGGTTGTCGAGAGACCCCACTCAAATAAGAGGACCTCCGGGTGTTCCTAAGACCGCCAGCGTTGACATTGGACGCCGACCCATGGCTGATGCTGCCAAGAGGCCTGTTCCCATTGTTGTTCGCCTAACAAATGCGCCGAAATCTGGGGGGAGAATACCGCGGGAAATGTGAAACCACTTGCTTTGTGGAACGAGGGGCCGGCTGGGCGCTTCAGAATGCACACGTGAATAGTTTTGAACCGTCCGCAGTGCGGAGACCCAAAGTGGGATATCTCTATATAGGCACGAATTTCCATGCTGACAGGGACGAGTCTCTTCTCTTTTCTTACTGCACAGCAGCAGTACAGATGCGCTCGGCACACAAGGTGAGCTCACGTGGCGGGATCTAAAGCTCCTACGTTGTGAATTAGGAGCGTCTGGGAATGAACCGCCGGAGAGTTGGGGGGAGTTCGAATTCGCTCCAAAGAGGGTCAAGTGTTGGTTCTAAGCGCGCATCGAACCGAAAAGAAAGCCAAAGTTTTGTGGCTGTTTTCTTTTTGATTTACCTTCCTCCTCGGATATAGTTCTTTATGCTTAAACCGTAACGAGAATGAATGGGTCGCACTTGATCAAACTGCAAGGAATGTACGGTGTCAGATAAAGGTGGCAGCACTATTCGTCTTTGGACGGACTTCAGCATAAACAGAGTGCTCCGAAAAAAAAAAAAAAAAAAAAAAAAAAAACATGATATCCAATTTAATTTTTTATGAGATACGCCGCTCGCCCCTATGCGATAGCACGCGTTTGCAACGTGTTTCAAAAGTTGACAGCTAAGTAATAGTCCTTTGTCGTCATGTCAATGTACTAAACGGCTAGCCTAAATTTTAGTTATGGGACATAGGGTACAGGTCCGGGATAGTTTGTTATATGTATGGCGTTTTGCAGCGCAGAGGACCGCGAATGGAACGGATACACCACAAGCGCTGAAAGGGAATATAAAAAAAAAAAAAAAGTAAAGATAACTTTTAAGGACAGGCCACACTTTTTTACTAAGATCATTTAGAAAGACTACACGTGATCCTCTATGCGTGCAAGAACTGCAATTATTTCTGTAAGGTATTTGGGCAAAACGTCTCCACAAGAAATGTAATGGTTTGATTTTGGCATGGGCAGAAGTGCATGCAGAAGCCACAGGGCTACATGCTGACGTATTTATTTAGCGTATATATTCTTGAAATGGGTGTATAATTCTGTGAAAACAAACAGAAGCGATTATCATCACTTTCTGAAAATAACCGGATTAAATTTTGTGCATTAGACTTTTATTGAAATAGAAGTTCCGTTCCTGCTTTATACAGATGAACCTCGGCGTTACATTAGGCACAACAGAAACTGATATGCATGCAGTTGATCTGAAAGTGAAATGAACGCCTAGAGCGACAACTCGTGCACACGAGGGATAAGATGCTTTAAGAGCGCTCCTTAGCATGGTTCGCGCTCCAGCTACATTGTTTACTCATACATGCGAAGCAGGTGACGCTCGCAGGCTAAAGGATTACAAAATTTGCGGAACTGTTCATAAGCCAGATATAGCTTGCTAGAAATTCGACACATAAGCTTTCTATACGGACGTTTTTATCTCCGGGCGGTGATACATTGAAATCATCCATTGTCAAACATCCACGAAGTTTGAGTGTGATTAAAAATGAACAGAATTCAGCAGGGTAAGTTTCAGAGATGACGCATAATTACTTTTTAACTGCCTGAATAAACCTTTAAAGGGGTACTAAAAAATTGTCGGCTATAAGAACTTTGCTATACATTAGCTGGAAAGCAGTGACATCTGAGGGCCTCACGATAACAGTACATAGCGTAAAAAAAAAAAGAAAAAAAAAAGGTGTCTAAGAACTTCGAAATCATCGAAAACGTCGAAAATATCGAACGCAGTGAATCTGTGCTTGCTTTCGTGTCTTAGTATACTTTCGTCTCTCAGTGGTTTGCGGATGACGAATGGCTGAACGGACCACAGCGCTACCGTAACGAATCATCATCTGTGGCTGGAGCAAACCACCAGTTAAAGTTGCCGCTAGCAGCAAACAGACGAAAGAGGTCTACAAAACAAAAATCTCAGTATAATAATGGTTAACAACCGAAAAACGAGAACGAACACGCGTCTCCAAACAAACAAACAGATAAACGCCGTCAAAAATAAACCGGGAGAGGCTGACGAGGGCCAGTGCAGGGAGCATAAAAGCAAATGTCATCAAAGCAAGAGCAGCGCATTCGACAGAGCGCGAATGCTCTTCGCTGGAGCGGAGGGCAGGGTCCGCGCAGAGGGCCGGAAGTGAAACCGCCCACGCAAGGTGCGTAACGCCGGAAGTCGGCATGGCTGGACAAGAACACCTCCCCTTTCCTTTTTCTCCCCAAACACAATGCTACCTGTCGCATGCGGCGGGGGGACTGAAAAAGACGGCATTGGGGGAGGGGGCAAGAGGGGGGCTACGCAACGTACCGCCGTGAACCACTTGCTCCGGTTCGCCTACGTCCGACGCTTGTGCCTCATTGGACTCCCGCATTTATATCTATATAAGGAACTTCCATGAAAAATTCTTGAGTTAAGAAAAAAAGCAATTTTTAGCCACTCTAAAGGAAGCCCTAATGCCGCTATGTATGTATGTATGTATGTATGTATGTATGTATGTATGTATGTATGTATGTATGTATGTATGTATGTATGTATGTATGTACGTACGTACGTATGTATGTATGTATGTATGTATGTATGTATGTATGTATGTATGTATGTATGTATGTATGTATGTATGTATGTATGTATGTATGTATGTATGTATGTATGTATGTATGTATGTATGTATGTATGTATGTATGTATGTATATTTCTACCCTCGTTGTAATCCTCTCTTATTCGACTAAACCATGCCTAACGTTCCTATCAATCTGGTCCAATCATATAGGTATCATTGTATTCATGTATGATATGATCTTATGTGGACGACAAATATTGCGCGCATAAATTATTCCCCGGCAAAACGCTAGGTTTTTTGAAGCGCCATGTCCCATCTGCCCCTCAGCATGTGAAACTCCTCTCATACAAGTCGATATAGTTGGTTTAAAATCAGAGTACCAACTTCGCATCTGGACCCCGAAACAAAACATTCTTTGCTAACACACTTGAAGGAGTTCAAAACAGATTAACAAGGTTCATTCATTGCTCGTACTCTTTTGATATCAGAATGACGTCGTTAAAACCGCAGTCCAAGCAACCAACTCTTGCACACCGTCGCTGCATTGCTATTGTTTATTTGTTTGTTTGTTTGTTTGTTTGTTTGTTTGTTTGTTTGCTTGTTTGTTTGTTTGTTTCAAAAACTCTTTCATTCTGAGCGACGACAAGAACCTCACATTCACGCATCCTGACCGCGAATGTTTCTCCGCATCGTCCATCAACAGCAGTTATCACGACTACGCACCTGTACAACAGCCGCGTCTTCATCATTGTCGTCCCTGACTGCTAGAGATCGCAACGGCCTTCCTCGAGAGAGAGAGAGAGAAACGTTATTTAAAGAAAATAATTAGCAGGAGCTAGATGGTCGGTTCCTATAGTCCAGGGCCCGTTGGCGACAGCTCAATTGCGGTCCAGCTAAAAGATCCATGTTTGCTGGCCCGGGTTACCGCTGGTCGAGGCCGTCTCCACCTGCTCGGACGTGTCTGATGTGGCACCGTTACTTTTTGAATAGTTTGTACTGGCATTATCAAGAGATATGGTAGAGTGTGGGGCTTACTCCGCACCAAGCACGACAGTAATTGGGATATTTTGTTACACTGCCTTCTTTGTTTAAAATATGAAGATTAAGAAATGTGTGATTAAGGATGGTCGTTTGCATGTGGTGCTGAAAAATGTCTTTCCAGCCTAAGATGCTCTAGCCTGTCACCCACCATACGGTCCAAGGAGGGGGGGAATATGGATCCGCTCGGTTTGCGAGAGCTCGGGCTAGATCATTTGCCTCTTAGTTTCCCTCAAGGCGTTCGTATCCAGATGTCCATGCTACGCTGTGTGAGTGGGAGAGTGTAATAGTCTGCTCGCCCTTCCGTGCAGTCTTTAAGCAAGGTAGTCTCTGCAGGCGAGTCAGTCCCCACATTTGATAACTTCCCCCATTAATATTAGCTCTTAATGATGATGGATATGGCCAGGAATTTTGCTTCCACAAGATACTTAGCGCAGGTCGAAGCTCTGATTATTATCCTCTTCTGGTCGTCGACCACAGCTATCGTGAACCTGCCCATCTCGGCCTAGGCTCCAATGTCCACGTAGACTGCTTCCTGGTCTTTGGATAGTTATTTTGCGAGGACTTGGACTCTGGCTTTCCATCTACCCTTATGCTGCTCGTGGTGCATGTGTCTGGCTATAGGATTTACGCAGATCTTCTCTCTGTAGGTCCCGCATTTGGCACTTGCCCTCACTAGTTCTTAATACTTGCCTAATTACAGTCTCGTCAGGAATTCCAGGCAGTTGAGGACAACAGCCAATGGAGGAACACAAGAGCTCTGTATAAGGCAATCAAAGATATCAAAGGAAGCTTCTGTGCTTAGCTGGGCGTAATAAAGGGCAAACGAGGCAGGGATCTCACGGAAGCCTCAGAGATAAAGAAGAGGTGGCAGGAATACACAGAAGAACTGTACAAGAAGGAGCCGGATGTGCAAACCCAACATAAGACGGCTGTGATTACTGATCTCGAGCCGGGCATCCTGAAGAGAGAAGTTGAATGGGCCTTAGCCAGCCATGCTAAGAACAAAGCTAGCGTAATTGATGGCATTCCAGCTGAGTTGCTTAAAAACCTCAACCATGACGACGCTGTTAACGTACTGTATACATTATGTCAGCAAATTTGGACAACCCTGCAGTGGCCACAGGATTGGAGGAGGTCAGTATATACCAAAGAAAGGCAGTGCCAAAGATTGTTCCAACTACCGCACGATCGCGCTTATTTCGCATGCTAGCAAGGTGATGTTGAAAATCCTCTTAGGTAGGCTGCAGCAGTATGTGGATCGGGAGCTTCCGGACGTGCAAGCTGGGTTTCGCAAGGGCAGAGGAACTAGAGACCAGATTGCCAACCTTTGCTGGATCATGGAAAAAGCAAGAGAGTTCCAGAAACCAATCTACTTCTGCTTTATTGATTATGCGAAAGCGTTTGACTGCGTAGATCACAGCAGATTGTGGCAAGCTCTCCAAAAGATGGGAGTTCCAAATCACCTCATCTATATCCTCAGGAACCTGTATGAAGGGCAAGAGGCCACAGTCAGAACTGGACATGGTCTTACTGATTGGTTTCCGATTGAGAAAGGAGTGATACAAGGCTGCATACTGTCGCCCTGCCTATTTAACCTATATGCTGAGTGCATCATGAGGAAGGCCAGTCTGGACGAGTCTTCAGCTGGAGTGATGATTGCTGGGAAACGTATCAACAACCATAGATATGCGGATGATGCCACTTTAATGGCAGAAGGTGAAGTGGAACTCAAGAGACTTCTGATGCGCGTACAAGGAGAAAGCGAGAAGTTTGGGCTTAAACTGAACATTAAAAAGACAAAGATCATGGCGTCTTGCCCCATCAAGTCCTGGAGCATCAAGAGACAAGAAGTGGAAGCTGTGAAAGATTTTCTCTTCTTGGGCTTCAAGATAACCCCGGAAGGAAACTGCAGCCACGAAATTAGGAGACGCCTACTTCTGGGAAAGAGAGCCATGGCTAGCCTCGACCGCCTAGTAAAGAGCAGAGACATTAGTCTGCCAACCAAGATCCGTATAACTCGTGCTATGGTATTTCCTGTTGTGATGTATGGATGCGAGAGTTGGACTGTGAAGAAGGCTGACCGCCGAAGAATTGACGCGTTGAGAGTTCCTTGGACGGCCAGAAGATCAAATCAGTCGATATTGTCGACCATAAACCCTGACTGCTCATTGGAGGGTCAAATTCTAAAGTTAAAGCTCAGCTACTTTGGTCATCTGATGAGAAGAGAGGAGTCGCTGGAGAAAGATTTGATGTTGGGAAAGGTTGAGGGTCACCGGAGAAGGGGTAGGCAGCGAACGCGATGGTTAGATGGCATCCTCGAGGCGCTGCAGATGAAGTTATGTGATGTTAGGAAGATTGTGAGAGACCGGAAAGCGTTGCGTGATATGCTCCATAGGGTCACGAAGAGTCGGACACGACTGAACGACTGAACTGAACTGAACAGGAATTCTCTACCAGCCAGCGTTGTTGTTAGGCGTTACTTCTCGAAATTTCTTTGACCGTGGCACTGAAAGTCAACTTTGATTTTCTGCTCTCAAATTGCTTTGCAGCCACAGCCCAAAACTCTGATCTCGTCGTTTTCTTGAAATTCGTGGACTCCAAGGTGAAGTTCTGTTTCCCCGGGAGACTTGCAATTGTTCCTGTAAAGTGTGATAAGTACGGGTGTCTTTGGGGAGCCCTAAAAACCGCCCTCTTCGGCGAATTCCTGGACTGGGTTAATAGCTGCTTGCATAGCTTCTTTTTGAGCCAAGGATCCTTGACAAGCCCATATGGCTATGTGGTCCCCATAGAAGGTGAAGCCGATTATCTTTGCGGGTTAAGAGCGTTTGAGCTAAGTTTAGCATTACGATATTGAATACCATGCGATGTAGAGGCAACAGAGCCCTGCGGCGTGCCTTTTTTGGGCATGGATACCATAGGTGACCGGATCCCTCCAATTCATATGGGGGCTATCCGATTCGAAAGGAAGGCCCTCGTGTAGTTAAAGATTTTCTCCCCGCCGCTGAGTTTGTTCAATGCCGTATGGTTTGGCGGCCTATATTATCAAATGGTCGTTTCAGATCTATCGCCAGGAAGAAGTTATTGCCGTGCTTGAGGATGGTGTTTATGACTTCTCTTATCCGAAGGAATGCAATTTGCGTGCAGAATCCTTTGCGAAAGCCCAGCATGAAGAAAGGAAATAGATTGTTTTTTCTTATGTAATTTTGGAGCCTAAGTTAGGAGCTAGATTGGCCGGAGACTCTATAGCCTGTGGCTTTCCAGCCTTCGGTACAATTATAATGTCCGCATGTTTCCACGCTGACGAGGCCTAACGCTCTTCTCACCATTCTTCATTGATGTACTCGGTTAGGTCTTTCAAGTGGTCGGTGGTTAGGTTCCTGATCATGGCGTCGGTAATCTTGTCTCCTCCCGGCGCAGTGTTTCTTGCGGACATACAGGCCGCAGCGTATCACCTGCCCACAGATGTTTCTTTACCGCAAGGCACGTGTTCTGCAATATCGACAAACATTCCGTATACAAAACGCGCTTAAAATCGATGCTTATTTTTATTGAAGTGATGTTAAGTGGAAACTGCAGCCTTTTGGCGTATGCTTGGTGCACGCCATTTTACTCTGTCAAATCCAAGCAGTTCTAACCCCATAACGCCGCTGCCGGAAAACACAATTAGGCATTCAAGCAGCAGGACTTTCACGAAGGAAAATTACGGCGCAAAAAAAAAAAAAAAAAAAAAAAGAGAAATATTGATGAACAAGGCTAAGCAATTACCACACGAAGGTCTTTGCCTAAAAGCATTTTATAGCAGCCAGATAATTTTTGAATTAATGTAAAGCCACTCATAAGAAAAGCCATCAAGTATACAATAGGTATCACACGCTTAAGCAGCGTTAAATAACTTTTATGGAAAGAAAAACAGTAGAACTTGTTTAAACCGATGCAGGAGAGCGGAGATGCACCGTGGTTCGAAGTTTTGCCCCCTTCTTGCTCGTGGCCCTTCTAATACTGGCTTTCAAACGCATATCAGCTTACAAATTTAACGTCGGATGTTAAATGCCTTCCGATCACGAGCCTTGGACGTAATGTCGAAGGCCGATGATCGGCTATGTCATCAAGAACACGACTCTGAGTAGTCGCTGTAACCTTAACTCGTCACCTTTCCACCTCTGCCATGCCTTTCATGCTTAAAAACAGGGGCATTTTTTTCGGCACTATTGACAGCCGGTAGATTTCTGCATCGCTCAAATGACGCTGTTAGCTAAAGAACAACACTAAAGACAGTGCCAAGAAAGCTATTAAATCGTAAAGAGGAATATGAACTTCGGCAGCAGGCGCACCACGAACGCATGTCGCGAGATCGAGTTGTTGGTACTATAGATGGTCGCTTTTGCGAGGTCTCTGCCGGTTCCTCTTTGCTACCAGAAACCCTGTACTAAATTAGTATATTCGACGTCCTTTTTACGCGCGCCGTGGTAAAATATATGCCCAGTACCGGAATTTTCAACGATCATTTTAAAGTGACGATGAAAAGGTCGTTCGATGTATTGCCGTTTTATACTTCTGTGGATAATATACAAGTCTGTGATTCTACTAGCAATGTTTCAGTAACTAGCGCGGCGCTTATTAAAAAAAAAGCAATAGAAATAGAAATTTGGAAACTCCTCCCACCGAGAGCGACCGCCATTTTGAAATGCTCGTGTGACGTTACAAGAAAATAGACGGCGGAGTGTCGTCTGCAATGCAGGCTGTAATATCAAATGACGCGTCTCTCTCTCTCTCTCTCTCTATTCTTTTTTTTCACGGACGATTGTCACAATGATCATCCCTTATGCAGAAGTGCTCGATTAACATGTCAGTGATGTAGAGGGTATGTTTTCCTTGGCATAGTTCAGACACGACCATAGTCAGTGGGCCGCGCGGTTATGTTCTTAGCTTATCGATCGCACTGATCTGTCACATTATGTACACTGGCGACGATGCCAGCACGACCAACGGCCGCCTATCGCCGTAGTGGGAGGTTTTCGGTCAAGCAACGATGACGAAACTGATGAGCGGACGGTCGTCCGATATTTATTTTGGTCACATCGGAGGCCGAGTGAGAACTTGACGCCCGATGAATTAACGGCCTGAACAGCTACTCTTGTCTCTAGCTTAACCGTGTTAGAAGAAGGAAATACGCAGCTACACTTTATATGTTCCCACTTCTCATCAGCAATGACATTGGCCAGAAATGTCAGTCGGCGCCGAACTGCCGGCCCGTTCCGAGACGAGTAGGTCTAGCGCGATTACGCGGGGTTCGGTACTGCAATTTCGGGGATTACGGAGCGCGGATTCACAAGCTTTAGCGGTTGCAAGTGGCCATCGAGTGCAATTGCGGTAGTATTGACCCCAAATCGACGACTGCTTACATCACAAAGCGCCTGCACATTGAGCGGGAAGCGTCGATGGGACCCTGTCTGGCGAACAATACTGAGAGCAGCCGGCAACTCCGCTTGCAACTCAGCGCAGGCAAGGGACGTAGCATCCTCGGAGCTTCTTGCAGCGCTGTTGTAATTTGTAAACAAATAAAGGTGCAACTAGTGTAAAAAGAAGAGAATATTTTTGGCAGTGCTAGCTCGATCAGCTTGCAGTTTATGCCATGCGAACGAGCAGCTATGTAAAAAACACGCCGGGGTGCACTCGTAATCCGCGTATCGGCGCATTCCTGCAGACGTTCAGGGCTCACACACTAAATACTAAGTGGTGTATATTTACGTAGAAGCATTCACGAGTCATTTTCTGGACAAGCACTAGAACAACGCAAGGTTATGCTCAGAAGTCGGTCGCAGTCGCGCGCGCGCGGCGTGGCGGAGGTGAGACGAAGACGGAGGCGGCGGCGGCTGGGAGGCTCTTGTTCGGTGCGGGCAGAGAAGCCATTGCAATCGCGTTGGGTTTTGCGATGATGGGACTAAAGCGGCTGCGGCGGCGCATGCTTTCGTGCGCTGGCCGTGACGAGACTGAACATCGTTTTCATAAAAGCTTCACCAGCCGAAAACAATTCAGTTTGACTAACACGCGCACATAGCGTACAGCATCTCAAGAGGTACTTCTTCGTTCAAAGGCTTTGTCTGCTGATATAATGCCGCAAGGTGTGCTCTCACGTCAACGTTTTTGGACCTATTGAGCTCAGAAATAGCTCAGAAATCAGCAACACAACGTTAACCCCCCCCCCCCCCCCCCCCTCTACTCGACAGTCTTTAGACGGAAGCCCAAAACAAGTCCTCCGAGGATAACTAAGGTGGCATATTATAGTGAAACCTTGTCAAAGAAAAAAGAGAATGTGCAAGTAGAAGCTTTTTGGTGAATGCAAAAAAAAAAAAAAAAAAAAAACAACCTCAGCGACCACCGTCCACGGCGTGCATGGAAGAGTGCGGCCGGCACCGCCAATAGCAGAAGACATGGGGATGATATGCCATTGTGACGTCACAGGCAATGGTTGCCAGACCAGGCAGCTGCTTTCGAAATACTGAGAAATCATTTTATAAATATCTATGGCACCGAATGAGCTCAAATTTCGAGGAATTATAATTCGACATGTGTGGAGTGAAATGCAATAATTAGCTTATGCCCAAATATTAGCTGTTATCACCCCTTTAACTGACGTAAGCCTTCCTTATAGAGATATCGTTTCCGTGTAAATCACGTACCACCGTGCTATAATATGCGCCCGAAATGGTATTTTTAAAGGCCAATTAAACTGTTAGAAGCCATCGTTTTCATTTAAATCACTTACCGGAGTCCTAATAGTTACCTAATCACGCTTCAGAAGATGCACTCGTAAGCTAGTGTCTGCAAGCCGAACTGAAGCATTGAAGAGATGGAGCCTCAGGTGAGGAGAGCGATAAATCGACACACAGACAATGCATCCATAATGAGTTATACCTGTGCTGACACAGGCACGATATTTTATTTTTCTCTACCCTCGTTGGTAAAGCCCAATTGCTATGTACGGTTGTAAATTTAAGTATGCTGTCTCGCTAAGGCTGGAGTAAAGTCTAAAGCAGTTAAATATACAATCCACGGAAATGAGAGAGGCTTGCGGACATATGCATACAATACGATAGTTTGAAACCAATACGAATGGCCACGCACAAAGGACATGTAGTGTTTTGAAAGATCACCCTCGATCGCTTGCCATGAAAAATGGCTCGAAGCAAGTAGAGAGTATTGGCCAGGTCGATTTGAGGCATTAATAAGTGGAAACGAATTCAATGGCAATGAACTTTAGCGAAATTTCGAGTGAGTGAGTGAGTGAGTGAGTGAGTGAGTGAGTGAGTGAGTGAGTGAGTGAGTGAGTGAGTGAGTGAGTGAGTGAGTGAGTGAGTGAGTGAGTGAGTGAGTGAGTGAGTGAGTGAGTGAGTGAGTGAGTGAGTGAGTGAGTGAGTGAGTGAGTGAGTGAGTGAGTGAGTGAGTGAGTGAGTGAGTGAGTGAGTGTGGCCCAGCATACTTAGAGGTCACATGGGATGGAAAATACGAATACTTGGAATTTAGAATATTTGAAAGGCACAAAGTGAAGACCTTCCGTAAATACAGAGCTGAAAAATGACAGTTCCTTTTGTCCCAACTTCATTTTACTCAAGCTACAGATGTGTAAAATAAATTAAAGGTCAAACAAGCCTAACGCAGTCATTAGACGTGGTTCAGAATTCTACTATTTTCATTGTTTCGAACAATAACAGAACCGCGATGATATGTATAATACGAATTCCATCCACAAACTTCTCAATTATCATTTTTGTGTTCATCTCGCAGAATGTATCACTTGAGAAATTTTTGTAAGTTATTCCATCTTGAGCGTATGTAAAGTGAATTATCTTACCCCCTCCCTATATATACTGCGTAGACTGGGTCATATTCGTAAGGTCGGCATCCTACTCAGCAAGTGGAATGCTTACTTTAAGCCTTTCTTGTCGATGACATTGAACGAGTGGTGGCCCTTGATGCCTTCCGGCATCAAGGGCCACCTTGACAAAACGTCAGTTTTTGAAGAACGCCATAGCTAGCATTGTGAAATTGCAAGCCATTTGGCATAATTTTTTCTAGTTAAATCCAGGGGGCAATTTTACTTTTATTGCCTTTGCTGCACATAACATATATTCCACCTCAACTCTTTGTATTCGTCTACTTGTATGCACTTCCCTCTTCAAAGCCTTATTTGCCATGGGAGAGTATACTAAAAAAAAAATAAAACAGGTCATGCAGAGCCGCACAAGAACGAGTTTTCGTCTGAGACCGGCCAACAAACCTGTGGCCTCATACAAACCGCAACCTATGGTACATGCACTGTACGACCGCTACTCCACGAGGCAGCGCGTTCATCCAACGGTCGCAGCTACCACCCAGTAGAGGGAGGAGAAACCGCCTTCCGGTGGCCGCCGGGAGGGGGCATCTATATCAGGCCGACCGCATCTCGCGTCGCGTCCCCCGGCCAGGCGTGCAAAAAGAGCGTTTCCCCCGTTTTCATCTTTACTCCCCCAGGTGCACGAAGGAAGTGGTTCGCGTGATCGGCCCAATCGCGTCCGAAATTAGGCGAGAAAGTCACTGCGCCCGCGCTCTGTGAGACGACGGCCCCGAGCCGGGTCGCCCGTGCATGCAGCATGCATGGACTGCACGGTCCGGGGCCCGCGCAGGCATCCGTGCAGCTCGACTGTATGCGGGGGCTTGCGCGAGCGTTTCCAGGTACGATATTACGTGTTCGCGACGGAAGTGCGATGTGGTGGCAGTGGCTGCTATGAGCAGTTTTCTCATGAAATTCTGTCCGTGGGAGAGTGCGGTAGTAGGTTACTTTCTAGTTTTAATTTATTTGGGCATATGTTATACTTCGTAAACACACACACACACACACACACACACACACACACACACACACACACACACACACACACACACACACACACACACACACACACACACACACACACACACACACACACACACACACACACACACACGCGCACGCACGCACACACACACACACACACACACACACACACACACACACACACACACACACACACACACACACGCACACACGCACACACGCACACACACACACACACACACACACACCTTTTAATACAGCAAGAACAGAGTTTTAGCAATTGAAGCCGGAACACTGGGTATAGCGCGAAATGGTGCATAGAAAAGGCGCTATTCAGGCTATGAGATGCGCGTGAAAAAAAGCGCCTTTCTTTTACGTGCTTCTTGAGAAAGCCATCTGTAGATTCTAACCTCAACTGTTAAGAAAAGTTGAAAATATGGTTTCGACTTTAGTAGAAACATTGCAAATGGCTCCATGCAGACACGCCAGGCATATATAGTGCAATCGAAGTTATGTGCTATTTCTCGAAAATTTTCAGAAATCTTATTCATACTAACTGTGGAAGAAATGAAAGTCTGCATGCGCCCCGTACTGTGCCCAGTTCCTTGAAGGTTGCCGAGGAAAATGTTCTGCCTTCCGCTTGCACATTCTAGTTTGCCGAAGGGCTGCGAGCTCGGGTTAAAAAAAAAAATGCAAGAGCACTGTTGAATCTACACTGCAGAAATGCGAAAGCCTGAGCATTGCTGATGCACACTATGCAACAAGTTTGCTCTCGTTATCATTATCAACTAATTGCACCGTCATTACCCTTACTGATGTCATCATTGTCATTAGCACTAATGACAGTGTCACTGTCATCGCTACCATCATTCTCACAGTAGACAAGGAGAATTATGATGCGCGTTTCCCGATCCCAGGCATGACGCAGTTGGTGAAAGCGCTCGGCTGGGGATCCAAGGGATATGGAGGTTGGATTGCCGCTGGAGACCAGATTTTTATCTTTCCGATTATCTTAGTCCCGGTTTCGGGTGATGACGTCATCTGATTGACAACTATAATGTGACCGAAAGAGCGCCGACAGTATGAGCTATTAAATTCTTTCGCCTTAATAGACATTTTCACATGTAAATCGAAAGAGAGTAAATATTAATGAGTGGTGTCAATCTATAGAGGCTGACGTAATGTTGTGTTCGAAAACATAATTAGGTCAATGAGTTAATTAGATAATCAATTAGAGGCAAAAAATGTTAAAGTAAAGGCGAGAATGGCCTCATTAGTCAATGGCTTGGCGCCGCATATGAATGTATCAAATACTAAAATAGTTAATTAAATCAGTCAATGAAGCGGCAGTCCGCGTCCACAAAATCGTGTCCGCAGCAGTTGTGAGTACTTGGGAAGCGGTAGAGGTTAATGAGTGGTGTCAATCTATAGAGGGTGATGTAATGTTGCTGCTGGGAAAATAATTAGGTCAATACGTTAATTAGGCAGCTAATTACAGGCAAAAATGTAAAAGTTGTCAGCAGCAGTTGTGAGTAATTGAGAAGTGGTAGAGGTTAATGAGTAATGTCAATCGATAAAGGGTGACGTAATGTTGTGTCCGAAAAAATAATTAGGCCGATAAGGTAATTAGGTAAATAATTAGAGGCAGAAAATGAAAACGTAAAGGCAAAAAATGGTCTCATTAGCCAATGGCTTGGCGCCACATTTGAATGTATCAAATACTAAAATAGTTAATTAAATCAGTCAATTAATGTGACGTCAAGGATGTGCCGTCACGCAACCTGAATTCGAGCCAAAAAGGCAGGGAAGGGATTAGCGCAATTTGAAAGTACCAAAGAGTAGTTAATTAAGGCAGTCAATTAGGTTGACGTCAAGGATGTGATGTCACGCAACAGGAAGTAGAGCCAAAAAAGGGCATGGGAAGGGATTGACGCGCAATTTGAAAGTACCAAAGACTAAAATGGGTAAACAACTAGTGAATTAAGCAACTAGAAGCAACCAACAGCAGCATCCGTGCTTTCGCGTTACTCCAATGCAGATTCTGCAGTGCTCTTTAATTATTTCTGAAAATTTTGGTGAAGTCACGCTAGCAAGATTTTTGGTAAATTGCCAAGGAATTCTAGTATTTAACTCGTCAAAATTACTAACAGAACCTCACTGGTTAGTAATAGGAGCCGTTACTACCTCATGAAAGTTGCGAGTTAGTTCAAGGGTAGTAAAAAGGTAGTAAAACCTATTCAAAGTTGGTAACTGCTGAACTTACTAGCTTCTTACTATCTTTTTTTTTCTAAGAGTGTGGGCATCAATCGATGCGATCATCGTAAAAGGCGACATCGGGAGAATACTAATCCTTGCTGCAACAGGCAACTAATATGAAGATTTCTCTTATAAATAAAATTATAAGAGTTCAACGCTGCTGAACCAAATATTGAGCGAAAGCATTAGCTGCGTGTGACCGAGCGTTCTTCTTCTTCTCTTTTTCTTCTTCCTCAGCCCACATATAAAGCCCCGCTTTAACCAAGCCGTTTGAACGTGCCTCAGTGGTCTATAGGGGTAACGTGAATGCCAGGATCCTAGCAGGCTGATTCTGACAATCGTCCCATGTGAAACGAGAGACCCAAGTTGGCAGCTCCTGCCAACTGAGCCGCGGCTCCGACCGCGCCACGCCGACCGCTTGAGTTGGGAGCCCATCTCTCGCTTTTGTGTCACGTGGGGCGTGAAGTCACAGCGTCACGTGGGTAAGACGTGGCTACCGCCGCGCTACGCTGAAGGCTCGAAACCTAGAGTATAGTATTGCTTTCGCAATAAGATCTCACTTACCATTAGGGAGACCAATGGCTTTGATACTGCCCTCTACCATGGCAAGCAGTATCTTTTCACTGCAGGTGCGTGTCGCGTAAGCAACTTCTGTGCAAAATCTGTCGCAAGCTCAACTGCTATACTTCATAGCATGTTGCGACGTTCGATGACGGATAGCCGTCTGGCATGCGAGCTCAACTGACCTCCTTTCTTGCATCATTTACTTCATTTGCTGCCTATTTATTCGTCGGAAGTCGTACTGAAAGTAACAAAACAATAGTTTCTAGCTTTTTCGTGCTTGACCCAGCTCATTCACATGCAAGACTCGTAATGTGGCGACGAACACCGACGCCATGAGCGTAAACAAACTCGGCCTGGAAACTTAGCAACAGATCGTGAATTGTTCAGCCCGCCTGATTCGAAAGTTTGGCACCCCGTGACGTGTAGACGGCGAGGCGAGATAACAGGTTTTTTCGCTATAGGGAACCCAAGCTCAAGTTTCGCCGCGCGATGGCAGCGCCGTATTCCTGGCATGGTGGCGAAATGTGAAACGATGGGACGTCGCCGGAGCAGACGCTCCGCTAGCTTCCTGTGCGCGTGCGGCGATTGAGTTGCGCCTGGCGGTTATTTGGCGATACAAAAACGCTTCCGCTGATGCGAAACGGAGGTACTAAGTAGCATTGTGTTATAGGCAGCCACAATAGTAGGCGAAGCGCCAAAAGACGAGGCTCATGTGTTAAACTTTGCAGATTCCTTTGGAAGCGTTTCCACAAAACCTGTTTTCCAACCGCGTGACAGAGTTCTAAGAAGTGTTGCGTTCTTTGTGAAAACGAAAAGAGCTAATTTCCTCCTCCATAAACTCAGAAATGTCGACAGTTGGTAAAGACGGCTTGGAGAGACATCGAAAGAGTACAGTGGTTTAACACCATGCATACAAAGCGAAGGGGGTGAAGGAATATCCAGCTCTTCGCTACCCGCGTGTCTTGCTTTGTTCTGTGCTCTCTCCCTGCTTTGCGAGTGCTCTGAAAGCAACCAAATCAACAGATATCCAGCGTGCGACGTCCACGATCGACAATGTTGTGTGAATGTACCCTAAGACCAAGACAATATCTAGGAACGAGACCTTTTTTTTTTCTTGGAAAGGGTGGAGGGGGGGGGGGGGACATGCCTTGCTGAGCTGAAACTCTTTTACAGATTTCCGCAAATTAGCCAATAAATGAACCAACATTATTATTATTCATAACGAAAATATGTCGGAAGTGCAATACAAAAGCGATCCTAGTTATGGCTCGATTGACAATACTCGCGCGGAGCACCCTATTCGCGTCACAGGTTTCGTTAATGCAAACCAAATAGAAATGAAGCACAACCATTTAATAAGAACCGAAATAAAACACTATGTAGTACAAGCTTGGATATCACTTGCCTTCCGAACCAGCGAGCTGGTTATGTCGCGTGCAGCACACATGTGCTTTTGAGACTGCTAGCGTTCGTGCCTTTGAAGAAACACCTCCTTCGGACTATAACTCATTCTTCTACTGCAAGATTTGCGTTAGCAACGTCGTTATAATAAAAACAAAACCGTATACAGATCTAATGCTACAGGCCAAAACGATGATCAACGAGCGAGCCTCTTTATTTCAGAGTACTGATAATACGTTTGCAGTTTTTAAACATTTTATATACAATAATATAATTACATAGCAGACTTACGTCGAAATACACTTCCTACGTTTTCGCTAATGTGGGAAACGCATTCACAATCAGTATTTACTCATTGCCGTCTGTCGTCTGCTGTGCAGTACAAACGTGAATAAAAGTTTTCACGCCTATAATTACGCTTCCTCCATGGAAATACGCGGCAGGTTGTCCAATAATCAAGACGGAATGCAGGCGGCATGTCGCGATGCGCCTGCGGGGGCGCGTCAGGGCGCGTGCTCGTGCGAGAGAAAGCGCACGGCGCACGCCGCAAAGGCAGCGAGCCAAGCCGGCGGCGCCCCACTGTGTATTTTTCTGCCACAGATGGCGCTGCCCATCAGGAGCCGCAGCGCCGCCCAGCGATGCTTTGGGAGCCTATACACACACGTTTGCGGCGTTCTCGTGATCCTTCGTTCGGCGGGGAATGTCTCGTCTTTATCTCCGGCTCCGCAGCGCTATCACACTGGTGGCACATCAGAGATTTGTAGCTTGCGTGATTACCACGCGCTTTCGCCGAATTCTGCTTCACGTCACACCGCTCTCGTCCGTCACACTTCGCAAACGATACTGAAATGACGGCAATAAACGGCGGAGTAACGAATGATTTGACTCACGTCGAAGCAAACAATGTCCCGAACCGATGTCATCCGTCCAATATCTATTAATTAGGTGAAATGAAATTTTTTTCAGAGAGTATGCTTCTTTGAAACGCCTCCCTAATCCTTTATACACAGTCTCGTCGCCACCCCACACCGCTTCCTGGCGCCGCGTCCACTAGTGGACTTTAGCAGGCTTGACATGAACCACTCTTGCAGAGTGTTTGTCGTCCAGTACTTTTGTGCCCGGAGAATTGTTCATTTGCAGAGCCCGCGCGCAGCAACGCACACCCGCGCAGACATGCGTGTGCACGCTTGATGGCTCCCATTTGCATCGAAGCAGCGCGCTTGTTTTCGCATCGGTGGACGGAGACACGAGCGCAGCGCCACCTGGGAGGCGTAGCAGCCCGTTCTGGCCTTTGATCAGGGAAGCTTATTTACGCACGCAGTCGCGCATCCTTGTTCGATGCTGCGCCCAGGGTGCGCTGTAAACAAACATTCCTCCTGCTTGCAGCTACTTCCTCATTGAAGGGCTTGGAGAAAGCGGACTCGCGCCAGAGCGCGTGAGCGAGCGAGTGGGCTGCGGAGTCGTTAGTTGCAAGTGCGCTTCGCGGCAGAGCGTGTGGAAGGGCTCTACGCCAGTATCGCCATTTGCTGCTCCCTGCTCTTGTTTTTTGCCTATCACTCTTTTCTTCCGAACGCCCTTTATTTTCGCGAATCGCCTCCTTCGCTTCCCTCTCGGCGTGCTTCTAATTGTGCGGCTGACCGGCGCGACGAGGAAATCGCTTCGCGCGGGACTTCCTGGAGCGAAGCCTGCTTCACGTTCGTGATCTTTCACCCCCTTTTCCATTTCCACAATGGCCTTCGTTCGGTCGCCCTGCGGGGCATGCACAGTTAGGCTAAGGCAGTTGTCAGCGAAATTCATTTGCTTGTTTCTGTTCGGCTCCTCGCGGTAATTTTTAAACATTTTGTCGCGTTTAATTAATAGCGCTAAATACAGAGAAAATGTTATTTCACTCTAAGTGGGTTGTCTTTCTTACGTAAGGGGGATTAAAATGCTTCCGTTTTCGATCTCGCTCCCACTGAGTTTGAGCGGTTTTTATTACAAATTAGTCTGTATTGAGGCAGCGCCATTCTTGGCACCTTGAACTAGGATTAACACACTTGAGAGTCTCTTAAACGAGGATTGGAACAAACAACGCTGAATGCCAAACTTCAGCCGTACTATGGTGAGACCAACATTAGCCTACTTACGCTACGTACTAGCTGGAACCATGTCACCAGTAAGAGAGGCTTTCGAACTGTTCCGTACAATTTAAGATATTGCTTAGCGGCTTCGGTGCTCGGCTGCTTATCCTATGGTCGTGATCCCGGCCTTCCTGGCAGTATTAATGCGTTAAATACCCCGTTCTGTAGAAACGTTCGGCGTTATTCGAAATCTCAGCGAAACACCACGGGCATGACTGCGGCAGGTGGTAGCAGGTGACATGGCCCGGTACTGATTGGTCGGCGAGTTCTGTGACGTCACCAGACCACACGACGTGGAAGGAGCTGCCAACTCTGGCTTCTCCTTTGAGATGACAGGTAGCCCTCTCCAATGGGCAATAAGGGAGATAAGGTACTTGTAGTTCATGCAGGCATGTGTCTATGTTAGGTGGTCTTTCACATAATACGATAGCTAACGACTGTGCTAATTAATATGCGCTAGATGTTAGAATACAAATGAAGAATCAGGGATTAAGCGAGTAGCCATGCACATGCACGCGAACGACGATCCGCAATGGAGCGCGACAAACGGGAACAATTAATGCTGTCGCCTTCTTAAAGGCGGAGCGGAAGCACCCCCCCTCCCCCATTTTTATTTTTCAATAAAGTAGGAAAGAAACCCGTGTGCTACGGAATGTAAGCGGGTATTAATGAACTCCAGGTGGTCAAAATTAATCCAGAGCTCTCCACTTCGGTTTCCTCCGAAACACCTTTGGGACGTTCAACGCCGCAAGTGGCAATTTTACAAGCTGAAATGTTTACTCTTGCTCTTTTTTTGCTTTTTACTTATGGGAAACAAATTTAGCCTGCACTGTTTACATGCACCCACTGAGCATTACACAGTCACCGCGCACTAATCGGCTGCTATACCTTGTACGTGCATCCAGAATTGATTGATGTCTTTAAAGACCCGTTGCTTACGGAAGACATTCCTGGTCCTCCGCGATGGCTCGGTGATTGTGCGGCGCTCGACTGCAGCGCTCAAGGTCACGGGTGCGATCCCGGCCGCGGGGGCCGCTTTTCGGCGGAGTCGAAAAACAAGGCGTCCGCGTGCTGTGTGATGTCAGGGCACGTTGAAGAATCGAAATTTATAAGGTGATCGAAATTTCCGGAGCCCTCCACTACAGAGTCCCTCATCCGCTTAGTCGCTTTGAGAAATTAAAGCCTATAACTCAAACTAAACATTACTGAAAACCCGCATGTTTTAGGGGCAAATTGAATTGAAACTTTACAAAACCAATGCAACAACTGTACTTTCTGCAGTATGTCCCTTATAAATGTATATGTTCCCACTCTTTACGATCCTGATACGGGTTAACAGAATTTCTAGCCCTATAACAACAAAACGTTTGCTGCTTTCCTGAAGAAGCAGTATGCAGCTATTTCCTGATTTGCGACTGCATTTCCTGCAAGTGCACTCTAACTTCACGATGAAGTTTTTATTCTGGCTGTGCACACGCCTTCGACTTCCACTGCACTATAAGACCATTCAGGATTGCTTAGCACTGAAACTTTCCTTTCTGGGTATCAAAACGTTGTCTGTCAGTAACATTCGGCATGGCTTCTGCAATGGCTTGATCCGTAAGACAGGTAAGCCGCGAAAGGAGGAAAGTATCGATAAAAAAAAAAAAAGTGACTGCGAATTCCGGTGCGCACGATTCTGCAGGCGACAAACAGGAAAACAACAGGCCTCGCTTTGCGGTTAGGCAATCGACGTCCGCGCAGGAAGTCTCGCGGGGCAAGAATTTCGCTACGCAGCGTGTGAGTGTGCACGCCTAGGTAGCAGCAACAGCCAGCGGCACAACTGGCGCGGTGAGAGTCGAAGATTGGCCGGGCGTCGTTATAGGTGCCCCGGGGCGTGGTTGGTGCGAGACGAGCACAGGCGTCGTCGAGATGAGTGACACCGCGGCCCCCATGATTATAGACGCCTGCGGTCCGGCGGCGGCCGGGGCCACCGCTGCTCAGCGCGGCGCCTATCCCGAGCACCGGCGGCGCCGCCGCCTCTGCCAGGAGTACGGCTGTCGAGGCTCGCGTGAAGAGGAGGAGGGAAGAGGAGACCAGGTGCGCTTTTGCAGGCAGCTTCTCTCGCCGCGTGGGAACCGTTACTGCGATACGAATTCGGTTCCCGCCATCGCGCTGTCCCCCTCTTAATTGGTCCCCTCGGAGTCCCGCATCATGCGTACGCTCGCTCGTCGCGTGCTCCCGCGCCTCGAAACGCGCACACATCCATCCAGCCGGCCATCCCGACGCTCAGGCGCCGCGCCGTGGAAGCCACTCGCACTCCCACATTTACCCCGCGCTCACGTGACGCACGCTGTCTGTGTTCGCGGTGCACTGACTTCGTTACTAAGTTGGTCGGTGCTTTGCAACGCCATTTGTGAAATGCACCTTCAGCGCTCCTGCGGCGTCATCGCCGCTGGCGCGTGACAGTGTAAACCCGAGGTCCTCATGTGCAGATTCGGCACGCCTTTTCAACCGGCTGCTCTTGTTTTTCGAAGCAACACCGAAAGTATCACGATCGAGGATAATGTTCATAAAAGGAATTCTGTAGAGACACTTAGGACTGGTACGTGTGGGAATGCGAACGTTTTGTGCGCCTCAGTCTCATTAAAGCTTTCTGCGAGATGGTTTCTGTTCGTTTTTTGTTGTGTACGAATACTGGCACGCGTTCGGAACGTGAAGCAGCATAGCTATGAGAGGAGATGAATAACAGCATGGCTTCTCTTCAGTATCCCTTTTATACCCCCTTTGGTCGCGTCCTCATTGCATTCGTGGCGAGCCTCGCCGGGGTTGTGGAGTGGCGCTCGACTACTGTGCCCAAGGATGCGGGATCCAAATACCGGCCTCGGCGGTTATTTTTCGATGGAGGTGAAAGGTGAAGCGGCCGCTTGCTGAGCGATGTTGGTCGAAATTTCCGGAGCCCTCCACTACGGCGTCTCTCATAACCTGAGTCGCTTTGGGACGTTAAACCCCACAAACCAAACCTTCGCGGCGAATCTCTCGCTCACATCCATGCAGAGTGCTTGGTCTTGAGACGTAGTTGAGGTAGCTAGCTCTCTTCGCGCAGGGATCCGTCAGATGACGTCACTAAGCGCGCGCCGCTTTTTCTCCGCTTTCCTTGAATCTAGTCACAAAACTGCTCGTGGGAAAAGTAAAGGTCAGTTCATTAAAATGCTGCGGCACTGAAAAAGGTTTCCTTCCCCCAAACACCAAAATAATATGTTTATTTAACATCACACAAACAATATATTACCGTTCCTGCATGTTAACACCTTGAGCCACATGGCTTCCCTTTGAATACATAAGCCCTGTCAATATAAAGGGTTAACAAAGTTCAGCCCAAGTTATGTTTCGCATCACACACAACCGATAACTACGCGATTGAATAATGCAGAAAATATAGCCATACCCTCACCCACCACTGTGGAATATATCGGCACTCACCGAGCTTTGGACAGTTCACACTCGTTTTTCGAAGACGTTACCAGGTATACACAGGCATTTTGGTCCCGCACCATTGGATTCATGGTGCTGCGCTACCACGTTGTTGGCCCAGTCTATAATACGACGATATTCCAACGCTCGCGATTATCGTAATTTCAAACACATCTATAGGCGGTGAACAGGCTTACATAATGACCAATTTTGGCTCATAGTGTCGGCGTTCGTTCGTTCGGTCACAATATAGCTGTCAATCAAATAACACCATGATGACGTCATCAGAAAAATAAAAATCTCTCTCCGCCCGCCAGGAATCGAGCTACCATCCCTTGGACCCCCAGCCGAGCGCTTTAGCCAACTGCGCCGCTTTTTTTTTTTTTTATTGCCTACTCTATTACCAGATTTTACACATAAAGAACATTACTCCACATACGCCCGGAATCGTGGAACGCACATATTAATTCACCTTGTCTATCTTGACAATGACGTTGCAATTAGTGATAACGACAATGATGACACTAGCAATGATAATTACTGCGCATTTAGTTGATACTGGTAATGAGAGAAAACGTGACGCACCATGTGCAGCCGCAACGCTCCGGCTTTCGCATTTCTGCAGTGTAGATTCCACAGTGGCTCCTGGAATTTTCAGATAGACGATGTAATTTACTGAAAGTACAACATTCCCTGCATGTTTGTAACAATGATCTACATTTTTCTCTGATTGCGGGCGTTTGTCGCCATAGCGCTTTGGCGACGAACGACTGAGACGAGGAAAAAAAATATGCTTCGAGATGTGGCAAGAACTTTTGGCATTGTTACGTGGAGCCGAAATCTTCAGGCGTTTTCTGATCACATCGGTATTTTTCCACCCCATGACGGACAGTGTTTCAA
The DNA here is from genome assembly GCF_055883805.1 of Amblyomma maculatum. NCBI lineage: Eukaryota > Metazoa > Arthropoda > Arachnida > Ixodida > Ixodidae > Amblyomma > Amblyomma maculatum. The sequence continues at coordinate 129,223,754 of NC_139344.1, forward strand.
GTGGTTTCGATTTTCAATTTCGGCGCAATAAAAACTGAGCAACTATAGTTTCAACTTACTGTGGCGTCGCAACAAAGCTGTTGAAATCGGGAAATGTCAGAAAACTGAAGCGTTCACGATTTCCGAATACCAAACATTTTACTTTACAACACGCGTATGAATTGAAAGAAGAAATCAGAAACACTGACATTGCTGGGCTCCTCCTATGCTGTCGAACCGCCGTATCAGTTCCTTGATTTTTCCTTTTTTCAGCGAGTGTTTTCAGCGCAACACTGTGGGAGTCATTGACTTTCTGCGCGGCCACCTGCTGGCTCCTTCCATTGAGCAACCCATGGGTGAACAGCCCGTACTCGTATACTATACGCAACTGTACACGCACGAACGCGGCGAGGGCAGTGGGCATGCCGGCACAGACATGGATGGTCGGCGGTGCATGGCCACCTTCGGAGAATGGTTGCGGAGGTTACCTGGGGGCAACGCGGGACTTTGCGGGCGGGAACAGCAATCTCACGGAAGTGCGACCCTAGAACCAAGACTAGCATGCAAGAAAACGACTGCGCGCTGAGCGCTTCGACAGCGCCGACCTCGTCGTCTGCTGCGCGGCTGATGTGTGCATGCTTTCTTTGCGGCATCGGGAGGCAATGTATATGTAACGTTGCCTCCGTTCGAAAAGACGGCGACCGAACGATGGTGCACGCGATCGCAAGGCATTTGTGAAGAACCCGTCCTCCACTGGTGTTTTTTTTTTTTTTTTTTTTTTTTATCGGTCGCTGAGTGTCTAGCATCGCGAATCACTTATAAAGCTTATTATGGCGTAAATTTCGAAGGCAAATAGCCTTCTTTCATGACGCCAGTCCAGCTGTAGCTATAATTTTACTAACGGTGCGGCACCTAAGAACTTACCTCAAGTGCTCGAGTCACGGCCTGCAGCCGAGTGCTTGCCTACCGCGAAGATGTTGGAAACATCCAGGGTCGCTAATATCATTGTAGTACAGCAATTGGGCTTCTTACCTAAATATGGGGTGTGACCATGGTACCATTCTAAATTTAGTGACTGATCTATACGAAAACGGAGGGGGGAGTCTGAGCGGTCGTCCCTCTCCTCCAAAATAAATTGAAAAATTTTTTTATAAGAAAAACATGAAAAGCCCCATTATTCTTGGCGCTAAAACACTCACAAATGAATTACGCAAATAGAACTACCCACCCACAAAACACCCTCTAGGAAGTCCCCATATATTCTGCCTGAATCTGCTCGTCTGTTGAATGCCGCAGACCTAGCGGCTAGTCATAAACTACACTATCAGCAAAAATAAAGCGCAAATAAAAGAACTAGAATGCAATCGCGAAAGAATGACTCTCGATGCGTGGTTAGGCCGAATACGAACGAGGTCCGCTAGCACTTCAGAGGCCCCTTGAGTTTAGGTTTCGGGCCCCACATTCACGTCAGCAGACAGCCGTAATCTATATATAGATATATACCACATTATGTGAAAGGCCCGCGGCATAGTAGATATTGAGCCCTCTAACCAAGCATGAACATGTCTGACTTGGAATCTGTAAGTGTAGCGATGAGTTCCATTCCCATCTCAAAAGTGCTGCACAGGTTACCAGCTCCTGCCAATTCGGCCGGGACATGTGACCATGTAATGTCGCACAAACCACTGAACAATTAGTGCCCGGCCGTGTCACCAGCCAAGTAGCACCCGCTAGTGGCAAGCTCGTGAGGAGGAGCGGGCAGACTGGTGACGGCTTTTAGGCGGAGTGGAAGCTCTAGGTAAGCTAACGGTTCAAAATATCGTAGCTGCTGGAGATGAAATACGAGCGAGTTGAATTACCATGTCTGAGGAATAGTCTTTGTTCCGTCTTCGAATTGAGACTAACCTACGTTAGTACAGAGCTTTACCCGGTCATGATCAGCACTAATCAAGCCAACTTGTGCGGCCCTCCTCACGAGCATGCTTTTGGCAGGTGATATGACCGGACCCTGATTGGTCGGCGGGTTGTGTGACGTGTCACGGCAGGAGCCGCGAACTTGGGCAGCGCCTATTGAAACGGGAATCTAACCCAACGGTACCATATTCCGAATCAGACACGCCACTCAAAGGTGAAGCACGCTCGTACAGGTTGGTGAAAGCGGGGCTGCATATCTACTATGCATCTGGTGGTCTTCCATGTAGGCTGGTAGATTACGACTGTGGGCTCATGAATATGTGCGACCCGACGTCGCAGTGAAAAACGAAGGGTTAACGAGTTTATGATATGGTTTTGACCCAACGGTGTTAAATCGGCCCTTCTTTCGCCTTGTGGTTCATCCCCAGGAATTTGGAACAAGTACATTTTTCAGCAGGAAATTCTATTATATAGAAGCAATTGTTCCACATGTCGTGAGATCTTATTACAAGAATCAATACATCTGCAGTTCATCTGCATCGGGAGGCTCGCAGTTGTTTTCTATTAACGTTTTTGCTAACGTTAAAAATGTTCCCCTTTGATTTTCTCGGCACTCTTCAACGGTTCGATGCGAGCGAAGGGCAAGATTTCAATGAAATTTTTTTTCTGCGCCTCGCATTCTTGAACCGTTCCGATCAATGTTTTGTTAACATTATTTTACAACGATCCACAGCTGCCTCACAATTAAAATTGATGTCCAAGAAAGCTGGACTGGTCAGTTTTCTTGTTCCCGTTTCATTTGTTGCAGATAGTGTACGTCGCTGAAATGAGGTTGGCAGAAACATTTTCAAACATGCGGTGAAAGATTATATTGCTTTACTGCCCGATGTTCGAATAGCTAACCAAAAGAATACAGAAACGCTCCCAAGTCATTAAAGATTGAAGGGTACTGTTGCTAGAGTACACATTAATACTGTGGCTTTTCTCCTGCTGACAGCTATTGTTAAATGTCTATCGGAAAGCTCGGATACCGGGTGCCTCTATTATGACAAATGAAGTCAGGCACCGTCGGCATGACAGCATGAAGCCAGCCGTCATACGTGAGAGCTATATGACACAGATCGTAATGGTGCATCCGCCGAGCAGTACCAACCAGTATGAACGGACGAAACTATCAGAGCGGATTGGGGGAGATGCGTGTGCGGTGGGCCCCTAAAGTGTTAACGAACATCGTTGCATCTCCCATCCCCCCGTGCGTCTCAGATGGACGTAAAAGTATTTACGCATCACCCTTTTCGCACTCGTGTTATCCTAACTCTTCCTTAATATCACCATTGCTTCTGACAACCTTGCCCCAGACCTCAACGTATACAATGTTCTTCACGAAACTTAGTCCCTGTAATTCGTGATCATGCATTCAGACTCTATCTGTCCATTTACACCGACTAGTAACCATACAGATCCCGCATATATAGACTTCCTTTTTCGGGAAAAACGCACAGAAAGCTGTCCAATGTGCCGGTTGCGCAATGCCAGCGTCAAAATTCAACATGCATATCTATCATAACTATACCATTCGCGGCAAACTCGCGCGAACATTGTCCGAAAACTGCAGCGAACCCGAGGCCGAGCATGAAGCCGAACGTTCTGGAAGCATTCTGAATTTTATTGTCGTAATGATGATCAGCGCCGAAAAACCTTTCTCGTGCTAAAGCTCCGAGAGGGATTCGAACCATTTACGCCACGAACCAAAACAATCCACGTGCGCACGTCGTCTCGACGACGGGACAGCGTACAATGCCATGATAACGTTAAAGAAACCGTTCTCCAGAAGCTCAGGCTTCGCCTTCTGAGGTGGGAAAGTGATATCGAAATCCAGCCCTCCAGGACCCTTTGATCCCGAGTCAGGCACGGTGCGCTTATATCTAATATAAGCAACGCAGGCACGGATTAGTTAAAGCGGGGCTTTACACTGTGATGGGCGGTCTTTTACGCAATGGAGTACCTCATAACTGTGCGCTAATGGTTGTTGTCGGATAAAAGATACACAATAAAATATCATTGCTTAAGCGAGTATCAAAGCGCATGCACGTGAACGAAGACCTGCAAGGGGCGCTGCACAAGGGGGCCAATAACCCTTTCGTGGCGTGCCCTTGAAGGCGGAACTTAAATGTTCTCCCAACATATTTATGCGCGTTTAACATTATACAAAGTCATGTTTTAAATCAGAAACTTACAACACATCACTTAAACATCGTCATTTGGCCTTACGTGTGCCGGGCTTCCGCAGCAAGCGGGGCTTGTGCAGAGCCGTTTAATTTTTCCCTTTGAGATCAGGCGCTGGTCGCATAGATCTGACGAAACGTTGGCCCCCACGTAGCCCACACATCCGTAAACGAGAACAGTCACTTCCTGTAGAAGAGAGCGCGCAGTGCACGCCTCTATATTTTCCCCCCATCACAGCATCTTTCTCTCGATCACGCAAAGCGGCAGCGCATCGCAGCAGGAAAGGCCTCGCGTCGTTTCAGCTCATACGAACGCGCGCGCGCGTGTGCGTGCGTTCGGCTACTGCCTCTGCTTTCATCACGCGCGGCAGAGAGGCAACGGTTTTCCTTTGCACTGCAGGTCACGTGTTCTGCGCATCACGCTGCATACAGGATGCAGATTACAGACCCCCCCCCCCCCCCCCCCCCCCCCCCCCCCCTTCTCCGATCCACTCAACGGTCGAACGGTCGGCGGCGGGTCCGGAGATGCCATCTGCCGCGGCCGACCAGAAGCCCCGGCCGTGCCCTCACTCGTCGCGGCACCGGCCGCTGCTGCAGCGAAAGACACCATCATCGACCGGCCCTATTCGCGCAGGTGCTTTCGTGCTGCGAGGAGTCAGTGGCACGCGCCGGTTAGAGCAATTTTTGACCCGATCTGTTCAATGGCACGGGGTGAACATATCGCGGCCATGTTAGTGACCCGCAACTCGGGGACGATGCGCCGCGTGAAGCAGTGCTCGCTTCTTTCTATCCGAATCTCCCAACGTCCTCTCCGCTGTGCATTGCGCCCTTGCTTCGTTAGTGGCGGGGAAGGAGGGGGCTATCGCGGTCGTTTCCTCGTTTTGGTTGCCGTGCATCTGGCGACATCCGAAACAGCCGGCAGCGGTAGCGCTTGTCGACCGAGCAGGTGAAAGTGTCGGCACGATGACCCGGTATTAAGGTCAGGCCTGCTGCCGAGTGTGATGACGTCTCGCTTGCCACGCAGAAGGCTTTCCCGCCCGAAACAAGCTGAACGGATCATTCGCTTCGAGCTAGGATGAAACGGCAGTGGCGCTCTGGAATATAGCAAGTGCTCAGCAAGGGAAACGCCATTCAAGGACCCCCTCCAACCAGCAGACATTCCGATCTCATCGCGCGCGTCTACTGGTATATTTCGTTCCAACGCCACGGGAAAAACATTGCTTAATAAATTGGCGCAATCGATCGCGCACGCAAGGAGCGCATGAACGGCAAGCTACCTCACATTTTCGAGCCCATATATTAGCGCCTCAAGCGCCTATACATAACCTGCCGCAGTGGGTAATGACAAGGCGGTCAGCTGTCGACCGCGGGGCGCCGTATAACGCTTCATGTAGAATGCCATAACGCCTTTGCGCGCTGAGACCTCTGCGCATACCACCAAGTAAGACAGTAATTGATAGAATAAATAAAAAGTAAATAAACAAACAAATAAAGTAAATCAACCAATCAATCAAATATGTATGCATTAAGCGAGCTCGTATTTGCTAGCCTTCATGAACTGCGAGTGTGCAGCGTTCCTGCTATAAGCTTGTCTAGGCCAGCTGAAGTGTTAGCCTGGCACTTTAACACGATAGCGTTGAAGGCTCCGTTCACCAGAAAATCCGGCGTCGGCGTAGTCTGCGTTGGGAGCGAAAATGGCCGAGAGGGTTGCCGCACGTTACGTTTGGCAGGAGGTGTCAATTCGAGCATCTCTTGTCATATGGGAGAATGCACGGTATCAGAATGACTTTCATTCACGTTAAAATATTTAGGCCCTTATATTTGTGAGCTGATAGCCTGCGCTATCGCGTCATACTCTTACAGGCGGAGCATGAGTGTACCCGTAATTTTTATATGCCTGCAGATGAAAAAAGTGGCATTTCATTTTCGCGCTGCAATTATGTTCCATATTTCATATTTAGGCGGTTTCAAATTTGGTACGCGCAGTTCGGCTAGCTGAAGAAAACCGGTGAAAGGGAAATAAAGTGATGGTATTTCGTTCCTGTGCTTCAGCTCATTTCGATAGCGAATACCGGGGCAGGCAAAAAATATTTTCCTTCCTTTATTATTTTTATTTTTTTCCATGACAATAAAACCACTTACTACTAAATTTTTCGGCGTGCCTTTTCTTCCAGAGTGTTCTTACCTCGTGTTTGCACTCTTTTTGTCATCGCAATGTTAGCGTGACAGGTCCCGATGATTCCGTGGCACCTTACCACGAGTATACTGGATCGAACAGCACTTGCCGGAACAAAGCCTTACATCCAGAGGTTGAATCTTATGCTTTTATTTTTGAAAACTTCGGCGGCCTTTTCCAAGCGATTATTTCAGAAAGCAGTTTCCCATATCTTTAGCCGAATATTACATCATCTGGTGAAAAGCATTTTTTTTTTTTTTTTTTCCTTTTTCGGGGATATAACGTGGTATTCAAGTCACAAGTTCCTGCAGTTTATTTTGCTTTCTTTTATTCTTCTACACCTAAACATTCGGTTTGCCAGTAAATGAACGAACGCGGTTGTTAATTATTGGCAAAGCATGCGCTTGTACGGCTATGCTCGCAAACGGCAATGTTGCCTTCAATAAAAAAAAAAAAAATACGGAAGTTAAATGGTGAAACAATTTGACAAAATGAGAAGTGGAAGCTCATTTCTAAAACGTAGGTTGAGTCAAGTTATTGCTAGTTTGTTGCACTAAGTGGAGCGAAAGGGCGGGAGTATCACGCGATCCGCGGATCGAAGTCAGTGATGGACTGCCGTTTAACTGTCGCGATAGCCATGACACGTTTTTTTTTTTTTTTTTTTCTGGTAGTTATGCATGGTTTCGAGTGTCCTCATATTTATCGAAGACATTTCATTAACTACGTATAATTGCCCTAAGTGGTTGTTGACAGTCAGTAGCGTTCTCCTTGCATAATGTGTTTTCCGACAAAATGGGTGCTCTATAGTCTTCAGAGGCATGCAATGCGGTGTAGCAGTACCTCAAAGTGCCCAACTGCTCTACTTAATTCAAAAGTACGTGTTTCCCCACGCCCTTGGCATCGGTTCTTCAATTTTCTCTTTTTAGTGAGCGTAACTCTTGTTCTATATATAGACAACTAGCTGCGGCATCCATACCAAGGGTATTGAACATTTTCGATTAAAACCGAATTTCGAAAATTGAATGCGACCTAGTTTTACTTTTTTTTTCTTTTTCCTGTTTAAACCGAGACGTTCAGCGTAAAACTATTTCTGATTTCTTTACTAAAGGGCGTCCCTTTCTGCTTCTCGACTACTATAAAAATGATCGGAGAAAGAGCTAATATTGCGCAAGACCTCTTGCCGTCCTCTTCAGCGTGTGTGTGCACTGTTTGAGGGAAATAAAATAGGCCATCCTGGCTCATTTTATTTTTGTAGCGGTCAGGCTTACTTTAGTGTTTCCTGGGCGAGCGCTGCTGCGTCTGGTGCCTTTAGTCTACCTGTAGGCTGTAGCTGGGGGGTGAGAGAAAGAAGAGAAAAGGACGAAAAGCTGTAGACAATTAAGGCGAGATTTATGTGCAAAGTCGAAGCCCCCGTGAGTGAAATGAAACAGGAACAGGGGGGGAGGGGGGAAGGGGGGGGGGGGGGGGTTGCCCGAGGCGGAGCCGCGAGAGGTGCAAGACGAATGTCCCACCTGTCTTTCCGGTACTACGAGGCACAGGGCTCCCCTCGTTGCGTTGCCCGCCGGCACGACACACGCGCGGGACATGGGAGACTCTTGCTTTTTGACTGACCACCGCGGTGGCTGGCTTCGTTTCATTTTCTAACTCTGCTTCCTGTTTTCCCGTGTTTCTTTCGCTCACTTTCTTCTTTCCGTACAGTTCGTTTCTGTTCCTTCTCTTTCTTGTTTCTTGAAATAAAAACTTGGCCATGTATATACCTTCTGCTGGCGTTGCGCGTGCACGCGGCGTAGAGCGCGCGCAGCCTGGGAGCGAGCAGCGGCGACGAAGCTATGGTACCCTCCCTGCCGCAGATGGGCGGCTCGCTTTTTGGGCGGAACCAAGCTTCGCTGGTGATGACTACTCTTTTCAACTCGACATGGACGCACGTAGAGAGACCGTACCAGTTTGCTCCCCTCGTCTTTTTTTTTAGCTTCTCTCACATTTCTCACCTTTTCCTTTTTTTGCGGCACTGTTAATATCGCTTTGTTGTTGGCGTTGCCCACAAGCAAGGATCAATATAGGCTAGTATCACTGTCAGTAGTAAGCGCTTTCACTGCTTGGAATGCATACCAACTCTTCTTCGTTTTCCACAATATGTACGAGGTGGGATCCATCTCGCTATCCTACGAATATTTGCTCAAATTTTACAGAAAATAAATTTTCCTTTATAAAAACTCAAGTGCTTAAAGCCACACCGTTTCTGGTGGTACCATAATCGGCTGCGAAAATTCAATATAAAACTTCAGTGGAATCACCATCGTCATCATCAATAATGCTGTAGTTACTTCCACTCTCTATACGGGCGACCGAAATCAATGGCCGAAACTATATAACCACCTCCGTAAACCTGTCGCAGTATTGTTATTATTTCATACCTGCCGCCTTTGCTAGGCCTTCGTTCTCTGATTCGATCTTTCTTATTGGTCCAATTTTCCTGTGTGACGAGCCGATGCTTCGGACACAGTGTAATGACATTGGTATTTTATAGTCTTATAACATATTCGCAGTGTGATGGCCTGCTAGAAGCTTCCACTATACTTTCAGAATATTTTTTCAGCCTTACACATCAAAACTTCCGTGCTTAGTTCCATCGAAAAAAGGGAACAAGTTCGAATTTTGCTCATGTATCTGTGTTGTGAACGTTCGTATGATTGCAACACTGACATTAATTGGTCAACATGACTTCGTATAGAACCCCAGGGCTATATAAGCGAGTCACGGGCAACCAGCGAAAAAGTCTTACATGCTTTGTACGATATCATAGCGAGTTTAGTTTGGTTCGTCGGTTTATACGGTATTAATGTCCCAACACCGTATAGTCTCCTGGAGAGCTTTGGAAACTTAAACAACCTGGGGCTCTTTAACGTGCCCTGACGCCGAAATGCACACGGCCGCCTTGCTTTTCGCCTCAGTCGAAAAGCCGGCTTGTTCAACTCAAGATTCCGCTGAGTGTAAGTGGTCACGCTGGGGCACTTATCGGGAAAATGTGCTCCAATTGAGAGGCAGCTAAGTGCTCACGGACGAATTCAGATGACATCGTGTGTGACTCAGTGGAGTTTCGTTGACCAATATCTTCAACAATTAAGGCTTTTGAATTTCACTTGCGTGTGTGGAAACGTGAGTAACCTTCCCGCGAATATAATTCCCTCGCCCCACAATTATTACATCTGTCATGGTCTCTCGTCTCGGGGTACACACGGTACGCCAAGACCGGCTTCATGAAGGTATTAGTTCGCAAGCGCCTCCATGCAGCAGCTTCTTCAGTTTTGGGTCTAGTGGGGGTACCAGCGTATACGTGCTAATCGATAATGGTTGATTATTTCAATTTTCAAGGCTTTTGAATTTCACTTGTGTGTGTGTGGAAACGTGAGCAACCTTCCCGTGAATATAATTCCCTGTAAGAATGAGAAAAAAAAAAAAAACTGGGCTGCATACCCTCCCTCTGTGCGGCTGCGAGGATCTCACGCAGTTGAATGTCTCCGATTTGTCTGAAAGCCAACCAAATCTCTCCTCTGCGTCCTAGTGCATATTATTCGTTCAAATTGCCTTTATTTCTTAGTGATGGAAGGAGAGCAGCTCAGCAAAAAGGAGTATAACATATATTTCGACTGTTTCCTCCTTTCCGTTTTACTTTTATTGCTTAACATACAGGTAGAGTTTCTGCTATAGTCCGAGACGAATCGCAACGCATCATTATTTTTTTCTTCCCCAATGCAAATCTTCAGCAGCCGATGCAACCGCTATGGAACGACAACAAAGAATGTATGATATTTTGCTCCCCTCGCTAATGACATCGCTACGCACACAGGAATTGTAATGAGAAAACGTAAAAGTTCACATGCCGAGAAACTACGGGTGACGACCTGCGTCTGCCACCGAAATACCTGGTAAAGAAAGGTCACTTGGACATGTGGCGTCGCCCTCCCCACGACCCAATTAACGCTCGGTCAGGTCACATGACCTCATGACGTCATAAATCTGTCAGAAATTTAGGAAATTTTGAAGCCGAGTTGACAGGTGCTCTGACAGGTGGATGTTGGAGGGCGGTTCACGTATGATCACGTGAACGAATTCCACTGCGCTGCGGCCGTAATGCGGCAGGTGACCGTTCTCCGGAGCGAAGAGTGATGCTGGCGTCAACTTATTTAGTTGAACTATATGCGCTTCTCCGCACTATTCGCCTTCTTGGCGTGCGATAGCATGCGTTTACCTTGACATCGGCTATTTCATAGCTCGCGGGGACATCAATATGTAACCGTTTCATTTGCTCGAAGTTTACTGCACACGACTCGAGGTATAGAGCAAGCATTGTTTGCTTGTGCTTTTGGGGTCTTTTCGTTGCTGCGCTATTTCCAGTTCCGCCTCTCAAACCTTGTATTAGTGAACGTGCTTCGTATTTTCATGCACGTGTAGAGCCGTGTATGTTGATGTTTCAGCACTTGCTACTTAGCACTTCTGTGAAGTATTTCATGCATTTGTACGCAGTATCAGCTGCCAGAATTGCGTTTTTAGCGTATTCGCCTTCATGCTATCAAGAGAATGAAAAGGGTACTTTTCCATTTGTCAGAAAACAAGCGGGCAACGAATGCTTTTCACAACCCGAGGTCAAGTTGCAAATGTTTTAGATTAAGCGGCATGCTGTTCAATCCGTCGGTCCATTTTAGGTTCCGGCGCTTCTCGTCGAGCGGACTGATATATTTGTCACCGCCGCAGAGGCAGTGACAGGAGTCAATATCTTGGATTACATGTATTGGCGGTTGGTGATGCCAGCGAGCTATTCGGGAAGGGGGCGTCTCATTTGACACTTAGGCAGTCATGCGCATTCTCAGTACATACGCATACGGCGTCCCTGATAGCAATAGGCTTATACTTCTGCGTCGTCGCTTTTCAGTTACCCAGCAAAAATACATACGATGTCAATGCAACTGCTCGAAAAGGGGACCCATGACTATGCGCTTACAGTTGAATGAATAACTTGCCAGAGAACAGTTTGTAAATAAATGGGCATGCTCGGGTCGGTGCGCAAGTCTATCCGTACGAAAGAAACCGCGAATTACAAGACGTGGCATACACGTTGAGCATGTCCATTTACGAACTGTTCGCTGATAGGCCACTGTTTGCCTTAGGAGAGCAAACATTGTCATGGACACATGACGCCTTTTTCAGATGTCTACGAGTACATCGGCCCTGTATGAGGATTTCCTGTGCAAAAATAAAGTTACAAAGAAGAAAAAGCACCTGGATTTCAGGAACGCATGCTATTAGGAATGCGTAAGGCTTCGTGGGCGTGAAATGAGTATGCTCCAATCACGAGCGGAACGCAACACGCTTGAGCGCGAGATTAACTTAGACAGTCCGAAGGAAACACAAACCGGAAACACATCCCAGCAATAGGTAACCACAGATATCGACCAGATGCCTCTGCGAGGTGACGAATATATCGGTCTGCTCGACGAGATGCGAGTAATCTAAAATCGAGGGACGGGTTGAGGAGCATGCTGCTTTATCCAAAAAGAACGTCGATGTCACCGCGTGTCGTGAAATATTCGTTGTCCGCTTGTTTTCTGACAATATGGGAAAGTACACTTTTCATTCTTGTGAGAGCAGGAAGACGTGCGCAAACGCTGAAAACGTAACCTTGACAGTTCACACTGCGTGCAAAGCTATTAGACACTTCGCAGAATCGTAAGCAACGCATGCTAACGTCCCCAACTCGCTCGGGTCTTCACGTGCTTTACCTGCGAACGTTAGTTAGCACACACTAAATGATAGAATACCTGACAGAGCGAAGTGGAAATAACGCGCACCAAAAAAACCCTTCAGGAGCACAATCAAGCAATGCGTGCTCTACCTATCTCGACTCGTGTGCAGTAAATTGCCAGAAAACGGGAACGATTAAAGAAGGCATGGTGAAGGCCCCGCGCGCTGTGAAAGAGCTGATCTCAACGTACTACGCATGTTATCGTACTCCAAGAAGGCGAAAAGTGTGGACAAGGGCACACAGTTCAGATAAATATTGACGGCAGCATCACGCTTCAATCCAGCGAACGGATGCCTGCCACGCCACAGGCTGCAGCGCAGCGGAATCTCAAGGAGGAACCGCGAATGCGCACACCGCACTATCTTTTTCAATGCTTTGCCATCAAGGAGAGCTGAGAACAAAGGGGCCGGACCCCCCTCTCAGCGCATAACCACTGCCACGCGGCGGGCGCGAGCAGTCGATCCGGAGCGGCCTGGGAACTTGTGACTACCCCTGTACTTACATGTATAGATAAACTCGGATCCAAGGGTGCCGGTGACACCGATTGCTTCGTCAAAGATGCTGTTCAGGTTTGCAGCTCCAGCCAATTCGGCCGTGAAGTGGGGTCTGTGACGTCACACAAACCGCTGACACAGGTAGCGAGCTTGTGCCGCGAACGTCCCTATACGGCACGAGCCTGGATGTTCCAGACGTCACACAACGGCTAAGTGGCCGAGTGAGAACGCTCTAGTCAGCATCATCAGCAGCAACAGTCTGGCTGCACCTACAGCAAGGCCAAGGGCCCCTCTTATATGTATATCTCCGATTAAAGGTGCCTGCTGCATCCACATCATACCCGCAAACCTCCATAATATCGTCTGCTCACCTAACTTTCTGCCGTCCCGTGCTAGGCTTGCCTTCTCTTGGCATCCCTTAGCAGCCATCGATTATCTTAGCTTAGCATTACATGCCCTGCCCATGCCCATTTCTTCCGCATTTCGACTAGAATGCCGTTCACTCGCATTTGCTCCCTGACCAACAATATGTATACGCTTCCTGTCTGTGAACGTTATATTCACGAACTGAATTAAGTTCCATGGCTTTCTTCGTTGCCCTCGATTTCAGTTGAGCCCTTTTCGTTGACCCTCATGCAACCGCACCAGTAACTCTCAGAAATCGGAGCAGAAAACAAGCCAGTGCTGGCTCCAGCCATTCCGCAGTGAATATGTCTGCCGGTACTGCAGCTGTGGATACACTGCGAATGGGTTCAAGGCAGTTGCCTGCACCTCCTGTTGCGGGGAAACAGGGGTGGATTTAAAGGAAGGGTAGGTGAGGACGCTACGCAAAAGCGATAAGCTTTCCTTAGAAAAAATAAAAAAATATTGAGCACAATTATTTTTCATGAGAGAAGCTCAAGAAATACATATATATTCCGATGAAAAGACACCCCGCGCGGCAGAGATAGCCTGCGGATCAGGATTTCCTAATTCTCTCAGAGCAACTCTCACTGTGTCAGGACCTCAATGAAAGCGATATGCCTGGATTCGAATATTAATGGACGCAACCGAAAACATTTCACTCGAACAAATATACCACAAAATTTTTACTTTTACTGAAAGCAGGCTTCAAATACAGAAGAAAAATCAAACGCCCACCCAAACTCTCAAAACAACGTAAGCAAAGAAACGTTATAAAAAAAAAAGCGAAAAAAAGTTACAAAACACAGGGATTACAAACCGCGAAGAAAGGGGGTAAATAAAGAAAAAAGGAAATGGAAATAAAGAGCTAAGAAGGTCATCTGCAACGGCGCCGCATCTGTGTGTTGGGTGCAGGTTCATCCTGACAACCCTCGACACGCCGCCGCCGCCACCACCACCACACTTTAGACACATGTGTCCTCTTGTGGCCACTGCTGCTGCTGCTGCATATTCCTCCCTCCACCGAAACCACCGTCATCAACGTCCGTGGGCAAAATGAAGTTAGATGGGAAGGTAGTACTTGGCATCCTGCCGCTGCTGGTTGGGCGCAGGTTCATCCTGACACCTGTGTTTGGCGTCTGCCGTTAGTCAACCTTCAACTCTCTCTAATTGGTTGCCACCAAATCCATACTACTCGGCCTGGTCCTGCTGCTGGCAAAAAATGCATGTCTTGTCGTAGTCCCTTCATGATGCTCTCCGCCTTCTCCCAGAAACGAATGACATAAAAGGCAAAAAACAGTTAATGGCAACAACACACAAGAAAAATGGCGAGGTCGTACCTCAGTTCTCGGTTCGTTGCGTGGTCCACGCCACACACGCGCGCGCACACAAACACACACATGCACACGTGCACCACAAGGCTATACTGTCACGTTTGCTAACTGTGGGCAGAAATTCCCGCCGTCCCACACTGTCACCGCAAAAAAAAAAGAAAGAAAAAAAAGAGGGAGAGCAAAGAAGAAAAAACATTCCCATGGTCCTTGCATCTGTTGAGAACGTCCGTCGGGGCGTTTATATGAAGTCGCACTAGCAATGCTGGAGTCGTGTCCCTGTCGCCTTGAATCCCTGAGGTGCCTGAGAATATTCATGCTACCGCAGTGAATTTGTTGTGGTCGGTTTACTCCATGCACACGGGCGTCGCTTGTGCATAGTGTCGTGACGCTGGGGCTACGTCGACCCGGCCTTCACTTGGTAGCGTGCAGAGACTCGGGGTTGAAGTAGGATTGAATCTTCGAAGTTGGTGAAATATGTACAAGCAGGTTTACTGGCACTTTGAGAAAACGTATTTACAAGAATATTTACATGAAGAAGAAGGGTACATCAGCAAAATGACAAGCGTTAAGAGTTCATAGCGAGAAGCGACTGGATGAGCCGTTTACCCAGGGCCCAGAGCGACATTTCGTGCTCTGCAGCGTCCTTAAAACCCCCTATGTCCAGCCCCTCTCTGAAGATGCTGACCAACCAAATCCAGGGCACGCTCCTCAGGTATCGGCATCCAATCGAACACATCACTGCACTGATGGTCTGAAGCACTGACTGGTCCGGCATTCATTCGTTGGGCGTGATCACTTGTTGGCGGGAAAAGCTTGGGAACGGCGAGGAGAGGAGGTACATTTCTATTCTTCAGCAAAGAAACCACAGGCTGGTTCTGACAAGGGGTTTTACTTCTCAGAAACCCGAGTGCACGTGGCGCCGCATAGGGCTCCCAACATGGTCCCTTTTCGACAATTGCAAATCTTTCCTGCATTCCCGGGAAATCACTTAATGGCCGTATGAGTCATGCTCCTTTCTTGTCCTGCACGTCAGCGGACATGTCACTCTGTCGTCTCCTTTGGATAGGAGGCATTCATCACTGGAGGATAGCACTTCTCGACTGGAAGGGTGAACAAAAGAAAGAAAGCACTTCCTGCTATTTCCCTCAGGGGGACGTTTCTTTGTGTTTTTCCAGACGTTCTCTTGACAGGTCAATTTGGCATTTGCAGGTTGTCCACAAAGCAAAACATGCTTACAAAACAGGATTCCTGGAAACAGGCTCACTTAGAGCCATTGGACCATCACCACATATTCACAAAACTTATCCATGCCCACAGGCGAACAATAGAGCGCGCAATTGCGGATGCTTGGTCGTAACAGCCTCCTCCCCCGCCAGAAGAGTCTCGGAGGGCAGCAGTCCCAGCTGCTGCATGAAGAGACGACTTAATGGCCTGCACGTGAACGCTTGAAGCTCGCTGTTGCTTGTCGCGTTGTCTTGATTGTTGTAGGCCAAATTGCTCGAGCTGACTGAAACTCAACCACATGTCGAAGCAAGCACTCGGCTCCCGTCTGAAGAGACCAGGTCAAAAGAAAACTGCCATTGTTGTTCGAGAAAAGCCCACACTCAAGACGTTAGGACCTACGTATTCCTAGAAAACCAAACGTGCTGCTTTACATAGCCACACATATACAAGCGCACGAAAAAAAAAAAAAACCTGATTATCAATTTGGATACATGGTGAGGAACATCTCGGACCGCTTAGAAAGAGCGGCTAAGCGCGTCCGCATTCCCATTTAACTTCCCCTTTTTGTATCTTATTTCAAAATTGTACTGCTGTAAAATCAAGCTCCACCTAAGAAGGCGACTGTTCTTCGATGTCGCAGTTTGCAGCCAAGCCAGGGGACAATGGTCCGTCTCTACGGTGAATTTGGCCCCTCCAAGATAGCACTGCAATTTTTGAATGGCCCATACAATGCAAGCGCATTCTTTCTCTGACGCGCAATAAGCCCTCTCTCTAGAACTCAGTTTTCTGCTCAAGTAGAGCACGGGGTGCTCATTACCGTCGTCATCTCTCTGGCAGAGAACAGCACCTAACCCTCGATCACTGGCATCACACTGGACCGTGAATTCTCGGCCATAGTCTGGAGCTCGCAATACCGGACGTCTAATCAGCACAGCCTTCAGGTTTACGAAGGAGGCTTCCTTTTGTTCGTCCCAGACTACATTTGTCGGTTCTGTCTTGCGGAGAGCGTCGGTCAGAGGGCTAGCCAAAGATGAATAGTTAGGGATGTAGTGATTGTAGTATCCCGTCAGACCTAGGAATGCTCGAATTTCCGTCTTCGTGCTCGGCCGCGGATAGTCTGCTACCGCAGAAATCTTAATCTCGCTGGGTTTCCTGAAACCTTGACCTACATTGTGACCCAAGTAGTCCACGGTCGCCCTTGCCAGGCAACATTTCTCGGCCTTTACGGTTAGTCCAGCTTGACGCAAAAGGCTCAGTACAGCTCTTAGATGTACCATATGGTCCGCCCATGAGTCGGAAAAAACCGCAATGTCGTCTAAATAAGGCACCGCGAATGTTTCACACCCCTTTAAAACCCTATCCATGAGTCGGGAAAAACAAAATGGAGCATTTTTGAGCCCGAAACTCATCATTGTTGGCTGGTAGCTGCCCGTCGGAGTGACGAAAGCCGCGTATCTGCTGGCGCGTTCAGTGAGCGGTACTTGCCAGTATCCTCGAGTAAGGTCCAGCGTAGTCACATATGCCGCTCTACTGACCTGTTCTACTCTCTCCTCAATATTCGGAATAGGATACACTTGATTCCTGGTGAGAGAATTTAGCTTTCGGTAGTCTACCACAGGCCTAGGGTCTTTACCTGGAGCTTCTACTAAGATCATAGGCGAAGCATAATCGCTTTCCGAGGGTTTTATTACTCCCAATTCCAGCATGCGAGTTACTTCCCTATCCAGAATTTCTCTTTGCCTTGGAGAAAATCGGTAGCACCTTGATCGCACTGGCACGTCTGAAGTCAGCTCAATATCGTGCTCAGTCAAATCAGTTCTGCCTGGCCTGTCCACGAAGCAGGCCTCAAACTCTGTTATTATCTCGCCCAGATCGGACAGCTGGGATTTCTTTAGTTCTCCTCTCTGCTCCGTCTTTTTGAGAAGCTCCTGAGCGTTGCTTCCTTTTCCGCTGAGGCAAATCAAGTTGTCCCCCATCTCCTCGGGAAGGTTTAACGTTAGATTTACCACGGCTTCCCTCTGCACATAAGGCTTCATAAGATTGCAATGATAAATGCGCACTTCTTTACGCCTACCGGGAATTTTCACTGCGTAGTTAGTGTTAGAAAGTTTTGCAACGACTTCAGCCGGTCCTTCCCACTGTACTTCGAGCTTATTCTGCCTTGAACTTCTCAGCAACATCACCTGGTCCCCGATACCAAACGTCCTTTGACGGGCTGTCTTATCATAGTACACCTTGGAACGAGCCTGGGCTGACTTCATGCTGGCCTCAACGAGTTCCTTAGTGTTATGTAAGCGATTCAAGAGGTTCAGAATGAATTCTACTACTGTTGGGTCTTCTCCGCGCCCCTCCCAGGCTTCGCGCACCATTCGCAAAGGTGAGCGCAGTGACCTTCCGTACACCAACTCGGCTGGGCTAAATCCAGTGGATTCGTGCGGCACTGACCGCAAAGCGAAAAGCGCTGCAGGCAGGCAGGTATCCCATTCGCGCTTGTTTTCATAGCACAGTCCCCTCAGGACTCGTTTGAGAACAGAGTGCCATCTTTCTACGCTGTTGCTCTGCGGATGATGGATCGAGCTATGCACTACCTTAATACCGCATCGCTCGAGAAATGAGGTGGTGAGGACACTCGTGAAAACGCTACCCTGATCACTTTGGACCTCGGAAGGGAATCCAACTCGTGCAAACACTGACAGCAGCGAATCCACTACACTCTCGGACGTCACCTCGCGCAGCGGAACAGCCTCTGGAAACTTTGTGGCTGGGCATAACATAGTGAGGATATAACGGTACCCTGACTCTGTCACAGGAAGTGGCCCAACTACATCTATTACTAACCGGTGAAACGGCTCGGTAATGATTGGTACTAACACCATCGGAGCTTTCCACTTATCTTGCGCCTTTCCAACCCGCTGGCACGTGTCGCATGACCGTACAAAATTTTCCGTGTCCTTAAAACATCCAGGCCAATAGTATTCTTGCAACAGCCTCTGCTTTGTTTTCTTTATTCCAAGGTGACATGACCACGAGCTGCCATGGGAAAGTCGCAGTAAGTCTCCGCGGTACTTTTGGGGAACGACTAATTGGTCCCGCTCTACTCCGCGCTTATCCTTGAATAAGCGATACAGCACTCCCTTTCTCATCTCAAAAGAAATGTTCTTTGCTGTCTTAGTGGCGCGGTGGCGCTCTCTTATCTCCTGTATCTTGGGATCATTGGCTTGCTCCATAGCTAAGTCCTCTCGAGTTCCACTTAAAAGTCTCGTGAGATTACTAGACACTGGCGGCAAGAGGTTACTCTCAAGAACGTCCTCATTCCGCGTCTCATCAAGCTCACTTTCAAGTTGACATATCTGAGATGCCTCGCTCTCAAAGTTTTCTGACCTGCTATCTTCCGCATTTACCACTGTTTTAACTGCCGTTTCCTCCGCTGTGGATTTTTCTGGAATGAGCAGTGTAGCTAGTTCTCGCGCCTTTGAACGTGTTAAGGCTTGCACAACTCTGTCTCCGAAAAGGATGCCCCTCTTTCGCAGTAGCATGTCCGATTTGTTGGAGAACAAATACGGATAGCACTTAGGAAGCTTTCCTGAAACGGCAGCCTCGGTTGTTAATTCGCCGAAAGGGCCCTCGATGACCACGTTCGCGATCGGCAAGCACACACTCTGTTCCTCAACTACCTGTCGGATCCATGCACACTGTCCTGTATAGTCGGAAGGCGATACATACGCCGGATGGACAACATCCATCGTTGCGGCCGAATCGCGCAGTACCTTGCAAGGCTTCCCGTTGACTACTAGGTCATGCAGGTAGGGTTCTAAAAGCTGCATATTTTCATCGCAGTCCCTGACATACGAGAAAGCAATCTTTTCTTTCCGGCAGTTGACGGCAATGTGACCCTGCTCATTACACCTAAAGCATGTGAGCGGCTTCCTAGCCTCAAGCTTATTCTTTGTGTTCTGCACGTTGGTCACTTCCCCACTTTTCTCACTGCCGTCCTTTCTAGGGAATTTGCCTGAAGAAACCTTCATTTCTTCGTTTCCAACTCTAGCAAAGTGCCTTTCCTGACGGTTTTTCACACTGAACTTGGGATTGCGGGGCCTATCCACTGCTGGGTTGCTGAATTGTCGGCGCGAAGCATACTCCTCAATAAGTTCGGCAGCTTCAGTTGCCGACTTAATTTCGCCTCGGTCCTGTAACCAATTTCTTTCTTTTTCTGGGAGGCAGTTATAAAACTGCTCCAAAAGAATTCGCTCGACTACAGCGTCCCTATCACTGTAGGAATCAGTGCTCTTTAGCCACTCGCCCAAATTAACTCTTAAATTGTACAGGAATTCAGGGTAACTCTCGTCCCTGGACTTAGTAGCGTTCCGAAAACGTTGTCTGAACGCCTCGGCGCTAAGCCTATACTTTCTCAGAAGGCAAGCTTTGACCTTCTCGTAGTTGTCCGCGTCCTCCTTGCTTAGCCGCGCGACAACCTCCGCTGCCTCGCAGGGCAGAACCGTCAATAATCTCTGAGACCAAGTGTCTCGCTGGAAGGACAGTTTTTCGCAGGTTCGCTCAAAGTTAGCCAGATACAGACCGATATCCCCTGATATCACATATGGCTGCATGTACTTTGACATCTTGAAATCTGCCTCCTTGTTGAGAAGAGGTACCGCTAGCTGGGGACAATTGCCCGACCTCTTGCTCAACTCTAGTTCTAATTTCCGGAGCTCAATTTCTTGGTCCAGCTTTTTTGCTTCTCTTTCACGCTTCTTTTCCTCTTTTTCCCACTCACGTTCGCGCTCCCTTTCCTCTTTTTCCCTCTCAAGTTCACGCTCACGCCTCTTTTCCTCTTTTTCCCGCTCTTTCTGCTCTTTTTCCCGCTCCTTCTGCTGTCTGAGCTGTTCCTTTTTTTGACCGATGAGGTTCCATGCTTCACTGAGCTCCTCATCATCGGCTCCCAAATCTGTGATTGCCTTTATAATCAAAGGTTTTCGTGCCAAACCACTTGTATCAATTCCCAATTCCTCACACAATTGCAACAGTTCCGGTTTCTGCAGCTTTTGTAGGTCCATGATCGCTCCGAGTGTCGGCTACTTCCAAAACAACAGTGCAAACTACCAAACCTAAAGGCGTTTCCACACTCTCTTTACCAGTTCTAAAATCTAACCCTGTTCTAGAACCTGGTCCACATCAGAAGAAAAGCCAAGCACTCACCCACACATGCGATCGATGTTCCGAGCTGCCCTCTTGTTGGCCGATTGTTGCTCCTGCTTGTTGCTTGAGATGCCACCTCCGATCACAAGGTGTTGTGGCTTGTAGCTTCAGATCCACCTCCAATCACCAGATGTTGTGGCTTGTAGATTCAGATCTCAACGCTGGTCACCAGTCGTTGTGCTTGTAGATTCAGATCCTAACGCTGGTCACCAGTTGTTGTGACGCTGGGGCTATGTCGACCCGGCCTTCACTTGGTAGCGTGCAGAGACTCGGGGTTGAAGTAGGATTGAATCTTCGAAGTTGGTGAAATATGTACAAGCAGGTTTACTGGCACTTTGAGAAAACGTATTTACAAGAATATTTACATGAAGAAGAAGGGTACATCAGCAAAATGACAAGCGTTAAGAGTTCATAGCGAGAAGCGACTGGATGAGCCGTTTACCCAGGGCTCAGAGCGACATTTCGTGCTCTGCAGCGTCCTTAAAACCCCCTATGTCCAGCCCCTCTCTGAAGATGCTGACCAACCAAATCCAGGGCACGCTCCTCAGGTATCGGCATCCAATCGAACACATCACTGCACTGATGGTCTGAAGCACTGACTGGTCCGGCATTCATTCGTTGGGCGTGATCACTTGTTGGCGGGAAAAGCTTGGGAACGGCGAGGAGAGGAGGTACATTTCTATTCTTCAGCAAAGAAACCACAGGCTGGTTCTGACAAGGGGTTTTACTTCTCAGAAACCCGAGTGCACGTGGCGCCGCATAGGGCTCCCAACATGGTCCCTTTTCGACAATTGCAAATCTTTCCTGCATTCCCGGGAAATCACTTAATGGCCGTATGAGTCATGCTCCTTTCTTGTCCTGCACGTCAGCGGACATGTCACTCTGTCGTCTCCTTTGGATAGGAGGCATTCATCACTGGAGGATAGCACTTCTCGACTGGAAGGGTGAACAAAAGAAAGAAAGCACTTCCTGCTATTTCCCTCAGGGGGACGTTTCTTTGTGTTTTTCCAGACGTTCTCTTGACAGGTCAATTTGGCATTTGCAGGTTGTCCACAAAGCAAAACATGCTTACAAAACAGGATTCCTGGAAACAGGCTCACTTAGAGCCATTGGACCATCACCACATATTCACAAAACTTATCCATGCCCACAGGCGAACAATAGAGCGCGCAATTGCGGATGCTTGGTCGTAACAATAGAGATTCCAGCATGAAGTCATCCTAGCCTCGTATCCGCTGGTATAGGACTTTTGCCGAGGAAGAAAGGGTGCTTGACGTGTACCTTAAAACGTCGTCTCTGCACTGAGGTGCACTGCCTTTCCCGAAACACGGAGAATTCGAAGATGGCTTGCGTGGTTGTTCCATTTGGGCTCTGCAGCTTGAGGCTGGAGGGTACGCATGTGCAAACAGGAATGAAGACGCCCATACCGCGATGTTCCTGCAGCGATCCTCGAATTCAGAAGCGTAGCCTGTGCTTCCATATCGGGAGGCGCGACACCTCTCCTTGCGACGCCGCCGGGCCCAGGCGTGGGGTGCCGCCATGGCGCCGCACCGAAGGACAGCTCCAACAGCAGAGGCTGTTCTGCTCTGCGCGTGGCATCCGTGTTTCACCACTTCTTTGTTTTTGACGGCGGTCTGAATAAACGGCGCGCGGGCCTCCCAATGCGCTTTGTTGGGCGCGCTGTACTTTTCATTTGCAATCAAACGCTATTTTGCTCCGGGTGCGGCATTTTTCTGGCAGACAGACCAGAAGGTCTTCTATTCATTGTGTCATCTTCGTACGTCGCGAACAAAAAGAGAAGAAAAGGCAGATGTTAGCGTCACACGTAAGCTAAGGTCATTGATTATTTTTTGTTCTTTTAGAAAAAGGTATCTAACCAACATTACGACAAACCTCTCTGGAGATTTTAACCTGGGCCTTAGACCGTTTTAACATATTTCTTCGCGTGCGGTTTTCACTTGTGTCAGTTTTGACGTCAGTAGCAGGATGCATTATTCATCCTTGTTGAATATAACTATTATTTTTCAGTAAGCAGCTTTGACGGGATCCTATTTATGCTATCCATACTGGTCATGATATTTCCTTAGAAGGCTGTTTCATGAGTCTAGCTACACAACGAGAGATGCCGGATCCCTGTCCTGTCAGGTGCCGCTACATGACGCAGGGTGCTCTTTTTTTTTTTTTTATGGACAGTTCTAGTGTCGAAGTAAATGTGCACGCGGACGAAATTCACACAGTTATATTACTACTTTACTTTAATTCAAAAGCGACCTAGATGGAACCCGCGATTCATTGCTGAACACCAAATCCATTGAGCGACGGGCTGGATTCCAGGCTTAAACCTTCAGCTTTTTTTTTTTTTTTGCAGTACTTTTTTTGGTGTTTTATACAGTCTTTCGCATCATGAAAGGAGGGATGTCGAAAAAAAATAGATTTATGCACTACGTATTTTGCTCACTATACTAGTACAAGCTGTTAACAAGGCATGCCGTTGAGAAGCAATTACGTCTATTTTTCTGATGAACGAAAACTTTGTTTCCTAGCGTCACCGGAAAGACTTCAGCGATTGCGCAAACAGTACGAAAAAATTTAGCAGTGCGCTTAGCTCAGCTAGACCAGAATGTATACATAGCGAAAGCTCGGCTCGGCGTCTATCGCTCCGCGTGTTGACGTCGCCGCTTCACGAGACGCTCTTTCCGCCCTTCCGGCGTCTCGGACGCCCGCTTAGCTTTTCGTGTTTCATTTGTAGGCTGTCGTATGCCGTCGCGCAAAGCAATGAATTCTGGGTCGTCCGACGCAGCTTCTCGCAGTCTCCGAAGATGCCGCTCACCATCCGCTTCTTCGTCCATGACGCATCTGACTAGCAAGCGCACGCGCTCAGGCTGATAGGTTCAGCTAAGCAGTTAGTCACGTGATCATACAGTCAGACGCGATGGAGTCTCGGGGCATCGGAGGGGACAGGCGAAAGACTTGCGCATGCGCTGTGAGGCTGCAAAACGAAGCACGTCACGTCACGACTCCAACGACTCGGTGCAGCTATCGGCGTAGCGCAGTGGCGGAACACCTGTGGAACGGCGCAGCTGTGTTAGCGGACACTCATTATTTAGGTAAAACTAATTTATTGAGCGTCGCAAGAATTTTGAGAAAAATGTCAGATGCACAACACAGGCGAAACACGCCTCGGCACACCTATGCGTCCATTCGCTTCTCTTTCTCGACTCCTCGCCGCCGCTCGCTCGATCTCCGTCTCTTCGAATTCGTTCGGTGGTAGGTGACAAAAGGCTGCCTGTGACCCCTCTTCCCTCCGCTTGCTGGGGAAGGTGTCGGCGGTGGGTAGCCTTGAGGCGTCCGAGTGTGTGAGTGGCCATGGTCGTTTGTCGATGCAGACCTGAGGCTTACCGGAGAGCAGGAGCTCCGAACAACGAAGGCCGAACATCTTTGTCGGCATCTGGCTGACAGCTGGTTGCCATGGCTACTGCGTATGCGCAGTTCGCTATAAAACAGTTAGTGGCCGCACAAGTGCGAAGATGTCAGCCTTAAAGGGCCCCTGAAATTCTACTTGCGGTAATATTCTAAAGCAAGAAAACCATAGAGGTGGTCCTTATGACTATTCGAGTCAAATTTGAAAACTTTGCGTGGAGCGTATAATTTAAAAATAACTTTAAAAGGTGCTCCTGGAGACAGCTCGCGACCGATTGGGCGACACATCCCTGCAAACCCTCCCATGTGATGTCACATGGATTGGCTGGGCACGCCCACTCACTGGACGCTCCCAAGTTACGTGGGCGGGATGGGGCGCGATAGGATGCCATCGCGACTTTTACTTCTTTTTTTAAGGCGAAAGCCTCTCTAGGCTATGGTAGAGGGTTAAGTACAAATTGTACTTAGTTATACGAGCGAATGCTCTATTAGCCATGGTTTTGCATGATTTAGAAGTTTGGCAGTTTGAATTAAGCAGACGTTCAAGCTTCGCTTAATAGATTATACTGACTAGATGTTTGCGCCGTGGGCTCGGGTCGGCCTGAAAGTCAGCCTCGGGGTACTTGGAACCTTGAGAAATACGACGTCCGCTGCTTTGATTTACAAAGACCGGGTTAAAAGACAACAGAAACATTTAAGCTCAAAATTTTCTTGCGCCGAAACGTTTGTATTTCGTCTTTTAACCCTGTCTTTATAAACCCAAGCAGCGCACATATTTCTCCAGACGTATTCCAAATATATATCTATATATATAGCCCGATACGAAATTAGCCCTTAGAAACATTTGGCTCAGATTCAGGCCGATCCCAGGCCAAAACATATTGTCTTGGGCGGATCGGCAGGGCTCCCTAATCCCGAGTACACGCAACAAAAACAAAGCTAATAATCTCACCACGCGCGATAGCCCGAGTTCTCTCCCGACTGCGGTCTCTCCCTCTCCTCCATGCGGCCTAGCCGGAAAATGAATTCCTGCCAGCCGTCAATGACCGAAGAAAGGGAAGCTTGAGTGCAGGTAGTTTAGACTTTCACTCCTCCGACTTAGCGGAAATGTTATTTGCCCATGTGTTTAAGTATCCGTTTCGAGATTCACGCGGCGACTTCGCCTTCTCACGCCTCTCTATGGCTGCTTGCACCCCTCGACATTTCCACGATGTGAGCGAAACATGCATACTCAAAGCATACGCTGTGCTCGGAGTTGGCTCTTGTGTCTCGATCTAGAGAATGCAGCGCTACGCCTTGCCGATGCCTCGAAATACGCAAGTTAAGGGGCATTGTTCCAGTGAAAGCATCGCGGAGCTTGTGCTGCCTGTCGTTTCTCGGCACCAACATTTTAGAGGAGGAGCGGCGGCGCTTTGGCCGTGAATGGTTGAAAGGCACATATTAAAATAAAAAAAATCTTTAGCTGGGATTTCACACCTCTTAGCCGATCAAGACGTACAAAAGCACTATTTGGCATAGTTGCCCTTGGCCGTGACAGTGTCGTGACGCTGGGGCTACGTCGACCCGGCCTCCACTTGGTAGCGTGCAGAGACTCGGGGTTGAAGTAGGATTGAATCTTCGAAGTTGGTGAAATATGTACAAGCAGGTTTAATGGCACTTTGAGAAACTTATTTACAAGATTATTTACACGAAAAAGAAGGGTATATCAGCAAAATGGCAAGCGTTAAGAGTTCATAGCGAGAAGCGACTGGATGAGCCGTTTACCCAGGGCCCAGAGCGACATTTCGTGCTCTGCAGCGTCCTTAAAACCCCCCCTATGTCCAGCCCCTCTCTGAAGATGCTGACCAACCAAATCCAGGGCACGCCCCTCAGGTATCGGCATCCAATCGAACACATCACTGCACTGATGGTCTGAAGCACTGACTGGTCCGGCATTCATTCGTTGGGCGTGATCACTTGTTGGCGGGAAAAGCTTGGGAACGGCGAGGAGAGGAGGTACATTTCTATTCTTCAGCAAAGAAACCACAGGCTGGTTCTGACAAGTGGTTTTACTTCTCAGAAACCCGAGTGCACGTGGCGCCGCATCCGCTCCCAGCATTGTCCGTTTTCGACAATTGCAAATCTTTCCTGCATTCCTGGGAAATCACTTAATGGCTGTATGCGTCATGCTCCTTTCTTGTCCTGCACGTCAGCGGACATGTCACTCTGTCGTCTCCTTTGGAAAGTAGGCATTCCTCACTGGACGATAGGGCTTATCGACTGGAAGGGTGAACAAAAGAAAGAAAGCACTTCCTGCATTTCCCGCAGGGGGACGTTTCTTTGTGTTTTTCCAGACGTTCTCTTGGCAGGGTCAATTTGGCATTTGCAGAGTGTCCACAAAGCAAAACAGGCTTACAAAACAGGATTCCTGGAAACAGGCTCACTTAGAGCCATTGGACCATCACCACATATTCACAGCACTTTTCCATGCCCACAGGCGAACAATAGAGCGCGCAAATGCGGATGCTTGGTCGTAACAGCCTCCTCCCCCGCCAGAAGAGTCACGGAGGGCAGCAGTCGCCGCTGCTGCATGAAGAGACGACTTAATGGCCTGCACGTGAACGCTTGAAGCTCGCTGTTGCTTGTCGCGTTGTCTTGATTGTTGTAGGCCAAATTGCTCGAGCTGTCTGAAACTCAACCACATGTCTAAACAAGCACTCGGCTCCCGTCTGAAGAGACCAGGTTAAAAGAAAACTGCCATTGTTGTTCGAGAAAAGCCCACTCTCAAGACGTTCAGGACCCACGTATTCCTAGAAAACCAAACGTGCTGCTTTACATAGCCACACATATACAAGCGCACGAAAAAAAAAGAAACCTGATTATCAATTTGGATACATGGTGAGGAACATCTCGGACCGCTTAGAAAGAGCGGCTAAGCGCGTCCGCATTCCCATTTAACTTCCCCTTTTTGTATCTTATTTCAAAATTGTACTGCTGTAAAATCAAGCTCCACCTAAGAAGGCGACTGTTTTTCGATGTCGCAGTTTGCAGCCAAGCCAGGGGACAATGGTCCGTCTCTACGGTGAATTTGGTCCCTCCAAGATAGCACTGCAATTTTTGAATGGCCCATACAATGCAAGCGCACTCTTTCTCTGACGCGCAATAAGCCCTCTCTCTAGAACTCAGTTTTCTGCTCAAGTAGAGCACGGGGTGCTCATTACCGTCGTCATCTCTCTGGCAGAGAACAGCACCTAACCCTCGATCACTGGCATCACACTGGACCGTGAATTCTCGGCCATAGTCTGGAGCTCGCAATACCGGACGGCTAATCAGCACAGCCTTCAGGTTTACGAAGGAGGCTTCCTTTTGTTCGTCCCAGACTACATTTGTCGGTTCTGTCTTGCGGAGAGCGTCGGTCAGAGGGCTAGCCAAAGCTGAATAGTTAGGGATGTAGTGATTGTAGTATCCCGTCAGACCCAGGAATGCTCGAATTTCCGTCTTCGTGCTCGGCCGCGGGTAGTCTGCTACCGCAGAGATCTTAATCTCGCTGGGTTTCCTGAAACCTTGACCTACATTGTGACCCAAGTAGTCCACGGTCGCCCTTGCCAGGCAACATTTCTCGGCCTTTACGGTTAGTCCAGCTTGACGCAAAAGGCTCAGTACAGCTCTTAGATGTACCATATGGTCCGCCCATGAGTCGGAAAAAACCGCAATGTCATCTAAATAAGGCACTGCGAATGTTTCACACCCCTTTAAAACCCTATCCATGAGTCGTGAAAAACCAAATGGAGCATTTTTGAGCCCGAAACTCATCATTGTTGGCTGGTAGCTGCCCGTCGGAGTGACGAAAGCCGCGTATCTGCTGGCGCGTTCAGTGAGCGGTACTTGCCAGTATCCTCGAGTAAGGTCCAGCGTAGTCACATATGCCGCTCTACTGACCTGTTCTACTCTCTCCTCAATATTCGGAATAGGATACACTTGATCCCTGGTGAGAGAATTTAGCTTTCGGTAGTCTACCACAGGCCTAGGGTCTTTACCTGGAGCTTCTACTAAGATCATAGGCGAAGCATAATCGCTTTCCGAGGGTTTTATTACTCCTAATTCCAGCATGCGAGTTACTTCCCTATCCAGAATTTCTCTTTGCCTTGGAGAAAATCGGTAGCACCTTGATCGCACTGGCACGTCTGAAGTCAGCTCAATATCGTGCTCAGTCAAATCAGTTCTGCCTGGCCTGTCCACGAAGCAGGCCTCAAACTCTGTTATTATCTCGCCCAGATCGGACAGCTGGGATTTCTTTAGTTCTCCTCTCTGCTCCGTCTTTTGAGAAGCTCCTGAGCGTTGCTTCCTTTTCCGCTGAGGCAAATCAAGTTGTCCCCCATCTCCTCGGGAAGGTTTAACGTTAGATTTACCACGGCTTCCCTCTGCACATAAGGCTTCATAAGATTGCAATGATAAATGCGCACTGCTTTACGCCTACCGGGGAATTTCACTTCGTAGTTAGTGTTAGAAAGCTTTGCAACGACTTCATCAGGTCCTTCCCACTGTACTTCGAGCTTATTCCTGAGATCATTGGCTTGCTTCATAGCTAAGTCCTCTCGGGTTCCACTTAGAAGTCTCGTGAGATTACTAGACACCGGCGGCAAGAGGTTACTCTCTAGAACGTCCTCATTCCGTGTCTTATCAAGCTCACTTTCTAGTTGACTTATCTGAGATGCCTCGCTCTCAAAGTTTTCTGACCCGCTATCTTCCGCATCGACCACTGTTTTAACTGCCGTTTCTTCCGCTGTGGATTTTTCTGGAATGAGCAGTGTAGCTAGTTCTCGCGCCTTTGAACGTGTTAAGGCTTGCACAACTCTGTCTCCGAAAAGGATGCCCCTCTTTCGCAGTAGCATGTCCGATTTGTTGGAGAACAAATACGGATAGCAATTAGGAAGCTTTCCTGAAACGGCAACCTCGGTTGCTAGCTCGCCGAAAGGGCCCTCGATGACCACGTTCGCGATTGGCAAGCACACACTCTGTTCCTCCACTACCTGGCGGATCCACGCACACTGTCCTGTATAGTCGGAAGGCGACACATACGCCGGATGGACAACATCCATCGTTGCGGCCGAATCGCGCAGTACCTTGCAAGGCTTCCCGTTGACTACTAGGTCATGCAGGTAGGGTTCTAAAAGCTGCATATTTTCATCGCAGTCACTGACATACGAGAAAGCAATCGTTTCTTTCCGGCAGTTAACGGCAATGTGACCCTGCTCATTACACCTAAAGCATGTGAGCGGCTTCCTAGCCTCAAGCTTATTCTTTGTGTTCTGCGCGTTGGTCACTTCCCCACTTTTCTCACTGCCGTCCTTTCTAGGGCGTTTGCCTGAAGAAGCCTTCCTTTCTTCGTTTGCAAATCTAGCAAAGTGCCTTTTCTGACGGTTATTCACACTCGACTTGGGATTGCGGAGCCTATCCACTGCTGGGTTGCTGAATTGTCGGCGCGAAGCGTACTCCTCAAGGAGTTCGGCAGCTTCAGTTGCCGACTTAATGTCGCCTCGGTCCTGTAACCAATTTCTTTCTTTTTCTGGGAGGCAGCTATAAAACTGCTCCAAAAGAATTCGCTCGACTACAGCGTCCCTATCACTGTAGGAATCAGTGCTCTTTAGCCACTCGCCCAAATTAACTCTTAAATTGTATAGGAATTCAGGGTAACTCTCGTCCCTGGACTTAGTAGCGTTCCGAAAACGTTGTCTGAACGCCTCGGCGCTAAGCCTATACTTTCTCAGAAGGCAAGCTTTGACCTTCTCGTAGTTGTCCGCGTCCTCTTTGCTTAGCCGCGCGACAACCTCCGCTGCCTCGCAGGGCAGAACCGTCAATAATCTCTGAGACCACGTGTCTCGCTGGAAGGACAGTTTTTCGCAGGTTCGCTCAAAGTTAGCCAGATACAGACCGATATCCCCTGATATCACATATGGCTGCATGTACTTTGACATCTTGAAATCTGCCTCCTTGTTGAGAAGAGGTACCGCTAGCTGGGGACAATTGCCCGACCTCTTGCTCAACTCTACTTCTAATTTCCGGAGCTCAATTTCTAGCTCCCGCTTTTTTGCTTCTCTCTCAAGCTTCTCACGTTCGTGCTCCCTTTCCTCTTTTTCCCTCTGACGTTCGCGCTCCCTTTCCTCTTTTTCCCGCTCTTTCTGCTGTCTGAGCTGTTCCTTTTTTTGCCCGATGAGGTTCCATGCTTCACTGAGCTCCTCATCATCGGTTCCCAGATCAGTGATTGCCTTTATAATCAAGGGTTTTCGTGCCAAACCACTTGTATCAATTCCCAATTCCTCACACAACAGCAACAGGTCCGGTTTCTGCAGCTTTTGTAGGTCCATGATCGCTCCGAGTGTCGGCTACTTCCAAAACAACAGTGCAAACTACCAAACCTAAAGGCGTTTCAACACTTTTTACCAGTTCTAAAATCTAACCCTGTTCTAGAACCTGGTCCACATCAGAAGAAAAGCCAAGCACTCACCCACACATGCGATCGATGTTCCGAGCTGCTTTCTTGTTGGCCGATTGTTGCTCCTGCTTGTTGCTTGAGATGCCACCTCCGATCACCAATGTTGTGGCTTGCAGATTCTGATCCACCTCCAATCACCAGATGTTGTGGCTTGTAGATTCAGATGCCACCTCCGATCACCAGATGTTGTGGCTTGTAGATTCAGATCCCAACGCTGGTCACCAGTTGTCGTGACGCTGGGGCTACGTCGACCCGGCCTTCACTTGGTAGCGTGCAGAGACTCGGGGTTGAAGTAGGATTGAATCTTCGAAGTTGGTGAAATATGTACAAGCAGGTTTAATGGCACTTTGAGAAACCTATTTACAAGATTATTTCCACGAAAAAGAAGGGTACATCAGCAAAATGGCAAGCGTTAAGAGTTCATAGCGAGAAGCAACTGGATGAGCCGTTTACCCAGGGCCCAGAGCGACATTTCGTGCTCTGCAGCGTCCTTAAAACCCCCCCTATGTCCAGCCCCTCTCTGAAGATGCTGACCAACCAAATCCAGGGCACGCCCCTCAGGTATCGGCATCCAATCGAACACATCACTGCACTGATGGTCTGAAGCACTGACTGGTCCGGCATTCATTCGTTGGGCGTGATCACTTGTTGGCGGGAAAAGCTTGGGAACGGCGAGGAGAGGAGGTACATTTCTATTCTTCAGCAAAGAAACCACAGGCTGGTTCTGACAAGTGGTTTTACTTCTCAGAAACCCGAGTGCACGTGGCGCCGCATCCGCTCCCAGCATTGTCCGTTTTCGACAATTGCAAATCTTTCCTGCATTCCTGGGAAATCACTTAATGGCTGTATGCGTCATGCTCCTTTCTTGTCCTGCACGTCAGCGGACATGTCACTCTGTCGTCTCCTTTGGAAAGTAGGCATTCCTCACTGGACGATAGGGCTTATCGACTGGAAGGGTGAACAAAAGAAAGAAAGCACTTCCTGCATTTCCCGCAGGGGGACGTTTCTTTGTGTTTTTCCAGACGTTCTCTTGGCAGGGTCAATTTGGCATTTGCAGAGTGTCCACAAAGCAAAACAGGCTTACAAAACAGGATTCCTGGAAACAGGCTCACTTAGAGCCATTGGACCATCACCACATATTCACAGCACTTTTCCATGCCCACAGGCGAACAATAGAGCGCGCAAATGCGGATGCTTGGTCGTAACAACAGCAAAGAGAGACTGGCACAGAATTTGGCGAAGCGCTAAACGTTTTTAGTTGGTTTGGTTCATGGGAAAGGAAAGGCGCAGTATTCGTCTCACTCCTCCCCTCCTTGCGGAAAGCTTTTGATGTTTCCCTGCAGATGTATGCTCTATCAGGACCCTTTGAAACGCCTATCCCCTTTCAATAACGGCGTGTCAGCATCGAACCTGCTTTATAGGTTCTGACCCATCATCCACTACGCATTGTTGTTTTTACCTGCTGCTGCCGCTTTTTAATTTCTTTTTCAGGCCATAGGATCACCGGTTCTAGGCTGGGAAATACATATCGAAGGAAGATTTTTTCACTCCTTGACCTACATTTTTCTCCCCACCCTCCTTCCTCACCCCTCCCTAGCTTTCCTTCTTCGGAAGCAAAAGGGTATTTAAACCCCTGCCAGTTATGATCTCGCTGTCCAGACGAGGACAAGTCCACTTGTCAAAACGTTGGCTCGGCTTGAGAACTGAGGCTCCCATTCTACCCTTGTTCAGGGCTCTATCGTAGTCGGTGGATACCTGCACTTGCAGTTAACTCGCGTGTATACTATTGGAGGCACATATGCCATGAGTTGTAAACCCCAGCGCACCAATATAGCCTACAACTTCACTATAGCAGACGGATGCTAAAGGGGAAATGAAATTGTTTGTCACCACCCCGGACGCTGGCTGCACAAAGAGCGGTTGCGTCATGATTTTGATACGAAATCACGTCATTTTCTTCTTTTTTTGTTGTTGTTTTTGCTGAACATACAAGTGTTGGACGATTTTGTTAGGCTTTAAACCTCCGGATTAAGGCAATTGCGCTAAAAGAAAAAACAAATACCTCCGAGAACGTGGCGTTGCACGTGAGCAGGGTCGGGCCCGGGCCGAAGGCCTCAAGACCACAAGGCTGGGCCAGGCTGAGGCATTTTCAGCGTCTGGCTGGCCGGACAAACCTCCTGTAGATAGCCCAGCACCCGTACTGAGCGAGGGATCAAAACTGCGGACCGTGCACAGCTTTATTGCAGGTAACACAGTTCGCCTCTATCTGAAGGGCGCCACGCGGAGCCCTTTGATATGTCACTCCGGACACTTTACAATAGAGCGGCAACAAAAGGTAAATACCCGTTTTAATATCCCACCATGGTAACAAATAGGAGCTCCAGTTTACCTCAAGGATAAAAGAAAAGTGTCGTTTGGTTGAAATAAATTATGTGCGCAGCCTGCTTCCTCTCTCTTTCACCCCTCTCGCGACACCGCTCATTCCAATTATTTAGTGTTTATATATATATATATATATATATATATATATATATATATATATATATATATATATATATATATATATATATATATTTATTTATTTATTTATTTCCGAATGGGCACCTCATGAACTTTCAGCCTAACCTCATAAGGCTGCCCATATATCAAAACAGCTACTTCTTTACTTGCAGCAACGGAAGGACATTTGATGTTTATCAATCTGCTGCGCAACTGTATAGATTTATATGACAAGTAAAGAAAAGATTCTTCAAGCTACATTTATAGCTATCCAGTATCAGGAACTATAAGTATTGAACAGAGGTGGCAACCTCATGAGGTTGCCCACCTAGAACATCGCCAATAAAATGGCTCTATATTGTATGATCTAGATCAAATTCCATCAGAATATGCTGTGGAAGTGAGGAATCGATTTCAAGAATTAGATCTAGAAGACAGAGAACCTGAAGAGGTGTGGACTGATGTTCGTGATATAATACAAGAAGTTGCTACTAAGGCAGTTCCTAAGCAAAAGAAATGCAAGAAAGCAAACTGGTTATCTGAAGAAGCTTTGAAAATAGCTGAGGAAAGGAGGATGGTAAAAGTTATGAGTGAAAGAGAAAGATACAAGGTTCTCAATGCGGATTTTTAGAAAATAGCAAGAAGAGATAAGAATACCTTCCTAACATGCAGTGCCAAGCAGTTGAGGACAACAGCCAATTGAGGAACACAAGCGCTCTGTATAAGACAATCAAAGATATCAAAGGAAGCTTCTGTGCTAAACTGGGCGTGATAAAGGAGAAACGAGGCAGCGACCTCACTGAAGCCTCAGAGATAAAGAAGAGGTGGCAGGAATACACAGAACTGTACAAGAAGGACCCGGATGTGCAAACCCAACATAAGACGGTTGTGATTACTGATCTCGAGCCGGGCATCCTGAAGAGTGAAGTTGAATGGCCCTTAGCCAGCCTTACTAAGAACAAAGCTAGCGGAACTGATGGCATTCCAGCTGAGTTGCTTCAAAACCTCAACCATGACGACGCTGTTAACGTTCTGTATACATTATGTCAGCAAATTTGGACAACCCTGCAGTGGCCACAGGATTGGAGGAGGTCAGTTTACATCCCCATTCCAAAGAAAGGCAGTGCCAAAGATTGTTCCAACTACCGCACAATCGCGCTTATTTCGCATGCTAGCAAGGTGATGTTGAAAATCCTCCGAGGTAAGCTGCAGCAGTATGTCAATCGGGAGCTTCCGGACGTGCAAGCTGGGTTTCGCTAGGGCAGAGGAACTAGAGACCAGATTGCCAACCTTCGCTGGATCATGGAAAAAGCAAGAGAGTTCCAGAAACCCATCTACTTCTGCTTTATTGATTATGAGAAAGCGTTTGACTGCGTAGATCACAGTAGATTGGGGCAAGCTCTCCAAGAGATGAGAGTTCCAATTCACCTCATCTGCCTCCTCAGGAACCTGTATGAAGGGCAAGAGGCCACAGTCGGAACTGGGCATGGTCTTACTGATTGGTTTCCGATTGAGAAAGGAATGAGACAACACTGCATACTGTCGCCCTGCCTATTTAACCTATATGCTGAGTGCATCATGAGGAAGGCCGGTCTGGACGAGTCTTCAGCTGGAGTGATGATTGCTGGGAAACGTATCAACAACCATAGATATGCGGATGATACCACTTTAATGGCAGAAGGTGAAGTGGAACTCTAGAGACTTCTGATGCGCGTACAAGAAGAGAGTGAGAAGTTTGGGCTTAAACGGAACATTAAAAAGACAAAGATCATGGCGTCTTGCCCCATCAAGTCCTAGAGCATCAAGGGACAAGAAGTGGAAGCTGTGACAGATTTTCTCTTCTTGGGCTCAAAGATTACCCCGGAAGGAGACTGCAGCCATGAAATTAGGAGACGCCTACTTCTGGGGAAGAGAGCCATGGCTAGCCTTGACCGCCTGGTAAAGAGCAGAGACATTACACTGCCAAGATCCGTATAACTCGTGCTATGGTATTTCCAGTTGTGATGTATGTGCGAGAGTTGGACTGTGAAGAAGGCTGACCGCCGAAGAATTATCGCGTTGAGAGTTCCTTGGACGGCCAGAAGATCAAATCAGTCGATATTGTCGACCATAAACCCTGACTGCTCATTGGAGGGTCGAATTCTAAAGTTAAAGCTCAGCTACTTTGGTCATCTGATGAGAAGAGAGGAGTCGCTGGAGAAAGATTTGATGTTGGGAAAGGTTGAGGGTCACCGGAGAAGGGGTAGGCAGCGAACGCGATGGTTATATGGCATCCTCGAGGCGCTGCAGATGAAGTTATGCGATGTTAGGAAGATAGAGAGAGACCGGAAAGCGTGGCGTGATATGGTCGATAGGGTCACGAAGAGTCGGACACGACTGAACTGAACTGAACTGTATGAGAAAAAGGTCAAACATGTCCCACATCATACTGTACCAGTACTTTGGTGGTGTATTTATAACTCATCATTTTGGGCAGGCGTGAAAAGCACTTCGTTTTAAGCGCATAAGCGATGTATACCAATACTGTTTGCCTCAAAACGGAAACATATCCTGGAGATGATGGGAAAAGTACAAGAGGGCCTTGAAGAACGAACGAGTTGCAATGTAAATTGTTCGCATGAGTGTCAACAAAGCTTTAATTTTTTTTTTTTTTTAATGGAATAGCGTGTCAAATGAAGTGAAAGTAAAGCCATGGAATCCCTAATATTACGGCCGATCAATGGTGGGCTTTCACTGATCGGCCGTGCAATACCAACCAATTCAGAAAAGCCGGCATGATGTAGTACACTATAACGGCCAAACAGCTGAAATACTACAATTTATCTTTTTTTTTTTTTTTTTGCCGGAAGCTGGAAAAAAAGACCTTATCTTAAATTCTCACTACATATGAGGCAAGCTGATTGAGGATGTTATTCAAGAAGCCATTCGCCTTTTCATTCGATCTCTATATACATAGACGTACGTAGCAATATAAATGTAGTTGTTGCTTTGTTGTCGTTGTCATCGCTGTTGTTGTTTAGGGGCCGCGCGTAAATTCTGAATATGAGAAATGCTCGATGAAACGTCCACTCTAAACGCGCGAGATGCAGCATGAAGTAGTCGGACAGAAACATGAGTTGGTGCTGAAACAAACTGAAATTACCTTTCAGATGGGGGCCGCAATTTTATTCAGGAAAGTCGAAAAACTCCACTGATGAAAGCGAAACTATTCTTGTTCTTTATTTAGCTTACTTTAGCTTCCACCCGCCTCGACGCATTGCCAAAGGAGTTCGCGCACCGGAAATACGTTCACAGCTTCCGTGTGTTTTCCGCTTCCCCTTCATTCTCCATGCCTGTCTCGGTCGACGAAAGCACATTCACGGATTCTTCATTCAATAATAAACAACAACAAAAAAACAACGATGCTAAGATAGAAAATGAAGGGGAAAGGAGAGATCGAGAGCAAAACAGATGGGCGAGTGTTCCGAACTCCGACACGCCCTGCGCCTCTGTATAACGCACTTTGAGGCATTTCCGCCGTGCCGAGCAGATCTGTAGTAAAGACGGGGCCGCTGTCGCGGGCGCACGAGGGGTCGCATGAACCGCGCACGTAAATACATTCATCACACAGGCCGTGGCGACGACGACGACGGCGAGGACCCTGCACGTACGCAGCAACGCGCAGTCACGACCGCCGCGCGGAAACTGACGGCGACGCTGCGGCTGCTCGTCGGGCGGCGAAGGGGCTTGTTCGATATGCGCCGCGCGGCCGTGCTGGCGACGCTACGGAATGGCGACAACTACGACGACTATATATGACGAAGCAGCGCGAGCGAATTCGCAAGCGGTCTCTTTTTTTTCTCCCTCTCCCTATCTGCGTGACGGGATGTAGTGTGTGCGCATACATAGACGTGGACAGGAATCCGCGTATGCAATACACACTGCGGCGGCAGCAACAGATCAGCCATCGCCGGCGCTGATGCGTCAGTGAGACTGGTGAGACTGACGGCCGCGGTGCGGCAGTGGTAATGAACGGTTCGGCAACCAGTCGTTTCGTCAGAACGACCCAGTGCCGCGGTTGGGTCAGCGAAAAAAAAAAAATAAACAGCAACCCTGCCGAGCAGCGAGATGAGAAAGCAAAAAAAAAAAAAAAAAGAAAAAAAAAAGAAAATCGTGCGCCGCGTCTGCAGGAAGTCTTGGTAGCCGCGAGGTGTTATAACAAATATGCACTTTACGTACATGAGCGCGACGCAGCCACCGTACACGCGCGCGCGCACGCATTCACTCTCTTGCTACTGTTCTTGTTGTTGTTGTTGTCTTGTTTTGTTTTTTTTTTTTTGTAATATTTTGTCTGTTCTCTTCCCTGCTTCATGCCGTGCGCAAAGTCTCTAGAGCGTCGCGCTTGCGTACGGTTTGTAGCTATACGGCAGTGCAGGGCTGATAGGAAAGCGGTCGCGAAGACTCGCTCCAAGAGACGCAATCCCGGGCAAATCTAACTGCCCGCTGCAGTTGCGGACGAACTCCCATTGCTCCCATCGCATGTTTGGCTCACCACTCGCTGCATCGCCCTTCCGCGTTTCGCTGCTGCTTGGTCGCCCGGCCGGAAATCAACGAACACGTCTTGTTTCGAGTCGTATCCTGGCGGCATTCGGCGGCGAAAGACGCGGGAGCGCCCCAGAACGCG
Organism: Amblyomma maculatum; assembly: GCF_055883805.1. Taxonomy (NCBI): domain Eukaryota; kingdom Metazoa; phylum Arthropoda; class Arachnida; order Ixodida; family Ixodidae; genus Amblyomma; species Amblyomma maculatum. Next base: position 129,261,552 of record NC_139344.1, read on the forward strand.
TGAATAAAAATGCGGATCAGGAATAGGAATCGGTAGCACGTTCCCCCATTCTCTGCTCGGCTGTCTACGTCACTCCCTTTTTTCGCGCTGGGCAGACGGGGGGGAAATTCGAAACCTTCACAGCCAGTCGCGTCACGATTGTCGGAAAAGGATGCGACATAGGGTATATACGAGTGTACTGTCGACACCGGTCGTCAGTTAAAAACCTCGTTTTAGAAGAGATTTTTTTATTGGAAAAGATGGATGGAGAGAGCAAAAAGCAACGAAGGGACATTTCCGGTTCACTGCAAGCCTGTTTAAGCAGTGGTGAAGGAAGAAAACTTTTTTTTTTTTTTTACTTTTTTAAATTGCGCAAATTTAAGTCATTGCGGCACGCGGTGGCTCAGTGATTAGGGCGCTCGAGTGCAGAACTCAAGGGCGCAGGTTGATGGAGGCAAAAAATAAGGCACCCATGCATATACTATACGGAGCCCTTCATATATCCTGAGTCGCTTTCTAATTTTAAGACATATCAAAAGCAAACCAAAGCAAACGAATTTGAATTTTAATCACGGTCACATAAATGCGTAAACGTCGATACGTTCAATCTGCGAAGTTAACAGCCTCTGCCCTGTTTTTGAACACATTTTGTTTCTATAAGCTAACCCGATTCCACAGCACTGATCGCACGCTGCTGCCTGTGTATACCAAAGAATCTATAAGTTTGTAGCATGGGCATTCTGGACGAATTTTGTAGGCTCGTTTGGATGACTTTCTCCAGCGACTTGGGGGTAACAGTAACGGTGTGCTGACTGCCGCTGTAGTCCGAGGTCCTGCATTGTTAATACACATGCAACTCATATATCATCTATAACGTGTATCGAACGCGGTTTCAGATCGAGTTACTTCCGGCTCCCCGTTACCGCTTTCTTGTGGCAAAAATACTCTTTTTTCTTACGCTGCCTTTTGAATAGCCTCCGTTTCCACGGCAGTTGTAAATGCAGCCATCAACCATCGTCGCAGTAATAGTCGGTGACCATATTAACACCACACAGCGCTACGTCAATTATGCGCTTCTTAAGGACATTTTCGGCAGAAAATCTATGCTTCTTTATGACACGGTTGCAGCACACAATGATTACCCATGCTCGCTCATAGCGCACACAAGAGATAATTCGAGACAAATGACACGAGCACCTGATTTCACTGAGCATTTTAATGGCGAAACTGCTCTGCGTTGACCTGCTGTCCGTTGGCCTTAACTGCACCACGTCGAAAAAAGCGAGCACCGATATTATTGCTCTTCATTTCCTCGCTCTCTTGGTTTCTAATGGGCCAAAGTAGCATAGTGCATCTTTCCCAGCACTTGAAACGCAGCTACAGTAGTTTTCCGAGGCTATTCTGTTAACATCAAACACCTATCGCAAACAGGGCAGAGGACTCGGCAATTTCTTTTCAACGTAATCATTGTGAGCCGACCCCGCCTTTATCATCGCCACCTCGAACAGCAGCGCTGATAGACTGAGCAAGTAACCAACGTGGGCCCCTCTTCGAAGGTCCATTGAGAAACGTTCCAATCAGTACGCGTACGTACATTAAGTCATTCAGTCGGCGCTGTCTTCGCAGCCGTGACGACGGCGTAGCTCCCGGAGTCTGTGTGTTTGTGTGCGTGCGCGCGAGCACGTTACTGCCCACTCGCACCAGCTTCAGCAATGCCAGAGGCACGACGCGTTCGCGTACGTCGGTAGCTCCGATTGACGGCGGCATGAGCGGCCATCGGGCGTCCCGTGAACCTTGACTGAGGCGGAATGCGCTTTACGCTTTCATTGACGGCTAGCGCGGCCCCTAAGGAATGCCCGCAGCTGCCGGGAAAACGTTGACCGGTGAAGGAGGGCTTGACGGGACACGTCTCATATACAGCAGCTGATGTACGAGACGGCCGCCGCATGTGTCAGAATCTACGATGTATGTACAGCTAGAAGCAATATGAGAGAGAACACGGGAGCACGCGGCCTTCGCATTTTGCCAAGCGCTGCCAGCAACAGAAGATGGCAATGGGTGGCACCAGGGGTATAGTATGCTCAAAAAGGGCAGCCGACCGAGCTTACTTTGTATGCGCCTTCGTTCTTATCACCTTCCGGTGGCAGCGCTTTGCAAAGCGCGGAGGCCATGCGCTCCTTCTCATACTGCTTCTAGCTGTATACACGCACACTATAGTTGCGAGAGGCCAGGAACCCCAGATGGTCGAAATTTCTCGAGTCCTCCACTACGGCGTCTCTCATAGCCTAAGTCGCTTTGGGACGTTAAACCCCGCAAACCAAACCAACAAGGTGTAGTATACCGTCGATAGCCATTCGAGCGAACGTGACCCTATGAGCGGCGATTCCGCGAGTGCCTGCTCTGGCACCTGTCATCTAAATGATTCGTCACCTGAGCCTTTATTAAAGCGCAGCTGTCCGCACAGCAAACTATATCAAATAAGGAAGCCGCGAAACATCTCATGCCCTTTTATGCGTCCGCGTATTAAAATTCAGTGCCCATGCCTACAAGTCTGTCCCTTTATTTCACCCCTGACTCGTTTTATTGCGCGATCTTTAATGAAATATAGCCGTCACGGGCACGGACGGGTGCACGAGCTGCCGTGGAGCCCGCGGCAACTGACGCGCATCCTCGCGCCGAGAGCGGGAACACTTCTCGGTTCATCGAGCTCGCCCGAGTCTGCCCCTCGCTTCATGCGCGGAGCACTTTTATTGCAGGTAAACAAAAGACAGAAGGGGGATGAAAGAATTATGCGCGCGAAGAATGGGCAAACTCGGAACGGCAAAAGAAGCACTGCCGCACTAATAGCGAGTCTGGGCCCGCATATGTATACACGGTAACGCCGGTTTGCTGCCCGTACGGCAATTTCTCATGCAGCTGTGCTCTGTATAGATTTCACCTGCGTTCAAGTACAACTTTGACACTGGCTGCCCTTTGCTTACTGGCGCAAAGGAGGCGCAGGCGCATTTGTCTTAGGCAAACACGGAAGAACCAACAAGCCCATGCAGCATCGTTGCCAAAGCATGCCTTCTAAGTGGCAACGTCTCCTTGTCTTGCGGCGAGTGACGTGCATTGAATGAACGTTGCGTCGTTCGTTTATAAACTTTTACCGGAAACAAATAAAGTTCTTGTTTTGTACAGAAGTACCATGATGTCTTCTTAAGTAGGCTGAAAGTGCATAGATAAATCACTAAATATTATAGAATATATATAGAAGTCGAGCGCCCTAATCCCTGAGGCATCGTGGCGGGGATGGATCAGCGCTTGAGAAATAATATTTAGAAATGTGCTACCGTTGCAGAAGACTCCTGTATCCTTGGGAAACGCACTCAAAACGCGTCGGTAAAAGCATTGCTTTGAGTAGGAATTCACCGTTAATCATTGATGACCGAAACGACAGCAGATCGCACACTTCTAACCCATGCCTATCCGGATGCGCCTTCCAGCAAGCACGCCTGACCGTGCACTGGCATAGCACCGCGTATTAAACTTTTAACATCGGGGAATGCTGCAAACGACGTTGACAGCATATGACGTGTCCGCAAGGGAGAGTGCGATGGAGGCAGTCGCCATGGCACCCCTCCCCCCCCCCCCCCCCCCCCCAAGCAAAAAACAAAATTACATAGAAAAATTATGTTGAAGCATATCATTGGCCCCCCAAAAAGGGCAGAAAACACATGATTCAAAAGCTATCATTGGCCCCCAAAAAAGGGTTGGAAATACAATATTCAAATGCTACCTCCCCCCCTCTCCCTTCACCACCCCCTTCAGCAGTGACCCACTAAATCGCCCTTGGCCCGCATCTCTTCGTGTTCCAATTAACGTCTTCGGAAATAACAAAAGAAGGAACTTTCGGCTTTGGAAAGAAGCCACAGAGTCAGAAGCCTCTTACGCATCAGGAGCGGCCAACATACCTGTGCCGGCTACTGTCGCCTACAGGTAAATTACAGAAGAGGCTGTATGATGCGCGAGACCAAAGATCGGTCTGAATTGAACTCTCATAGCGTTTCTATCGATGCCTCTCTATAGTCTTCAAAGCCTTGTAACACCCTCCTTCGCCCCCCCCCCCCCCCCCCACCCCCTTTTTTTTTTTTTTCAACCGTCACGCGGCACTCCAACACAAGGCGTCTTGATTGGTTAGTCGTTTTGACGACCAATTGGTTCACCGCACTTATACTCCTCCTTTTCTGGACGAAATACAGGGCGGGTAAATGTGCTTTATCTATAGCTATAAAGCTATAGCGAGTCGCTCGTTAAGGGGCGGGAGAAGGGGGGGGGGGGGGGGCATATAGCTCGCCCCTTCAATAGCTGTTCAGGAAGATGTAACCGTAAATAAATCCACTGTAGATAGTCGTAAATTTCATCAAAAAGTATTACTGTTGCTTAAGACCGAAGTGCAAAAGTTTTGTTATAAGTTTCTTTATAGACCTGCGGCGACATAGGCATAGCAATTACAGTGGTGTCCTTCGCCGTAAAAACGAACGGATCAAACACTTCTGTTTGCTTGATCGGCAGATGAATGTTGTAGCCACGAATGAAATATTTTTCTCGGTTCTGAATATGTCTGTAGGCGGCGGCAAAGTGTACTGTATCGGAGAGCAAGCACAGAGGCAACGCTGGGGCTGAAGGCAGGACTAGAAAAATTACTGTCCCGTTTGAAACCCCAAACGTTCCTCTTAATCCTCCTGAAATTAATTACACTGAATGGTGCTGCATTATGAACTATATATATTTAACATGTTTTACTAAGCCACCTCGGTTTACGGTTGTATATGCTGCAAAAAGCAATTTAGCTCAACTTCAGAGCTTTTTTTCTTAATACGAATTAATTTCTGTTCTCTGAAACATCTTTATTGGCTGCCTTGTCTTCTGTCCAATTCGAGAAAATAGCTCGCATGACTGAATTGACAACGTCAGTTCTGATCAGAAAAATTTAAAATCCCATGGTTTTTACTTTTCTGGGGGGCTCGACACCTAAAAGAAAATAAAATAATAACCATCTAAAATTATTGCACATGAAAACAAAGTGTCTTCAATGAGCATTTTTTTTTCTTTTTTTGCAATTATGCATAAAATGATTACTTTTTTGCCGATTGTTAAGGCTAGGTTCTGCTACCATTTGCAAACTTAAGGTGGCGGCCACAGCACGAAAACGGGCTTTCGCCAAAAACAATCTAGGGTAATGTTTGTGTGAGTAACGCTATTAATCGTGTTCTTTTTATTTATTTCTTTAAAAGACCGCAGCCGGTCAATTGCCAAGTATGGGTCACTTGGCGTGGAATGACCCAGCAACGAACAAACTCTGGCACACTTGCGCGATGCGCACTTTATAATAAGCACGGGCCAACGAGATAAGAACTGGATGGGGGCGAAGCGCCCTCATCTGTACCCCCCTCTCACCCCTGCTCACATTAAGCCTTGCCTATAAGTATAGTGGTTCATCATTCCTGCTTATGTGCACTGCTTCGTGTTTATATACAATGAAACTCCAGAGCCCTTGTAAGCTCTGGCACGCATGCACGTATCTGAGCGCCTATACCTTGCCAGTATGGTCCCTCGCGAGTCCAACCCTGGACACCTAGCTCACGCGCGAGTCCGGAGCTCTTGGAGAGAGGGCAATGTGGGCGGGGGAGACGTGCCGTGGCTAGCGGGGTTCTTGCCCAAGCGTCCGTGACAAATCCGCAGTCGCGAGCTGCGCTCTCCGGATCGATGGGCGGCGTATGCTGTGCTTGGAGCCTGCGCCATTGAGGCCACGATCACGCGCGTCCGGTTACGCTAGGCCGCCCCCCTGGGACTCGTCTCCGGGACGCGCGATAAGAGGCGCTGTGTATACACACCGGCCCCGTACACACGGCACCTGCGTGCGCGGCGCGCTTCCACACATGCATCGCGGCTGCAGCTGTATGCGCTGCCTTGGTGACCTCGAGGTTGCGCGTTCGATTCCTGTCAGGGGAAGGAGCGCGCGTCAAGGCCACTTGCTATCATGTTCTCGGCGCTTCTTCGCCCCGCCCGCTTGTATTTTAGAGAGTAACAAATAAATATACATAAGAGTCAAATGTTAAGTGGCCCTCGTCCAAGATATATCGGGAGGAACCGTAAGTCACAACGGCGGTAAATAAAGTGTCCCACTGTCTCCACCGCGAAGCCTTTTGCAAACGCATTGCTTTAGAGCTGCATAGATATATCGCCACTGCAGTATGCACAGTTCCCATGCATGGATATATAACGGTGCATATTCACGGAACATGGAAATCGCTTCCTTTTTGTCGCACATGCGAACGATAGCCCCGTTGCATGAGACGTGCGCAGAGCGGGTTAATGCAGTGTGCGCAGTTCATGACAGTTATTGGCTATCATGTATACCACATTGCACAATTCTCTGGCGCTGAATTGGCAGCTACAGCTCGGAACAATGCAAATCATCAGTCGAATGCTCAAATCATTTCGCACGCATACGGTGAGTGCCCGGTTAACGCCAAACATCAGCCATTGATGGTATCCAGACATACAGCGCCAGCAATCACGGCGAACCCCACGTCAACCATAATTCAGCTCTTGATTTGACGCCTGCTGTAGCTTTCACTTCAGGAACGCATATATAGTTGGCTGATGCATACGGCAGTCGTTTGCTTCTTATGCGAGAAATTGCGGGTGTGTTTCTGTTTAGCTTGATGCAAAATTCTGGGCAGGATGCTTAGTCTTGTTTTCAATTAAGAATATGGACTGCGTCCTTGCGTTTGAACCAAATAGGGTTGAGCCAGCAAAAGATAAGCTGGAAAGTGCTCTCAGCTTCGTCAGAGATATTTTCGTCAAGTGACCCCTTTCAAGTTGAGATAAGGGCTGTACGAGTTGTGCTTAAAGGGGCACTGAAAGGAGGTCCACCGAGTGTAAGAAACTTTGATGATACTGATAGAAAATGGATCATCTATAGTACTCTCACAAAAAGTGTTCGATCTAGATTATGCAACACCAGATATATAGGCAATTGAAAATGGCCTCCGCGCTTTCTCGGTATCGCTCAAGAGGAAAGTATACAACAGTTGCATCTTACCTGTACTCACATAATATGGGATTGAAACGTGGAGGATAACCAAGAGGGTGCTACTTAAGTTGAGGACAACGCAGAGGGCTATGGAACGAAAAATCGTAGGGGTAACATTAAGAGATAGGAAGCGCGCAGAGTTGGTCAGAGAAATAACTCAAGTTATTGACATTCTAGCAGAACTCAAGAAAACGAAATGGTCATGGGCAACACATGTAGTGCGAAGAGAGGACAACCGATGGTCGCTTAGGGTAACAAACTGGATTCCAAGGGAAGGAAAGCGTAGCAGGGGGCGGCAGAAAGTTAGGTGGGCGGATGAGGTTAAGAAGTTCGCAGGGGACAAGTGGATGCAGCTAGCACAAAACCGGGTTAATTGGAGAATATGGGAGAGGCCTTCGCCCTGCAGGGGGTATAGTCAGGCTGATGATGATGATGATGATGATGCTTTCTCTCTCCACTCATGCACATCCCCAAGCGAGAAAAAGATTGCAAATCGGTATCCCGTTCAGCTCACAAAAGTGTCACCAGAAACACAGCTCATATAATATATATATATATATATATATATATATATATATATATATATATATATATATATATATATATATATATCCACCCACTTCATCTATAGACAGCAGAGGAAAGAGGTATGGGCGACTCGGACCGGACTCCTGCCGGCCCCTGCAGCTTCCTTCGTTAAGACGCTACCGAGCCAATCGTAGCGCTCGAACGATGCAGTGTGTGGAAACTCGGGCGTACACCAAGCATGCAGTGCGGATCTTCGCGCGGCGCGAAAGCAGTAATTTTTTAAAAATGTCTACTAAATTGCCTGCTCGCTTTTGAGGACTTGTACGCGGTATGCACACTCAGTGGCATTTCCTGTGCGTAATGCATGAATTTGATAGCCACTTTCTGAACCTCTTTCTGGGACCCTTTAATAGCTATAAAAAAGCAAGGATACTTTTGACAACCCTGAAATAGAACACCTCTAATCGCACTCTTTGCTAACGAATTGCGATCTAATGGATCACTGTAGCCTCGATACTGTCTATAATGTTGGCGTCACTCTTGGAGCTTTAAATTCTCAACCTCAAGCTTTTTATTCCATCCCAACTGAATGCCACCATGTACTCTATAGTATATGAGAAGAAGGTGTTCGAGTTTATGGAAATTTGAACAAAATACAATCGTCTGGGAGAAGATGACTGAAAGTAACACCCCTGGTCGCCCTATAGACACCCCGCATTCATAATGCCACAGTTTGGACATAATGTAGATGCAATATGACACGCAAAATACACAATATTACACAAGGACTGCAAGGTTTCTCATATGTAGCAATGAGGATAGGTATGTAAAGAACACCTTTGTTGCAAAACAATCTAACAATCTAATTCCAAGGGAAGGAAAGCGTAGCAGAGGGCGGCAGAAAGTTAGGTGGGCGGATGAGATTAAGAAGTTCGCAGGGGTCAAGTGGATGCAGCTAGCACAGAACCGGGTTAAGTGGAGAAATATGGGAGAGGCCTTCGCCCTGCAGTGGGTATAATCAGGCTGATGATGATGATGAAGTTAACTGGACTGAGCGAAAAGATATGCCAGGAGTGGATCTCATAAAAAAAAATCTAAAACAAATATACAGACATGGTTTTGCCTGCATACAAGTGCTAGTTTAAACATAACTCAGGAAGAAAATGTTCGCCTGCTTTCGGAAAGCATGGAAAAGAGGAAAAGGTTTTCATGACATCACTCAGGTCAGGATAGTTCCGCAGGTTAGTAATTTACCATGAATAACTTTCTTCCACAGTTCGTCCTGCATTTATTTTTGATAATATTGGGTTACCTTAATTCGTAATGTGGCGCATGTTTCCTATATATTTCAAGGTGAATAGTGCTGGATCGTTTTTAAAATCTGAAAAAGCAACATCTGACAATTGCAACTTAAACAATGATTCAATGTCCAGGGATTCGGCCTAAGATATAATAATGTTGATTCACATCTTGATAAGTTTTCAGTACACACACGCATTTTTCCGCCATAAATGGAGGCTCTCCATATTTGACCTAGCAGTGATGCCCCATGCAGGCAAGGAATAATGTTTGGTTTGGTTTGGTTTGTGGGGTTTAACGTCCCAAAGCGACTCAGGCTATGAAAGACGCCGTAGTGGAGAAGTCCGGAAATTTCGACCTCCTGAGGTTCTTTAGCGCGCACTGACATCGAAAAGGGGCCGCCGAGGTCGGAATTCGATCCCGCATCCTTGGCCAGAGTAATTGAGCGCCGTAAACACTGTGCCACCCAGGCGGGCCAAGGAATAATGTAGTCGCGAATCAACGGTGTATAAATATAGAGCTGGTATACAGCAAATAACAAGGCAACCGTAAACGGAACTTATCATGCATACCAATGCATTGTGCAACATTACGTTTATTAAAGCGAACATGACTAGACAGACGGAGGTTTTCCTGAAACTGAACGCCTAAAAATTTGATTTCTGAAACCCGTTCCAACTGTCGCGCCTGAAATATCACTTCATTAGTAATGTGAACTGGCCTGTTAACAAGAGTATATTTAATGTACTTTGTTTGGTCAAGATTCAATCATATATATCATTTGTAACAAGCTAATACAAAAAATTCTTAAGCCATAAATATACACGCGCAATTAAGAAGTACATTTTGCGCAGAAAAAAAAAAAGAGCTCTTGTATCGACAGCATAAAAGATAACAGGAGGACTTTGTGGGATAGATATAATGTCGTTAACGTAGTAATGCAGAATAAATAGAGTAGGTGCTAGAATTGGCCCTTGGGGAACGCCAAATTCGATGAGCTCAGAATCAGACGTGGAATCCTTGATTACAACATACCAACAGCGACATGAAAAATCCTAGTTATTCAATCGAAGCCCCTCGTATTTCATAATATCGCAATTCCTTACGAAGTACATCAAGTCGAATCGAATGCTTTACTGAAATCTATAGGAAAACACATAAGGTGTACAAATGATTTTCTAAGATTTCGATAATTAAGCTTGTCCTTGATACTAACCTGCAGACAGATTCAGTCGATTTGGGCTCTTGAAATCCGTACTGGCTAGTAGAGATTAACTAATGTTTATTAATATAGTTTGTGATTCTAGTATTAATGGTTTAGCTGGCGTCAAAAATGCACCCTATTGGTTTCCTGTGAAGGACATGCTTAAAAAGAAAGATTTTGCTGCGCATCGGAAGGTTCGACAATTCCTTTAAATATTTCCACGACAGTATCTTAATATATTCCGAAATTACATCGCATTAAAACTGATGCCCAATAAGCTGAGCTTGGATATTTATTTGTGAAGCACTCAGCACAATTTATTGCCTCCAGACTTCCCTTACACTAAAGCAACATCTGACTGGCGTTAAGTTCATAACTGGTTTGCTTTGCGCACGTTTTGATAATAAACTAGACAAAAAAAAAAAAGGCAGAAAAAATAGTGTTGCTATGTGGGAACAGAGTGTTCGAACTTGCTTGATTATTTTTTATTTGCACAGAGCTGCAGCGAAGCGACAGGGCACGCTGCATTAAAACCTGATGCTGCTCACGCACGCCGCCTTCGCCTGGCCCGCGAGAGTCCTGAGGCGTGATATCTTTGCTGACTTTTACGTCTCGGTGTAACCGCCGCTGATCACCGCCGGGGTCGTTACGTCGGCAGCCTGAAATAAAAACATCCGAGTGTGAACGCGCGATGTGATCGGTGCGGGCCTAATCTCTGACGCATCTCCGATTGCGCTCAATAAAACATGAGGGCAATATGCAAGCGAACTCGCTGCCTGCAATTACACAGGCGGTGTATATAAGGCAGAGATATACGAAACGCAAAAGAAAAAAATGCGGACAGAGAACGAACGCGTAAAGAAAGGGTCCCGTAAATTTATGCAGAAGGCACTGCTCGCATTGATTCTGTGGTCTGCCGCAGGTGAGTTGGCGCTGCGGGGGAGGACAAGGAGAAGAGGAAGATCTTGGGAGCAGCAAATTAATTGGTGAGGGCGCAACACCATACCTTTGGCAGTCGCAGGGGCTCATTCTGGTACTAATATACGCTGAAAAAAATAATCACAGCAGCCAATTCTCAAATGCCACTGCTACCAGCAGCACTTGTCTCAATTTTCGGACTTCCTAAATCTCAAGTTCATCCGAGTCAAATTTGAAACGCTTTAACGAAGCAGGCTTGTCCGACCACAATTTTACGCTTGCAAGGTACACCGAATAAACCTTGTATACCCATTATTTCGTTTAAGGAGATGTGTTCATTTGTATGACAACAGGAAAAAGCACTCAGCTTTAGACTTCATCGTCACTTATAATCACCAGGGGCAATGTCACTGTCAAGTTAGCTGGGACACCCGGTGTATATATATGTATATATATATATATATATATATATATATATATATATATATATATATATATATATATATATATATATATATATATATATATATATATACATATATATACACCGGGTGTCCCAGCTAACGGGAACCAAGGGATACAAAATAATATATTTGAGGTAGGTCAGTGAAACCAATTGCATGCAACTGCCCGCCTCCTTGCGCAGTACAGGCAATTTTTTGTTTTGCAATTACTTAATTAGCTAATTATGTTACTCTTTCTAATTTATTAAATATCGACTTTAGACCAAAGACGTGAATTGGAGAGTTGTAGAGCACCTTCAGAAACCCCAATTCCATTATTTGCAATAAAGAAAGTCTCACGTGCATCTGTTTTTCTGGGCTCAAAAGAAAGCCCGCGAAATACAAATAATACCACGTGTCTAGTGCATTTGAGCGCCGCGATTGTGGTGCTCTCAGTCGTGGTTTGAGCGAACGAAATTAGCTGCGGCCGTGTCTCCTTGGCCCCGTTAAAACGGCAGGCCGATATGCCTGCGTTGACTTCTTCGCCCGCGTCAGACAGCGAGATTCTAACAAGACCTCCTCGTCCATCAGCTAACATCACGACAAACCGATGAGCGATAAGGTATCAGCCACTGAATCTGCAATACAGGCTTGGGTAAAGGGGCGAGATGACATCATGTGACTCGACTCAAATTAGCGCTGCACCTTCATTTGCCGGTTCTCTATCGCCATCCGCCTGTCGCAATGTAGGCTGCTGCGGTGCGCAAAATCGCAGTGGCGATTTTGCGCACCGTAGCCAAAATCGCAGTGGCGACGGGCGAGCTAGAGCTCGCTCCAACCATCGCCAATATTTCTGCCTGCCGCTGCAACGGGACTATCGGGTCACTGCCGCAACTGATTTCGTTCGCTCAAACCACGACTGAAAGCACCACAGTCGCGGCGCTCAAATGCGCTAGTCACGTGGTATTATTTGTATTTCGAGGGCTTTCTTTTGAGCCCGGAAAAAAAGATAGACGTGAGACTTTACAGCAATTAATGGAATGGGGGTTTCTGAAGGTGTTCTAAAACTTTCCAATTGACTTTTTTGGTGTAAGGTGAATATTTAATAAATTAGAAAAATTAACATAATTAGCCAATCAAGTAATTGCAAAAGAAAAAAAAGGCCTGTAGTGCGCAAGCAGGCTGGTAGTTGTATGCAACTGGTTTCACTGACCTACCTATAATATATTATTTTGTAACCCTTGGTTCAAGTTAGCTGGGACACCCGGTACATATATATATTTGTTTGTCTGTTAGTATATAAATACTACCAGAGTCATGATACTACTGATCCCATGCGGGATCATTACGAGAAGAACTAAAAAATTCAGCAACTAAAGTACAGAAGTGCAGAACATACACAGGTACAAAGGGGTGGTACAGGTGGTTCAGGTAGTAGCGTTCATAACACAGGATTAAGAAATAGCATCAAACTGATAATACAACATAGCAAAATATGCTGAATGATACATTAATAGGCAATGCTTTTCATGAGTACGTCTAGAAAACAATTAGTACAGACAGTGTTACACTTAAAACTGCAAATCCAGTAGTTATGTTTCATAAGAGTCCAAGAAAGTTTTAAACGTTGAGTTAGTAACGCATGGTGGTAAGTCATTCTATTCTTTAATTTCTAACGTAATAAAAAAGGAATATCTAAAGTAATCTCTGTTGAAACGATATTCTAGCGATTGTGAATGCTTATGTCGCGTCACTATGGTTTCTGATTTTGAGATATACCTTGAAGCATCTATGTTTATCATGTTATGAATTAGTTGATAAACTATATATAGTTCCTGTCGCGCAAGCCTGTCGCGGTTCTGTAATGTGAGTATTCCTGCTTAGTTTATTAGTTATTACAATATAGTATTGCATTGTATCATATTGTATTGTATTGTATCATATCCTTCTCTTCTTTTCTATTTCTTGTTCCATATAGAATATGTAAAAAGTTAGCAAGTGTGGACTGTCAACATTTGTCATTTTGTGCTTTCATTTTATAACCCAAACCTGCAACAACCTCCGCAAGGAGGTTAGCAGTATGTATCAAATAAAATAATTAAATAAATAAAGATCTGTGGGGGAGTCAGTTTGTTCGTACTTATTATAAATCTCACTGCTTTTCTTTGGACTCTCTGCAGTTTCTTAATAGTTTATCGTTACTCAAGAGCCATCGTGGTGACGAGCTACATGGTAAATTAATGTTTTGTAGCAAGAGCTACACTGGGCTAATAGCCGAGCATTTCGCGGCGGCCGGGAGAGGCCAGTTGTGCTCATGCGCCGTTACCATGGCAACCGGAAAGCAGCAGCAGGCACGGCGTGCGCTTCGCTAGCGCCGCGGCCGTGCGCCCGCTCCACCGTAGGAGCCGCGCGTGACGTCCAGCAGAAGAGCAGTTGTGCGCATGCGCCGATAGCATGGTAACCAGAGACGCCCCACAGGTGCGCCGCGCGCTTCGTCGCCCCTCGCCGCACGGCGCTCTATCACCCGAACCGCGCGTCGCATGCGCAGCATTGCGTATAAAAGGCAAAAATGAAATAGGCGGCTGTGTCACAACGTTTGACATGGATGCCCAGAAAGAGTCTAGCCACTAGTTATAGACCTTGGCATTGGGCGAGGGAGTAGTCAAAATTCCTTCTCTCTGGACAGTCGGAAACCGGTTTCGCTGCAGCTTCCACAGTGCTTGCGCGGGGTGCACGCGACTGTCTATTCAGCAGTATGGCAGCACCCAGGGAGCCCAAAATAGAAGATTATCTTTTTCGATCCTGAGGTTATCAGCCCATACTGCACAGTTTCAGGGTTGTGTGTGACTTTCATCCATCCATCCATCCATCCTCAGCCTGACTATACCCACTGCAGGGTGAAGGCCTCTCCCATATTTCTCCAATTAACCCGGTTCTGTGCTAGCTGCATCCACTTGACCCCTTCGAACTTCTTAACCTCATCCGCCCGCGTAACTTTATGCCGCCCCCTCCTACGCTTTCCTTCCCTTGGAATCCAGTTTGTTACCCTAAGCGACCATCGGTTATCCTCTCTTCGCGCTACATGTCCTGCCCATGTCCATTTCTTCTTCTTGATTTCCACTAGAATGTCAGCGACTTGAGTTATTTCTCTGACCCACTCTGCACGCTTCCTACCTCTTGACGTTATCCCTACCATTTTTCTTTCCATAGCCCTCTGCGTTATCCTTAACTTAAGCAGAACCCTTTTTGTTAGCCTCCACGTTTCAGCCCCATAGATAAGTACATGCAAGATGCAACTGTTGTATACTTTCCTCTTGAGCGATACCGATAAGCTGCTAGCCATAATCTGGAAGTGCTTTCCAAATGCCATCCATCCCAGTCTTATTCTCCTTGTTATTTCCCTTTCATGGTCGGGATCTGCTTTTACTACCTGTCCTAAGTAGACATATTCGCCTACTACTTCCAGTGCTTCGCTACATAACGTAAACTGCTGTTCCTTCCGGCTATTGAATATTACCTTAGTCTTCTGCATATTGATTTTCAAGCCTACCTTCCTACTTTTCCTGTCTAGGTCATCAATCATTCTTTGCAATTCATCCCCTGAGTTACTTAGCAAGGCAATGTCATCAGCAAATCGCAGATTACTGAGGTATTCTCCATCTACTCTTATCCATAACTGCTCCCATTCCAAGACTCTGAATACTTCCTCTAAGCAAGCTGTGAATAGTATACTGTGGAGATCGTGTCTTCGTGCCTAACACCTTTTTTTATAGAAATTTTGTTACTTTCTTTATGCAGAACTATGGTTGCTGTGCACCCTCTATATATATCTTCCAGCACTTACACGTAAGGATCGTCTACACCCTGATTTCGCAATGCCTGCATGACCGCCGAGGTTTCTACTGAGTCAAATGCTTTTTTTCGTAATCAATGAATGCTATGGGCTGGTTATATATTCCGAGCATTTTTCTATCACCTGGTTGATGGTATGGATATGATCGATAGTAGAGTACCGTTTCCGAAAACCTGCTTGATCTTTTGCCTGGTTGCAATCTAAAGTTGTCCTGATTCTATTAGCGAATATTTTGGTAAATAACTTATACGTAACAGACAGTAAGCTGATTAGTCTGTAATTTTTCAAGTCCTTAGCATCCCCTTTCTTATGAATTAAGATAATGTTTGCGTTGCTGCATGGTTCCGGTACCGTCGATGACACCAGGCACTGTGTCATCGACGAACTTTTTTAGCACGATATCCTCCCCCCCCCCCCCCCCCTGTCTTTCGTCCTTCGTCACTGGCGGACGTCTGACTGCATTTGCCTAATGTTAAACAGGTCTCTCTTAATGTATGAACGAAAAGTTTGACTTTCATTTAACTTCGGACCCTCAGGTCCAGACTACACAATGGGGGACTACTATAGACTTTCAATGCACCAAAGATACTCTGCCAAATGAGAATACTGTGTAGATAAAATACAGACCGCTGCATACTACTTCATAGATCATCGCACAATCTTCGTCTCTATCAAGGAATATGAATAAAAGATGTGTATACCCAATCTCTCATTACTAAACATACCCACAACAAACTCAGCTAGGGAAACCTATCTCTTGCTACGGATATCCTGGGGTAGCCGAGCTAAGCCCTACCATTTGTTTTTTTTTTTTTTTTTTCGTCCGAAAAAGCTTGTGGTCACAGTGAATGTCACTCAAGGAGCGACGGTTCATTGTGTTTGTGGTTGGTTTGTGGGGTTTAACGTCCCAAAGCGACTCAGGCTATGAGAGACGCCGTAGTGGTGGACTCCGGAAATTTAGACCACCTGGGGTTCTTTAACGTGCACTGACATCGCACAGCACACGGACGCCTTGCTTTTCGCCTCCATCGAAAAGCGGCCGCTGAGGCCGGGATTCGATCCCGCATCCTTGGGAACAGTAGTCGAGCGCCGTAACCACTGCGCCACCCCGGCGGGGCTATTGTGTTTGTGTCTCTTCATTCTGCTGCTCAATTTGTGAAGTAACCATCTTGAAGTCTGGCTCGAATGAAATGGTTGCAGCCAGGAGCAGAAATATGGTAGGGGGTGGAAGAGTCGGACACTACTGAACGACTGAACTGAACTGAACTGGAGATGCCAGGGGTTCGCAAGCAGAACTTGAACCCGTGGGGAGCCGCATGTGGCTCACGAACCGCAGTTTCGTCGGCCCAGGGGATATCATGTACAAACTGAAACAAGAACAAAAGAGAAAAAAAAATGGCCGCACGAGAATAGGTCAAGAGCACTTATAAACGGGGAGAAATATACGGCGGCAGACTAAACGGTGAGACATCTGTGCAATCAAATCCATTCATGTGCTAACTTGACTATCACTTTGCTCTTATTAGTTCGTTTACACATACTAATCCGCCTAGTAGACGGAGCTGTTCAACAAAATGTTCCTCCTGAAAAGTCACACAGCTACCTGCCTCACGAAAGCTCGCATGCTTGCTGCCTTAGCGTTTTCTTTTTTGCTTTTTTTTACGTGTTTTCTTTCATTCGGAAGTATACTGGAGAAAAGGGTCAGGTCAAAACAGGTGTATACAAAATCATGTGCAGAAAACAGTGTACGTCCGACTTGTTACTACGGCGGAGAAGAAAGAAAGGAAAGTGCACTTTTCATTATCTATTTTTCAATCGTCCATATATTATAGCGTGGGAATACCTGCGCTATCAGTGCCGCTTTTTTTTTTTTTTTTTTTTTTTGTTCGATGAAAGGAGGCCCAGGAAAGGCCAACCTCTCATTGAGACTGCAGAGAGAGCAGTATAAATTTCAGTATAAAAAATTCGCGGCAAGCTCGTACCTTTTATTGTTATTTTTTTTTATTCTGTGAATAGATGCGGCTCCTTTTCCCCCTTTCTCTTCCCTTCCTTTTTATATTTCACTAGAAAATCATGTGGCACGAAAATGAAGGTATCATGATGTCTTGGTAAACGTTTGCCGACATCAATGATTCGAACTGCAGTTAGACCTGTTTTTCCTGCTGAGCAATGTCAGTTTTATACTTGTGCTATCTGTGATGGTACTAAAACATTTAAAACATGTTAAAATTAAAGACTAGGGACTCACTCAAGTTCCACATTTAAGAGTATTACGCGACTACTTTGAACGGTTCTCTTCGGTGGCTCCCCTTCCCAGGCCCACAACATATTGGCCCAATATTGGTACCGGGCTGGCAATGACTGACCCTACATATAACCAGTACATTACCAATACACTGCCAATTATGGGCCAATAGTTCGTGCCGCTTAGGGAAGAGGATCTACGTTCTAGTGCAATGCATTTTGCTACTAGGTCGATCAATCACTAGTCCTTTAATTTGCGCCTCTGTTACAAGTTCACATTCGTAAGCTACCACATTATGTGAAGAAGGACCACCCGGCATGGATACAAAGCCCCACATTCACCTATAGGCGCGGGAACGTGCTTGCGTGGCCTATATATATGAGCAGCGTGTCTGACGCGGGATCCAAGGGCGACTGCCACTTCAGACACATCACGTGGTCTCTTGACGTCACACATACAATACATCCCCCCCCCCCCCCCCCCCCCCTTAACTTATTCCCGGCAATGTCACCGGCCAGCTACCACCTGCATGCCAGAGGCATACCTGCGATTTTTCGCTCGAAAGACCGACACCGGATTTTCAGGAGGATCCTGGTAAGTTATGGCTGCCACGTCAACAACAGAGTAAAGCATTTCTACAAAAGTCCACTCGCGCCTTCTGACCAAGCTGCTACAGTGAGCCTTGGTTTGTCGAAGCGTCTTGATAAGATATTCGTGGCTGAGTGATCCTGCAGCACACGCTACACATCGCAATGTTTGCCCAAACCCACTGCATTTCACATGCCGTCAGGTGAAGTCATTCAGCGAGCCACGAGGCATGCTACAACCTCGCCTAATAAAGTTCGCCGCATTTCTGGGGGTTGTTTTAATAAGGCAAAGAAAAGCATGCAATAAGTCGCTGCCCCAGCATGAAATCGAATCATCGGCCTTTCAATTAAAGAAATCAGCGTGCACCTGCGTGAATCATCGGAAACCCACCGAGATCAACGTGTGGTCGGGACTCGGGAGAGCTGTTATGACGCACGGCACACGCAGAAAAGAAAGCCAATGAAAAAGAGAGACCCTCAGGTACCAGAGAAGGTCGCACAGGGCTTATGTATGTATGCACATGAGTGGGCGACCCGTCGAGTTTAAACAAAATTCCCGTGCGCTTCATTCATGCACTTCATGCACCCGCTGCGGTGGCGATGCTGTATACCCAAGGATGCGAGATGGGATCACTGAAGCGGCGGCCGCGTTCCGATGCAGGGGAAACGCACGGCGCCCGTGTACTGTGCGATGTCAGTGCACGTCAAAGAATGGCAGATAGCCGAAAATATTGTATGTCTCCCATACGGCGTCCCTCATAGCTCAAGTCGCTTTCGGACGTTAAACCAAGACATAAACCAAACTTCCTTCACGATTTAATATACACATAATTCTAAATATTACGTCTCAGGTCAGTTTGTATCCCGGAAAACAAGCCCCAAACCACTGATAAAGATAGAGGCGTTAAAATTTTCTAGTAGTATATACATGGGCGTCTTTCTTTTTTTTTTTCTTGAAGGTCCAATTCTTTTCCAAAACAGGAACTTGCTTCAGATTTATTTTATCCCTGGGGCTCATGGTGTTACGGCGGACAATATGTAAGAGGCAGAACGCTTCAACCAGTTCCCTAATTATATTAGATACTTAAATTAACTTTTTATGTTACTTTAGGGGTATGTTGTATTTAGATAATTTTGTGCTCGCAACCCTCAACTGCTATGGCAAGGAAAAAATTAAAAAATTGCAGCGCGCGTTACGTCAGTCCTGCAAGCACGTCCAGAGTATACAGCTTTCAGGCGGGATTTGAAACGCAATGACTGTGCGCATTGAGTCGGTGGCTATTAGCGAGGCAGCGGTCGAAGTGAAATTGACAACGAACCGTAGCGCGTCCATCTGGTTATCACTATATAATGCAGCACAGTGACGAAGTCTCAGGGTAGAGTGATCTACGCCTCACACGATTTTTTACTATATGAATCCGCCTATCAGGTGGGCCTTGTAAGGCGCTCTACGATCGTTTAATGGGTTTTTATTTCTAGGGCATACTGTTTTGTGGAATTCTAGAAATAGAAGATAATTCCTAATAAAAATTAAAAATTAATGAACGTATTTAGTTCATTATCAAGCTAATTAAATCAGCCTCCCCTTATCAGGTATACGCTGTTGCCACCTATGTAACCTCAGGCCTAAACTAATTCTAAAGCCTGTTAGCTCTCTTTCTTTTTAAATTTTTGTTCTAAAGAAACATTATACACTAACGTAAAAAGATGCCGAAACTTCACATCTCCTAGCATTTTTAACCGGTTTCCTTATACCAAAATATTATCAGTCACGCCAAAAGTCAAACATATGATAAAATCCTGGATGATTAGGTCTAGGAAGCAGTAAATGGTGCACTGAAATTATCGATAAAAACCTGTTTCAAGTTTTGTTGATATGTTCTGCAGAGCTCGATTGTTTTATTTATTTTTTGTAGAGATCGAGCTACATTGGGGGGCCACAGTCCTGCCATTTCGCCGTGCCTGTCCTAAGAGCGAAGAAAGAAAGAAAGAAAGAAAGAAAGAAAGAAAGAAAGAAAGAAAGAAAGAAAGAAAGAAAGAAAGAAAGAAAGAAAGAAAGAAAGAAAGAAAGAAAGAAAGAAAGAAAGAAAGAAAGAAAGAAAGAAAGAAAGAAAGAAAGAAAGAAAGAAAGAAAGAAAGAAAGAAAGAAAGAAAGAAAGAAAGAAAGAAAGAAAGAAAGAAAGAAAATGAAGAAGAATAAGTCGGGGGAGGATGGTAGCTGGCAGCTGACATGGCCCAGCACTAACTGGACGTCTTCCTGACATTACGTTTGGCAGGAGCTGCCAATTCAAGCCTCTCCTTTCATATGGAAGGGTGATATATCACAGTCAGCTTGCTAAAGCCCTTGCATTCACGTTACTCCTAGGCCACTCAGGCATGTTCATACGGCTCGGTTAAAGCGAGGCTTTATATGTTGGCTGGTAACTCATCGCGAAGGTGGGAGTGAAAACAGAGAGAAAGAGGAGCCGTAGTGGAGGGCTACGGACCACCGCAGGATAGACGCTTTCGCCTCACCGGCTTTAGCGGTCAAAAGTGCCCCCTACGTTATAAATAAAGCTGAAAGCACACAGTAAACTGCTATGTGTAAAAGCCATGCCTTTACTTTCAAGCCGAACCTAAGTGTATACCATGCAGATAGCTCTCGCCTAACTCCAGGTTTAACCACAGCTAAATGTTTTTCTTGACCGTATGAATAAGAGACTTTATATTGCAATGAGTGAAAATGTGTCTATTCTTATTTAAATATATAGATATTTATTTTGTTAACACTGAACTTACGTTTTTTATAATTTTAGGGTCTCCATTAATGCGAAACGATGTTCCGGAATTATGTTTCTTCACATTGTGCCGCTGCTGGGCATCTTCGAGTGATTGCCTTGACTCGCACACAAACATTCCGCTTTTCATGTGTAAGTTCGATAAATAAACATGCATGTGTGAGCATATGAAAACATTTATTTATTCGTGTCTTTATTTATTTATTTATTTTCGCCGTTCATTCCTATAGGCTACGGGACAGTAATATTCGCACATTTTGTGAGGCAGCTTAGCAGGGCGCATCAACGATGGACTTCACAGATGCGATTCATCCTCTATGTGTGACAATAGCCATATTCCTACATGAGCCACCCCTGTTTAAGGTCAGCGTCTTTTTGTTTATGTAGGATGAATACAGCAGCGAGGAAACCAGGTGTAAATTTAGCAATTATAGTCATTATTTTACAGTCTTCCTCTCTGCGGCAAATCCTCTTTCTTTTAAACTGCGAACCGGTATCCACAATGCACTGATGAGAGCAGTCATGAATGAACTTACTTTTAACTATTATGCCTTATTTTCTAACCCTGCGTTTGGCGCACAATTGGCCTCCACCTATTAGTTTCGCTTTAGTAGCAGAAAGCCCAATGCAACATTATTACGCCGTGGTAACTTTAAAGCTTCTAAAGCGAAGTTTCAAAGCTTTCGCTTTAAAACTTCGTCTATACCGCGGTATCTTTAGTCCCCGTACTGTCAAACTGTCGGAATGCACATGCCGTGCTGTCATATCTGACGGCACACAACTGAATAGTATACGGAAACTAAACTCGCAATTACTATTCTGATTGCGCGCTTTCTACTTAAGCGAGATTGTTACATACGGTTTAGTTAGAAAACTACAGGTTTTATAACACAATAGCGTAGGTACCGTACATTTCTGGTCAGTACCAAGTTGCATACACTGGCATCAATGTATCTGCACGTGCTTGCTGCTCAGGAAAACAAACAGATTCGGAGGACTGGCATACAGAGACCGGCATCGTAAGGTTACGATATAATTAAACACAAACACGAAATAGGTGTATTCAGTCATTTTCTTTTTATTTTTGTCATTTAGGCACTATACAATCTGAGCAAAAAACAACAGGTGTGTGCTGAGCATGCGTGTAATAGCTGTTTCTATGGTACATTTTTATTTCACTAGACCAGTCTGCTGTACCCCATTTAACACTTTGTTGTAACTTATACATCATGCAGCGTGTAATTAACGGAAATAACTACTCGCTTCGCTGTAGACGGTGCTAGGTATACTGCTAACCACAAGAATGGCACTTATGAGAGACGTACATCACAAATATTAGATCCGAGCATCTCGGGTAACCTCACAATTACATGCTACGTTTCCGTAATAATGCTCCAATTATTGACAGACTGTGGGATGAATATTTATATGGTCACAGCAAAACAAATGCAACGACGAGGGCTATCTAGGCAATCGCAACGTCAAGTTTGAATACATGCAAAAGTAAGATGATGGCGGCATGAGAAAAAACAGAGATAGCAGTCATGCCTATCCAGAGTCTCTGTGATCCATTTAGTCTGGCGCAGTCGGCAGGATCAAGTCATAAATCATATATTACGCTGCTAACGTCCCAGATCTGGAACAGTTTGCTCACACATCGGCACAGCAAGACATTGCATTCGTCTGCACACATCATCAAAACTAGCACTTGAACAAAAAATTCGCACAAACGCTGTTTTTGAAACCAAGCTCTCGTGAACTGAGTGAGCTTTCACGGGAACTTAGTTGTATGCAGCACTTGTTTGCCGCGGCGTTACTCCAACACATGTCCCTTTAAGCACGGCTATTACACGCTGGCCACCAGCGCACCTCGTCCCCTCCAGCGTAGCAGCGGCGGCCGTCGCACTGTCCGCGCGGGCGCCTACGGCCGCGACCAGCGTCTCCGCGCGGGCGGTCCGACGAACGCGCTCACCTCGGGCGGCAGCGTTGTGAGAGAGGGGGCCCCTCGTGGGACCGCCCTTCGCCCGCAGGGGCGCCGCGCGGCTCCCCCATCTCGGTACGGGACGGACCATTCAGGAACGGCACCGGAGGTGACGTAGGGCGCCTCGCCGGCAAATCCGAGCGGCGCTCGCGTGCCGTCCCCCTCACCGACGGCCAAAGTCGGTGCTTTGCACAAGCGGGGGAAAAAACTTGAAGGGTCCCGAAGAAGACGGCAGGAAAGAGCGGCGGCCGGACTCAGCTGCGGTCCTCTGGGGCCTTCGAGAGCAAGCGGGCTTCGCCCCTCGGCAGCAGAGCCCCCACCCCTGGGCGCGGCGAAGCGTGGCGGGGAGCCTCCCAGGGTTCCTCCTCCCTCGGAACCCTTGCCTTGGAGCGCGCCGCCAGGAGCAGCCAGGTGTCACAGAAGGCCCCGGCGACCCTTTCGGGATGGCAGCGCTCCGGCCCGCACCTCGCGCGGGACCCCCACGAGGGGCCTGAGACCAGTTCCTCGCACGTGGGATTGTCGCCGGTGGTGCACCGAGGGATTCGCGACGTGCACCGCCCTTCTGTGATTGCGCCTTGTGAAAACCGTGCTGTTCTATTTCACTGCGTCGACAGAACCAGCAGCTGCGGTGCGTCGTAGCCTGCCAGGACTGTGTGTCGGCTGGTGAACCTCATGGAGAGGCTCATGATGAGGTGAGTACCGCCACCAGACCACTGTCAATCGCCCCAGCGACAATCGACTGAACTAACGATGCGTCAGCAGCAGAAGCCAATGCTACAATGTGGGGAAATGTGCGCACTCTTACAGGAAATGTAGTGAAGATGTAGTAGCGGCCAGCGCTACTACACTTTCACTATATTTCAACCTATTTGCGTTGGACGGGCATCGATGCGAAGGTAGTAACTGTAATAGGCGATGTCTTCGTTCTGTGTGTTTTGCTGCGGAGCTGTAACTGAAGTTTGTCATTCTTCCTACAGTACATTGCGCATACGGAGAGACGATGTCTCCTCGTACTTCAGCTCTGTAGTAACGGGGCAGGCGAAAACAGTGAAAGTGATAACCACTGCAGCACTGATTTCACTCTTACAAATACGTGCGCTCAAAAGCACACGTATTTTGCAACCAGCATGCCTCGGAAAGTGCTATCTTCATCGCCACTTGCTGCAGTTATACATTGCGAATAATTGTTTGGTCCAACGTGGGTCTCCTTGCTGCTACGAGAAATGTTAGAGCTAATGATACAACGTTGTTAAGGTCTAAGGGGGTCACGTCAGTTCTAGAATCATATGTGGAAATGATGTGTCTTATACGCAAACGTACACACCTTACACACGGATACAGCTGAACTTGGCTGCTTGCTTCACTGTCAGATATATACCCAATATAAAAAGTTGTGTGTGCCTGGGGGCGACGCTAGAGAAATACTATGGATGGTTGTAGTGGCAGCAATTTTTCTACCATATCACAGCCTCCTTTCACACTCGGCGCGATTGTACTAACAATAGTCTGCTTACGGCGAACCTTCGTACGAGTATGGAATAATGTTTGGAATACTAAGGCACTCAGATGGCTTTAGCATGGTCACACACAGAATGCAAGTTGGAAAGGCTCCGCAAGAAGAAAAGAAGAATATATTTGCTGCAAGACCATACCGTATTCACAAAGCCACTGAAATCCACCTCGAATTGGATGTTCTTCACTGTGTCGTGTGCGGCGCTGAATTCAGAGAAGAGAATGAGTCGATAAAATGTGTGTCAGGGCTAGTAAATCAGAGACTAAACTCCTAAGGGTGGTCAAAAGTGAAAGACCGTTCGTGACCGTGACCTCAGCAATTGCGACAAACCAACATACGACATCAAGGCGCCGGCCAATCACGCATCTTTGTATAGTACAAGCCGTTTTGAGGTTTGTGCCTTTTTTTTTTTCTCGTTTTGCTAATTCTTGCTGTGGTCTGTATCATGATACTTATCGTTCTAATAAGTAGGTATAGGTTCTGCCCACACTTGACGGGTTTATGTTTTTTTTTTTTTTTAAATTTAACCAATGAACCAAGTATTCATGCTGCGACATTTATTTTCCCCCAATACGAAGCGCGTACAAGAAGCCCCAAAAGCTGATTGGCAGCAATTGTCGAGTACCGAAACAACATGTCCGAGGCGTTAGTGAAAAAAGAAAAACAAACAAAAATGCGATCCTATTCGCGGTAGTGATACAACCCAACGCCTACGAACTGAACTCGTGACACAGGACGCGTATATGCAGCTGAAGCAATGGCAGAAGCAAAGCGGAGCCCGTTCGCGCAAGTACTGTTATACCGCACGGCGCGTGACATTGCTGAAAAGGATCGAGCCCGGCCCGCTGCCGAGTAGCTCGTCGGGACGCGCAGGAGAAGGACATGCGAATCCGCGAGGCCGACGCCTGCTCGACCCTTCTCTTTATGTGCCGCATGCCGTGAGCTTCCTCTTTACGACGTGACATCTCCGCGCAGTATACGAGCGCGGAATACGTAAACAGAGAAGGGGCTGCTTCTCCGCAGACCTGACCTCAGTCTGCTGAGCGGCCGAGCCTGAATTTACGCGCTAGTTGCAAATTCCACTTGGCATACAACAGCGCAAAACGAGCTTGCAGCCCGATTACGGACGGAGCGACCTACTATAAATGGTTCCCACTTGCAAGGGCCGTTTATAGATCACCGTGTTGTGGCAGCTTCCACGGGGAACTTCGTGCATTTTCCCGATTTCTTCCAAACTGTATGTCCTTGCAAAGCTGCGCTGTTAGAGCCGTCCTGTAACATGAGGCGAATTTTATTCGGAACAGAAATGCCTTCAAAAGTACCTTTTATCTTTTTTTTTTCTCGTTCACGACATTGTAGATCTACTAGTCCGAAAAATAGCGGCCGGCCTAGAGATTGCTCTTCCATCCTCTTATAACCAAGCAAGGAACGATGAATTTGCTTTCATGCGCGTTTATTATTCTACAATAGATTTTGTCCAACGTTCGTACCCATTTGCGCGCATAACAGGCACCCGACTATACGGTTCTTGCAATTCTGCCTTGCACGCAACGCAAGTCGCTCATGACGAAATGGTTATTGTTGTGCGTGTGGTTTCGTCTATCAATTTAAGTGTAGCAAGCCCGATCGACTACACTGGTTCCTTCGCGCACGAGCCCCACGATGGACCATGCACTCCACAAGCAGTAGTTTCTTTACCTCCTTCCCTTGACGCAGTCAGAGTATATCATGTTTTTGTTTTCTCTTATATAGGAAGGCGTTCACGTAATGAGGCTTAGATTGATTGCCTACAACTTCTTGGGTGGTTATTTTCTGGGAGGGTGCGAGCGTTCCACGCGTGTTTTGATGGATCATGCAGACTAACCGCCTTTTTGCGCAATCAATGTTATTGCGAAAAAGCTCGTGGGCAGCTTTAAATCGTTCTGAAAGCGTCGAATCTGGTGGATACGAACGCCTGTGCCTCGCAACTTGACGCTGGTATACCAAGCGCCGCCGATCCACCCGGCGCGCGCATCGTGGGAATATGAAGTGAATATGTGCAGCATGAACTACAATACCATAGGTTCGAGTGGTTCATAGCTTTATAGACACTAGAAAAAAAAAAACGGATCACTAATCCTGGCATGCAATGCAAAGCACCCGTGTAGTATATATACTTGAGTATCAGGAAAGCCACATGGTGATCTGTAGCCTGGTTTTGTTTCGTTTTCATTTTGCTTTTCCCCCTTAAGTGCAAAACTGCGTTTCCGCAACAATTACTGCGATGTGTGTATACCAGATCTTAAGTGTCATGTCTCAAAGCGAGTGATGTGATATCCTGCCAAGTATATATACACGCACAAATATCGCAGCCGGTATAGAGGTCGCACAATGCGTTCCGGCTAACAGGCATGCATAACACGCGCAACCAATCGGCCTTCCGCAACGGATCGCTCCTGAGGCGCACGCTTAGCACCTCTTGAGACGCGAGAGCCGGGCGACCAATTATCGCATTATAAACCGGAGCCCGAAGAAGAGCACCGTGCAGCCGCTGTTATGCGCGCGAAACACGCAAACGGGAGCAATCGCACAACAAAGGAGACGCGCACGAGTGTGTGCTGGGAGACCGCGGTGCCGGAACCCCCCCTCCCTCGTCGCCTCTTTAACAAGTGCGGACAAATGAAAGGCTTCCGATAATGGGTGCGATCCCGCTGCCGACGAATTCCCAAAGGTGCCGAAGATACAACAAGGCGGCGAATCGTAATAAGAGCTGCAGCGGATTTTATCGAGCGTCAGAATCAGCAAACTATCTAACCCTCTCTGTACGCGATCACGAAAGCGGCGCATCTTCCCTGGCGTTGGCTAAAAGTTGCACGCCGGGCCTCATGCTCCCTCGCCTGGTCGTGCGCGGGGCGCGCGATGTAATGTGATAAGCCACGCCTTTCCAGGGATGCCTGTCGGCGCACGGCGGGGGCTAAACTGGTAGCCAAAAGCGTGACCATTACATGTCAGATGATAGTCGGCCAAAAGGCGCTTGTCCGTGCTGGGATAGAGTGTGTAATCGCGCGTCGTGAGTTCCCCCGCCCCCCGACGCATGCTCCTCGCGGTCGCCCAAAGAAATCGTCGGCCCACGGACGCTCTCCGAGTGCGCGCCGCTGCACGGGGAGGACTCGGGGGCGAGACAGAAACGACCAAGAAAACATTGATTCACTCTCGGTACACGGCCGGGACCCGGGGAAAGGTCTCCTCCGGCATTGCGCAGCTTTTTATTATCTATTACGTAAAGACAGGCGACGTTGAAAGGCGAAAATGAGAATTATATATGAGGAATGATTGTAACCAACCCGCATTACACGGGCCATGCGCGTGAAAGAGAACGAGGTGGGGAAGGGTGCAAACCGCAAGGCAGTGTAAAAATGCCAGCTAAATTTTGGCTGTGCAAAGCGCGCGATTAAGATACATCGTATCGAAAACTGCTTCTTGCCAATTATGTCGCCGACTGCCGGATGCCGTAAATGAAGCCCAAGGCAAGCAGTGCGGGCCATGCGAGCGGCAGTCGCTGTGAAGCGAGGAGATCGCAAACTCAGATTTATGGAATTAATTTTTCGTTTCTGTGCAGGGGTGTGTGTGTGTGTGTGTGTGTGTGTGTGTGTGTGTGTGTGTGTGTGTGTGTGTGTGTGTGTGTGTGTGTGTGTGTGTGTGTGTGTGTGTGTGTGTGTGTGTGTGTGTGTGTGTGTGTGTGTGTGTGTGTGTGTGTGTGTGTGTGTGTGTGCGCGCGTGCGTGCGTGTGTGTGTGGGAATAGGACGCCAGACTGTGCATAGATTCTGCCCTTGTCGGCCAGTCGAGTGAATATTCGCCATTCTTGAAGTTCCCAGTTTGCTAAACCAATGACAAAGCTCCTAAAGATATCGAGCCGGAAATTTATTTTTCGATCTATTTACTTCCCACGGCTTCTAAGCGGTGTCTTTTTAGAGGGCATCCGGGCAACGTTCTTCCATTATAAACTTAGAGGGGCAGCGGGTGCCTTTAGCAAGATGACGATGGCAGTGACAGGAGCTCGTTAATTAAAGTTAATTGCGGTATATGCATGCAATCGCCTGAGAAGGTGATTGAGTTATTCGCGACCGCTTAACAAGCGAAGTTTGCTACAGTGTTCTTATCGTTTCTAACACGGCTCTCGCTCTCATCGCTTTATATCGTTAGCATAGAACGCTTCTTGATTACACCGGCCCTTTGAGGCCAGCTTGGGTTGGCTTCTGCGCCACCTAGAGAAATAATCCTTTTCCACACAGGCTGCAGTGTGGTTAGTGTTAGTGTAAAATACTTTCACATGCATCACGGGTTTGCTTATATTTCTGCATGCGCACATTTATTTATTCGCACTGCACTCTACGTGATTCGAGTATACGTTGCATGCTCGTAATTCACCGGAAATAACACCATACTAGGCGAAATGTTTTTTTGACATCACCTGCCACAAGCCAAAGCACAATAAGCTTCAAACAGTATCTTAAGCTTTGAAAGCGTGACGGTTTGCAAAACACGCGCTACGGCAACAGCTATCAAACACAGTTGGCGCCGCAGAACACGCCGTATATACTGCATGGTGGGCCTTGCTGCCGCCTATACGGCTATCACTTGACGCACTGTCACGCACTATACCCATTTCTTCACCCGAAAGCGGCTGTAGGGATTGCAACGATCTCGCCATATACTGTAGATTGTTGAAAACCATGCATGTGCAAAACCAGTTGCTGTGACAGCGGCCGTGGTTAAAGTTTTAAAGCGACCGAAGTTGTCTCTCATGAAAGAGTATCGCTGCTATATAAGGCAAACACATATTGATGGTCTCAACTAACTACTCAAGAACGCAGCTGATTCTATGCAACTTTTGCTGCGTTTTGTTGTACTGCATGGACGGACGTTGCAGAGCGATACGGGACAAGGTTTGTTGATTTAACGGCCTTCTTACTGAGCAATTAGTGCGAGGCAAGCAATATGAGTATACATCTGCTGTTCTTCACGAGCGCATGGCAGGTAAACAGCAGTGAGACGACTACTGTGTTATTGCTCCAGCACTGTATGCCTGTACAGCATAAATATTGGCGATAAAGTATGTCACTGTATAACGTTTCAGAAAGAAAGGTCGCAAGCTAAGTTCCGACATTTTCTCGCAACAGATAAACTTCTGTAATGATCGCCGTTATAACTGTGCAACAAGTGCATCAAGTTTCTTCTTGATTGGTAGGGTGATGTCAACGACAAATCAAAATTTTCGGTGGCGAACCTCGATAACAACCGGCAGAACAAAGCACCGCGAGAAGCCACAAATTGACTCCGCGTACTAAATGTTACATTTTCACGAACAGATTCACCGGAATTTTCACATTAGCTATTTACCTTCGATTTCATACTTGTCGTCGACCGGTATTAGAAGGGGAACACTAAAACAAGCAGCGGACTATACCTAGAAAGAGATTTGGTGGCTCTGGTAATGAGCCCAGACAGTGAACCGCGCGCAGGGGAAAAAGCCTGCATCAACTATCCAATTGGAAATTTGTGTGTGGGGAGGGGGGGGGGGGGAGGGGGGAGCACACAGGGCGCCTTCTCTCCGGAGAAATTGGAGAGGAGGGAAACGGAGACAGCGACACTTATCACCTTGGTGGTACACAACGGTTCGGCGCCATCATCCTTCGAGGACAATTGAACAATTACGACGATTGACTCAGTGCTGTCCGCGATAAAAATGCGGCTACGACGACCTGGATCTTTGAGAGCATGCGTGCCACGTTCGCTTTGTGATCATCGCAGTGCGCTCACTAAAGGTGCACTGTGCGAGTTCATGCTACTTAGCATGCATAGATTCGTGTGAGTTTGATCCAGGAAATTTAACATCCACACCAATTATTATTATTTGCTTTAACACACCACACGCCATTTCGTGGTCTAATGTTTGTTTGATTTTTTAATTCGCACTTCATCTTTGCTGCTCGAATCTCTTTTTTACTGTCGCGGAAACGCCTTATGACTACGCTACCTCTAGCTAAGCTCAAGGGCTACAGGAATACACTCAGTTCACAAATCACCTGCACTCAAGTTTCCAAGGCGCCGGTTCAGATCTGGTTCTCCAGCTTGCTTGGTAGCTTAGCCAGGGAGGAACGATCGCTACCTATTTAGCATAACACGCGGAAAGTGTGACTAGCGAGAAAATCAGATTTTCTCGCTTATAGTAAATCTTGTACGATGCATATCTCACAGTAATGAGCTCTAAAAGCAGAAATCGCGCCTACATGATGATGAACCAAGGCATTGGCTGCATATGGGGACAAGTTGTTTCGGAGCCCTTTAGTTTTGAATATTTACTTTCGGGGATTAAATATTATACAACCGATGACGCAGTTACGCAGCTTCATTAAACAAACTGAAACGCAACGCTAACGTCCTTCCGACAGGATATCATGGTAATTTGTCGTATTCAAGCTCCCGTCATCAACAAGGAAAGGCGATTTCGATGTTCCGTCGTGCTGGACTGGGTTCACAATCATCGCGCGTTTCTGCGCTCCTTTCCTCGTTAGCCGTATTTTTGTGCCCTCCCTCCCCCCCCCCCCCCCCCCCTCTTTACCAAAAGAAAGCAATTTTCTAGAGGGACCTTTGCTGCGAAGTGTGGGTTTGTACCACCGTGGTTTATACCATTCAGGGAGAAGAAATGGGAAAGGTGTAAGGCCTATCAGGACGGGATGATGACGTGATAGATTAAGCTTGCTTGTGACGAGCACCGATTCGCGGCTTCACTCTTGGTTACGCGTCAGCCGCTTTTTGACTATTTGCGCAATTGTCTGCACTGATTTCGGCGCTCTTAGCAGAAGTGTGTACTCGAAATGAGTCTATAGAGGCGTTCAATACATGACCTACCTGAAGGTCCACGCTGCACGTATAAATACATTATACGCTTCAAGACCGTATGAATTGCCGCGCCACAAAAACAAAGTGGGCGGCGTATGCGATGACCTGACAATTGGCGCAATGTATGCGTTTATACATTCAAACTCGAAATTTTGTAAATTAACAAAACAAGTTCAGAAAGCATTGGCTGTAAAACCTGAGTAAGCGGTACTAGCACACACTAATTAAGCCTACATGCACACAGGGACGGGACTAAGAATAAGAGTACACAACTCTTCATTACACCCGGTGTGCGCTATGGAGTGCTTCCTCGAGCGCGCACGTGCGCTATGCTGAAGAGCAAGGGTGAGTTTGTGAGAGGAAGGAGAGCTCCTTTCCTCCAGTTAATCATCGTCGAGTCCTTCGAATGACTGGCATGTGGGGTTTTCTTACACACGCTGCCCAACCCAGGCGCACTCCGAAACGAATTAATAGCCCTGTTTGGTGACAGATCGGCAACAATAAAACCGCGATGGCACGTGCCGCAGCTAATAGTGAAGTGGAGGAGCAACTGTCCGCTCTTGCTTCGTAGGAAGAATGAATGACTCAGCTCCTCCATCTCTTCGGTGAAACCGCGTTCTTCGGAAACGTTACTCAGTGCCCATTCTGATTCCGCGCCTGTCGGTCGCTTTGCGGCCGTGCGCCTCACTCATGGCGTCCCGAAGGACGCGGCGGCTGCGGGGCACCCCGAGTCTAGAGGGTCCTCACGGCGCCGCTCTGGGGGCTCTCCACGAGGAGACGGCGGCCTAAGATAACAGGGTGAGATATGCAAACGAGGCGTCAGTCCGCGACGCGCATGATTGGGTGTCGAAACGAGGACACCCAGGCAGCTTCCTCGTCCCTGCATGCACGCGCCTGCCCGCGCCTCGCCGCTGCAGCCAGCGCCGCCATCGCGCCGCCGCGCCCCCGACCCATGCATATGGTACGCGCATCGGCGCGCCAGTTTCCTCGATCAGGCGGCAGCGGTGCACGCGGACCGAGAAACTTCGGAGCCCAATAGTGGCCAATCGCGAGCGAGCTCTTCAATCCGTGTGCATGCATGGGAGAGGAAAAGTTGGCGACAAAGGCTCACCGCCACAGCGCGCTAAGCCTCGAATGGTGCGAGACTCGCGTAACAGTATAGTAATCTGGTGAACCGCAGCTAACGCACTCGCATAAACAGCGTCGTAGGGACGTCTGGCTAAAACAAAATGGAGGGTGTAAAATTCGAACTTCAATTAAGCATTGTGAGCGTGACTGATTTTCACCGTTTTGCAGACGGGTGTGTAGGATCATGACTTGTCTCAAGGCGTTCTAAAATTTAAAAATAGTTGACAGAAGAGAAACGGTATTTTGTTAACGTGCAAGAGTCTGAAGAGTTCGTAGCTTAAACCGCCGGATTTCCGCGAGCAGCTGATGCTCTCTTTTTCAGCTGTTTGTCTATTACTACGAGAGCTCAGTGTTGTGGTTGAGTAGGGCAGATTTTGGCGGTGCAGATTTCCCATATGCTTCCTTTGTCTGCGATATAAGCCGGTCTGTCACTTATAATTGCAAGCGTTGGTTCTGCTAAAGATGTAAGTTAAAGGTCAAAATGCCGTTTGTCATTTTCACCTGGTTAATGTGATGCCAAGAAGCTTTGTTTTGATTAATTTTGCAGCTCCCTCCCCCGCTCCTTTAAACACACACACACACACACACACACACACACACACACACACACACACACACACACACACACACACACACACACACACACACACACACACACACACACACACACACACACACACACACACACACACACACACACACACACACACACACACACACACACACACACACACACACACACACACACACACACACACACACACACACACACACACACACACACACAAACACACACACACACACACACACAAACAAACAAACGTACACAACAGAAAAAAAAACGACCTGAGGGGCACACGTACGGCCTATCATGTAGGCACCGAAATGTGTCCGAATGCCTGAAATCTGTTAAAGCGCCCGAAACTGTGTGTTATTCCGGAGTATGAGGATAGATGCATGTTTATACGGTTACACGTTTACTAATCACAGACGTGTGATGGATTATTATAGAGGCAAAAATTAGCTTTTCGTAGACTTCGTATAATCTTGCCCATATATATCCGCACTGCCGAAAGAACAAATTACATTTTCACCTGCCTATCACAGGGGCGAAAAGTTCAAGCGTTGCTCTGATGCGTTTCTGTATGGTTCGTGTGTACAATGCCGGACCGGCCGGATAAGCCAAGCGCGATGACGTTCGTGCACACGTACGTGCAATCTGGCAGGCCGTGCGGAAGTCGGTGAGGCAATTAAGCGAGCGTCAGTGGCGCTGCATTCGAAAGTAGCTACGAGGGAGCAACAACAGCCGGTACATGACTGCTCATAGCTTCACCCGCGGGGCTTGCGGAATCATAACGTCATAAAGCAACGAGCGGGAAAAAAAAAGAAAGTCATGCTCCGGCTGTGCACTTCATTGGGAAACAGCAGTCGGACGAGACGACAGGCAACTGATCATGTAGAGCCACTGTGACCTGTGATGTGACCGTATGCGCTAAAGGCTGGGCGAATTAACGGGAGGTGTCAGGTTCATAAAATGACCTCGTCAAGTTGATTCCTTCCTTGCATTACAAATACAATTATTACACCGTCGAGCTCGTTTTCACTACATTGTATAGATACAAACGTATGAACAGTTAATTTATGTAGTTTGCTGTCTTAATTATGATGGCTGAAAGCACATGAGAATTAACAGTCTTTCTTCCGGTGTTTCACCTTCACGTTAGCTTTACTCTGCAGTTTAATCGACACTTCGGAGAGGCAAGCGGATAACTTAATTTCGCTTTACTACACCGTGTTTAAACTGTGTTTACTACACTGTGTTTAAAACAGAGTATAGCTATTGATTAGTCTCCCTTATATGTGTGCCCTTAACCACCTTTAAGTATAGTAAGGTTGTTCTACTAGCAGGTGGAAGCAATATGCGTTGATCGATTATGATATAGGAGTTAAGGAGCAATAAAATCTCTTTTGCAGCCTAGGCAACTTAAATGTTTTGACTGGAAAGTTCACAAATAATTAACTCAAGCAAACCACACTGATAAATCAGAAACTTTACTGTTGTATGGGCGCGCGCAGGTATATTGAAAATGTATGAAAACAAGGGAGGGGGGGTGCGGTCAAAGTTTATCGCCGCGCCGGCCTGTATAATATACGTCTCCCAGATAGCAGGGAACAGTGTGGAACAAAATTTGCATTCCCTTCTCCCATGACTTTTGGTTTGCAAAGGCGCTTAATTCCCCCTCTCCCCATCCCCCTCTCGCTTGCACTCGTTGACTGTGCAACTACTGACGCAGTACGAAGCAAAGAGTAGCAGCGCCAACGCGGGGTGTTCCTAAGCACACTTAGGCAATGACCAAGTTGGGAGTGCCGCCCTGTCAAGGTAGTCTCCAATATTTTGTTGGACTTCTTCAGAGTTGCCGGCAATGCAGTTTCATTCATTTATGAAAGCCCCGCCGCGGTGGTGCAGTGGTTATACGCTCGACTACTGTGCCGGAGTAGCCGAGTTCGATCCCGACCGCCGGTGGCTGCGTTTCGATGGAGGCGAAACGAAATGGCGTCCGTGTGCTGTACGACGTCAGTGTACGTTAAAAATACCCAGGTGGTAGAAATTACTCCGGAGCTCTCCACTGCGGCACCCCTTTCTCTCTTCCGCTTTCACTCGCACCTTCCTCCCTTCCCTTACGGCGCGGTTCAGGTGTCCACAAACAAGTGTGAACCAATTATTATTATTATTTATGAGCTGCAGGTGTTAGACATGAACGTATTCGCATGAAACAAAAATTTGTTCCATTATGCAACGAAATATCTTAATTAGCAAGAAAAGCAAGGTAATGACATCAAAAGTGAAATGCACAGGACCAAACAGACTAGGACGCGCAGTGCACAGAAAAGATAACCTCCGACGTCTGAAGGATGACGGTGCGATGACACTTAAGCTTCACTTTTAATAAGGGTATGACGTGACAGCGTTAATTGTTAAACCATCAGCGGTTCCACTTGCCCACGAAGACAAGGACATCGTTCTGTCTCTAGTAATCAGCGAAAGACAACACGACAGGCATGTAGCGCCTTCGTGTAACTGTTAATAGTTGCGCGTTTTCCATAGCGCTCTCTGCTTTATGGCTCCATGTAGACGGACGGATTGTCGCGTATACATATACGCACGCGGCCGACCACAGCTGGCGCCTGCAGCGACGCAAGCCTCCACAATCCACGTGACGCGTTGCGTCAAACTTCGAAGCACCCACTCAGCGATATCCGTTCAAACCGGTGCATTTTGCGATTATTCGGCCACGAACGACACCGTATACGCTGGCGACGCCGATAACGATGACTCCGGGTTTTCTGCGACATGGGCCCTTATGCACTAACGTAAAAATAGAAATGGTAATCTTCCCCATATAGCTTTTTTTCTTTTTCGCCGAAGACCTTAGAAGTCCACGCTGGCTGCGACTTTCCACGGTGAAACAGCAGACTGTTGGCCGGGCAATTGGAGGGACAGCCTTTGTTTCCATGAAGTTTTCAGAGTGATAGATGGAAGCCAAAGGGCAGGATCTGCATGCCTCGTGGATACAACGAGCAGGAATGCTGTCGTAGGCAGCGGACGCTCAAGAGGTTAGATGGCCGAGAAAATAAATTTTACTAATATAGGGATAAGATAGGAAGTATACTGTTTCGAAGTTTATGACAGTTCACCTCTACGTATCGAAAACTCCGCGTCCGCGTTTATTTTACCTTAGCTGCTTACCGGGTCAAACTGTAAGATACAGCAGGGTAAATAAGTTTATTTGTTGTTTTTTTTTTTTTTTTTTTTTTATGTGGAATGGGCGGGTGTAACAAGTGGTAGGCACGGTTCGTTCTTCGATCTAGTATACAGTCATTCATGGAAATTGAAAACCAAGTATCATTTTTTGCGAATAACCTTTATTCTCATTCAGCGGAGCCGCTGAATGGCTTTGCTTGTTGGCTGTAAGTGTCAGAAATGGCAGCTTCTGCGGCAGTAGAGGAGCACAATGGTAAAACAAAACAATGGTCGTAACAAAAACTGCCCTGCATTCTGCACTTTTCAAGGTTTCCCCTCTTTAGACCTTCATTTCAGCTGCCACTATTGGCACCAATTTTAATCTCGGCCAGGGGCAAGCGAAATTTCCATCCTTTCAACCGGCGCACCGACATGCTGACCATGGAGGCGTACACTGCTCCATTGGTTCAAGGGATGGGCCATGATTTAAAAGGGGAAAATGCGTTCCCACAAATGATTGGCAAAAGAAGAAACGTTAACTACAGATACAACCAGAGTCCTTCAATACTTTTCACTGGTACAACCAACCACCAGCCGTATATTACCACGGTGGTCAGTACGTAGTTTTCGCATGGAAGGCTTTCCTTGTGCATCTCCGCATTTCAAGAGCGAGGAATAATCTCCGGGTTTAACGTCCCGAGTCAGCCCTCGAGAGCGCAGCGCTCGTACACGGACTAGTCCATCTCGTTCCTCTGCCGTAGAGAGCAGTTCGCACTCCGATGATAGCGCGTGTTGCCTATACGTGCTCGGACGCTTTCTGCGCTTGCCACAGAGCTTGGCTCGCGTGACCGCAATGCGCTGCAGTGGTGCTCTCGCGCGTATGGACACACACGAGTCGGTTGGGCCAAGATGCGGGCGACTCGTTCCCAGCGAAGGGGCCATTAATTTACGCGCGCACGTTCGTAACAGTAGCGAGTCGATAATTTAATCCGCAATAATTGCCCAGAAAACAACCGCGCTCGTCGGCGCCGTATATGCATGCGCCGTCTCTACTCCGTGCAAGTCCATCCCGAGAAGTCGTCGGCGGGCGCCAACTGCGTATAGCGGCGCGCGGGTCGAACAAGATTAACGGGCCGTATCGGGCGGCCGGCTGCCCGATAACGACGCAGCCATCACTTATGCTCGGCGGTGATTCGTGTTCGAGTCACGTGACGCGGCGAAAGGCGTCAGGAGGGAGCCGCTGGACATCGAGGGTCGTATACGTCTTGCGGCAAACAAACGCGCACTGCAACGGTTCCTCCCGTGCGTGCGTGTGTGCGCGCCGAAAAGAAGGCGCGCAACAGCCGGTCTCCGCCAGATGATGACAGCAGTAGCCGTTGAGGAGGAGGCCCCCTGCACGTCGCAGGTGCTCCCCGGCTCCCTTTATTTTTTATCATCTTCCCGCGCCTCTTTCGCGCACGTACACTGGCCCTCTTGGCATCCAACACACGCATGCATCGCTGCGCCGACCTGCCACGCCGCGCGAAAACGCTCTATTGGAGCCGGCCCACGGCTCCGCCAGCGGGCGTTAAGACAACGGTCGCCCCCTCGACGGAGGGACACGCGATCCGCACCATTGGTAACCTGCACGCGTGAGTGCCGGAATCCCGCCATCGCGTGCATTAATGGCAGCTGCAGCCGGCACCGTGCATGCGAGCTTAGGCGGGGCCCGATCGAATTTAGTCCCGTTCGGGGACCGGAGAGCCAAAGGTCAGCTGTTTGTGGGTGAAGGACAGTGTAATTGTTGAGCGCGAAAGGTGAATGCCCCCTGCTCCCCATTCTCTTTCCTCGTTTGTTTACATCGAGGCTTTGTCTCTAGGGAAACGCTGGAGCACGTCCGAAATGTCCCCCCCCCCCCCCCCTGCCAATCTTCCTTTAGTATAATGCGCACGAAAATGCGAAGGATTGTTCCGTACGTGAGGAGATCGGAGTGTACTTTTGGTTTTTCTCTCGGACCTGCGTGCAGGCGGGCCGGCGATTCCTAGCGTTTGAGGAGCCGTGCTGTTAACCTAACAGGTCATTTTATCGTGCTTTTAACTTAAGACGGTTTTTCTTCGGTGTCGTTTTACTGTTGCAGCTACGACGTGTCTTCTAAAACACAATAAACGTACCTGCTCACCTGGCTTAAACATTTATATGAAGAGAAGCTGTCAAACATGTTGATACAATCATACTTGTGCGAGCAGTAATGCTCGCATAATAAGCCCTCCTCAAAATAAGCTCTCCAGAAAATGGCAGCGATTGATTGGCGTAAAGTCGTGGCTAATGCCCTTTTATCGGCTATTTCGTCACCACAAGGAGCAGGCAGGGCAAAGGATTGATTAACCACGACGCCATGACAATCGGCTGACACCTTTGTCTAGAGCGCCTCCTTTGAAGGGCATTGCCGCTGTGTTCTTGAGTTGTATGCGAGATAGATAAACATCTTTCGACACGCAACATTAAACGTCGAGGATATATCCTGCGGCAGGGTCAGCAAAAATAACCAGTCCGCTAACTGGTCTCTAGCCATCGTTGCGAGAGAGGGGAATGGTTAATTGGGGGAGGGCGTTGATATCTTCAATGCCACCGTTTGAGAAACGGTTAGCAAGCACTGCCAAGCAGTTATAGCAATCTCTCAATCTGCTCACATGAAAATATCCTTGCAGGTGGACTTCGTGAAACAGTAACTTTGTAGAAAAGATTTTCAAATGTGCATTACTCAAAGCGAGGTGACGTATATCCTATATAGGCCTCTATAGCAGTGATACCGCTCTCATGGCCCAGGCGGAATAAATGTATGAATAACGAAGTCGCAAAGGAGCCCGCAATGAATTCATAGCCTGCATGTCCATTTACCTGCGCAAGAAAAAAATATTACCTAAACAAGTCTCAAACATTTTTTTTTTTTTCCTTCTCCGCGAAAATATTGGGTTGCAAGTAACGAAGCTTTTCCTTTTTTCTCCAGTAGCAGCTGCCTTATTATTCTAGGTAATATCAGCTCGTTCCGAGGCGCAGAAGCTGTTCCGAGCAACTCCGTGCGGACCACCGCCCTCTTAATTCAACCTACTTCGTATACTTGCACGGCGTCCCCGCTCCACACGGGGCAGCCTGCGGCCTCAGACGTAATTGCGCTGCCTAAGATCAACGCGTCATATGGGCAGAGAGAGCCACAAGCCCTGTGGCAGATCCGACCAAGTGACACGTTCGACGGACCTTGGTTACAGATGGCGACAGCCTGCCTGCCCTTGGATCACTGTTTTCGTCTGCGGGCTCAAAATAATGCGTTTTTGAATTCGATCCCCGGTTCCTTCTTTCTCTTCTATTTCCTTATTCTTTTCTTCCGCTTTATTTTTGTTCTTTTCTCACTAGGAGTAACCTAAGGCAGCACAATAGGCATTGTAGTACAGCAGCATGGTATTGTAGTATATATATACACGGAGGCCTCACACAGACCCCCTCTAGTCCTGTGCATCTCACTCCCCTTACGCTCTGCGGGCTGATTCATCATCTGAGCGAGCAGAATCTACGCCGGGAAAGAGAAAAGCAACGGCTCAGGGAAAGAGCTGCCTGGAGAATGGCGCTGGGGGCGCTCGCTACGCGCTGGCCGCAGCAGCACCCGCGCAACAATAACACGTCTTCGGGGTGGTCCGGCAGAGAGTCGCAAAGGAGACGGCGCAATTATTGGCGTCTCGGGGATTTCACTTCCGACCAGGCAGCACTGTCGGAACAGGGAGAGAGGCGGCAAAAGGAACGAAAGAAAACTGGTTTATTGGGGCCGCTCCTCAGCATATGCACGGCAATCGCCGGCTGCAGCGGCGGCACTGATGGCGGCCGAAGGAGCCGGCCCCCGTGCCACGTGCGGGAGTCTGCGATCGGTCGGCCCATATCGCCCCCTTGTATCGGTGTGCTGAGCCGTTAATGAGCTCCCGCGAGGAGCATGCATGCAGCGGCTATCGCGGAGGGGCGCGCGCTGCCAGATGGATGTTTATGCCCGCACGGGATGCGTAATCAGACCTGCAGCCAACGCGGCTCTTGTGCGCCAGCCGCTACCGTTCGTTAATAGATGGAGGCCACCGGTATTGCACCGCAGCGAGAGACCCTCCATACATCGCCATCTCAATGAGCGCATCCTTTCCCTCCTTGTCCCTAACCGCTCCCGGTGGAATAGGCAGCGCGCGTATATATGAGAGGCGGCCCCCCTTTTCGACACGTACACAAATGCGCCTGCCGACTTGATCATGTCTGGTCGGAGCCTTTTAACGTGACCTCTTTACCTAGGCTCTTTTACCCCAAATGCGCTTTCCTGAAGGGAGGGGGTTCTCCTGACGCGACCATGTGTGTCACGGTAAGAGAGAGGCCGGAGGCGATAGCCGGACCACCCTTCTGCCGTTCCTTTCCCTTTAAGGAGAGAACAATATGAAGGTCACTCTCTGCACAGGACCTGTTTGCTCAAAACAACTCGGGAAACACGCGGCTACGCATTTTACAGCCAGACGGCATTTGATTGTGCCCAGAACGATCCGTTAGCTTCTGCCTTTGCGCATCGTTCCCCGGAGAATGTTACGACGTAGAGAAAATTTTATGCATTTGCCCTTGAATACTCCCTTCAGTTCAAAAATAAAATAAACTGCTCATCGCCGTTACTTGAACATTTTTCGAGCAGCATTTCCTTTTTTTAATACACAACCTTTTCCCTGTTTTTTTTTTTTCGTTGTTTCTTTGTATTTGCTTGTCATTTTTATTCGCATAAACGCTTCTACGAGGTGGCAGCAAGCCGTCTTCAGTGGCGGACGCTGGTCGTTCCTCGCCACTCTCCCCCGCAGCCTCCAAAACCGCCGCATCCGCGCGACTTGCACCCCGTGGCGCAGGCCGCGGTCGAGCGCCACGCTCTCCAGTACAGTCCAGTTCTCGTGCGGACGCGTCGAGAGAAAGGTCCTCACGCTCTTGAATATTCATACGACATCTCACGGAACGCGCGCGCGCACGCTCTTGCACAAGCGGCGTTGACGTGCATATGCCGCGGCAACGACTCGTGTAAGGAACTCCCCAGCCGCCAGTCCCTTCATTTCCGCAGAGACAATGCCTCCAAATTGCCATGCATGCACGCGCACGCGGCCCGCGCTTGTTTGTTCTGGTCGTTCCCTTCCCCTTTCTCCCGCTAGTCTTTTTCTTCCTAGCCGCACGCGTCCGCGCACCACCCGCAAAGGAACACGGAGCCACGCAACGGTGTGTCATTGTCGAACAAAGAAGAAAGCGCGAGCTTCTCGCTTATTATGAGGAATGACGGCCGAAGACAAAGTCGCTGGGGAGTCAAAAACCCGCGGAACGCCGCGCACGGAGTGCAACGCGGGCTCTGGGCATGCGCGGTGGCATTGGTAAGAGATTTTTGTGTTTGCTTTCTCCAGGTTTCCACCTTTTTTCGTGCAAGCTCGCGTGATGCTCGTAATGCATTCATACATGTGTAATTTCTGCACGCCACTTGGAGGGTGATTATTTGCTGCCATGTTTCGCGCCGTTATGAGAATATATGCATAATCTGGAACCCGCGATGATTCGGCGAGGACGTGGCTTATATGTCGCCTATATAGCTGCGCAGCGGGGCTGCCGCAAAGATTCGTCACCTAGCCATGAGAACGTTGCACCAATACACAAGATACATGCTCTATATTCCTTCGTCACTCTTGCACTCTTGCGTTTCGGTTAACATTTGCGAGAAGTTTCTTTTACTGCGTGCGACTATAAGTCGCACCCGTAAGCTTTAAGGGCGCTAGCGTGCTTATCTCTTCATTTTTAATTTTCTCATTAAATGCTTTGGCGAAATTGTTGCTCGCTAACGTTCCCGCCGGTGACGCGTCAAAAGTGTAACGAGCGCTCGGAGCAGTTTCGCCACCTTACGGTGTTCGTTTGCGGGCGTACATATAGCGCGGGGATCAACGAACTCAGCTCTCCCCTGTGCGCCTCCAGTTCGTTAGCTTCATCTTTTCCCGTCTTGACGCCAGGCCACAGTGTACCGCGTAAGCCTGAGAGAGGACTGGATACAAGGGGCGTGCTACCCGAGGCGCTCGCATGCATTTTTCTCGATTTTAGTCGGGGCAGTTCTGCATGAACTCGGACGAGGAATAAGAAAATAGCGAGTCATCTCTCAGTTGTATTTATGCTACTCTTCCTCCCCCACCCTTTTTCCATAAACACACAGACAGACACTCGTTTTTTTTCTTTTTTTCTTGTTATACCGAAAAAGACCCTCACTCGGCGACGCTCGGTACCATGCTCCATTTTTCGGAGCGCGCGAAAAGAACAGTTATTCAGCAGCAACGGCAGCGGCGGCCGCGTGTAAAAATGAGGCGCCCGTAAGATTGTTAGCAATTTCAGCCCGTCGCTCTCTTAATATCAGGATGACTCTGAAATGGCGGGCAGGGCGCTCCCGAGTTTTCCTTGACGAGCTGCGCCGGACGCTCGCGTATATTTATATATGTGTGTGACCTGCACTGAGGCGCCTCCGTATGCGGCGGCGTTCAAGCCTCTGCCCATCGCCAAGCTCCTGCCAGCGCAAAGGCTGGCAAGTGGTCATGCATACGCACTCTTTTCTCGGCCCAAATGCACGTGCCTCATGCCGGTGCAGTGCAGTGCGCGTTTGGGAGTACACAGCAATATACATTAGTGCACCCGCGCACAATTGCGGATGGCCGAAGGTGCACATTAATATATAACGGCCGCCGAAGAATTATTGCGCTACAACTGTCACCTAGCCCAAAGTCTTTACTCGGCCAGAAATCAATGGGACGCACGAAGTCAGTTTCCGCGTCGTCGAATTCGCCTCACGCCATCGCGGCGACGAGTTGGAAAGAAAAAGAAAATACAGCTCAACGAGAAAACTTTGGAACAATCGGCTTTGCCTTCGACACCCGACCGGCTTCGCCTTTCTAAGGCTGGCTCAGAAACGCCTGCGCCGAGATTTTAATTACTGGCGGAAGCAATCGAGGAGCCGCCCAAGGGTATGTGTCTTTTGTTTTTGGTGAGCCGTTGTTGTCACGCGTAATCTATACTGAAAAGCTTCGCGTAGAGCCCAGGAGCGCGCGACCTCCCACGTTGCCACCGCGCGACAACTCGATGACGACGTCATTTCCGGTTATAGGCCATGGCTGCAATGTGCGTCACGTTCTACCATATCGCAAGCGTCCGCGTACAGGTGTACCTTTCTTCTTTCGTAAATATGGTATTTGTGAGTTTTCGAAGCCCACTCCCATCCCACCGAACGCTGTGTTTTTCTGATGGTCAGAACACTGCAACTTAAACTGCCGAATAATATACGCAATATCCTAGATCAAACGGATCGCTGGACCTCCTGTAAAAAGTAGAATTCGGGCATAACTCATTATTCAAATTACGAATAAGTTTACGCACACGACTATGGCGTTCAGTCAGACATACTACATTATAGCTAAGCTGATCAAACACAGATATACC
This sequence comes from Amblyomma maculatum, assembly GCF_055883805.1. Taxonomy (NCBI): domain Eukaryota; kingdom Metazoa; phylum Arthropoda; class Arachnida; order Ixodida; family Ixodidae; genus Amblyomma; species Amblyomma maculatum. Next base: position 129,305,201 of record NC_139344.1, read on the forward strand.
GAATTATCGTAGCGGTGAGCTACGAAGTGGGTGGAGACAAACTTGCCCTCATTAGTAAGGCTTCCCCAACTACAAGATCGACCATGCTCATATCGTTGGCCGTGAAATCGACGCACGTCAGCCGACTGACCTAAGCTCGGTCAACAAGGTTAGGCCAAGCTCTGTTTTGGTTATTGGCCTCAGACCAGCCAACGTGTAGGCCCCATGTTGGCCCAACGTCGGATGGATGAATGGAATCAACTTTATTGAACGTCGACAAGCAGCCTTGTTGACCTATAGGCCCTAGTATAGTTAGCAAGGAGATGCTGAGGTTTGGCCAAACTCGGAGGCCGACCTAGACGACAATTAACGTCCACCCTTGCAAGGCAAAGCATTTCCTAAATATTTACAAATGTCGGTCCGTAACTATATGCCTAACACCCACATTGTAAAAATAATTGATGACCCATATTCTGCAAAGCTCAAACAAATACACTGACTTTTTAAGACAGCAGTTTTCAGGAAGCAGATGGCTAGAAGTCATCGTAATTATCACAAGCATTCCCATGCCAGTACAAGAAACAATGCACCAAAAGAAGCACTACGAAATAGAACACCACCGCGCTGCGCGCACACACCTAACGGACACTTTTATATCCCCCGCATGATGTGCTAATTTCAGAGCCAGTGACCCCCGCAAATCGAGAGAAGTTATTTCGATCATGTTTAAGCTCGCAACGGCACTAATAGACAATAATAGAGGGCATGCTCATGTTGCTGAGATGTTTAAATCTTGGCTATGCCGCCTTTGTGGCAACATTATGAAGATGCATTCGCTGATAAACATACATGATGCTTGGCTAACCTCGTGGGCAGTAAACCACGGCTCTATGTACTTTGGGCAATGTTTGCCTGCCAAGCACTGGGTACCGACTAATTTGCCGATATATAGCTGGCTCAAAGTACCTGGCCAACCTAATGGACAGCCAACCACGATACTTTTGGCCGTGTTTGGCTCCCGAGCGTTGGGTGCCGGCTAATTCCCTACCATTTGCCTATAGTCGGCTGAAAGTATTTTGCCAATTATTAACCAGCGTAATTGGCAGCCAGCCAGCGTCCACCTTCGGACCTGCATTGGCTTGCCAAGAACACAGGCTGCTGAGCTGTGCCCAGCCGTCGAACCATTTCAATCGGGTTCATATTCCTCTATATCAACATTGCAATGTTTGCATAACACTTTCATGTTGCTTGTGCAGACCATAACGGAAAGGCGTTCGTACGATGATGACCGGAACGTGTGTTCTGCGCAGCTACATGCACGCGTCGTTCCGTCTTTTCCGCCGCGTTACGTGATTTTTCTGCGTGGCCGATAGCATAAATGTTGGTTCACTGGTGCATCGCAGTTAGCAACGCCGTTGCGCTGGTGAGAGTAGCACGGACTGTCTACGCAGTGAGCTGCGCGCAGTAGAGCTGCAGCAGCACCAAGGGCTAACACCAACCCAGTATACATGCCCCACACAGGTATACTATGCAGGCTGTAGAGCGCACACTGGTTGTCGCAACGCTTTCGATGCCCGATGCAAGCGCCCAGAGCGGTCACCTTCTATGACATCATCGCGTCAAAGAAGGGACCGGCCGAGTGCGTGTTAACTCCGGTAGCGCGTCGACACACCGATACACGCGCACTCTCGAAATGGTCCTCTGCTGAGCGCTCGCAGGTGGCGCTGATGCCCCCCGCCCGTTTGTTTCTCCTTTTTCCCTCCGATGGGGGGGGGGGGGGGGGGGGATTCTTTGTGTTCCGTAATAGCCTCGCGTGCGCTGCCCGCGCTGCCGCCACCGGCGCGGCCTCCGCGGTGGCTGCTGCGGTACGGCGCGCCGGGGCCGCCCGTCTCGCGGCTGCCGCCGCAGCAGCTACCTGCCAGAGAACCGGAAACGAGGACACTTGCTGCTGCTTTTCTGTCGCGGACTTCCTTCGCGGGGCCCTCTCGCGCCCGCCCGCCGGCGTCGCGTGTTTGGCAGCTGCGCGCGACTGCGGTGACGCCGCTCTTACATATCGGTGTGCGCGCGCACTGGCAGCTCTGCGAGTTGCGGGCCCAAGGAGCAGCGTGACGCATGTGCCTGTACTATATACAATAGTGCGCCCAGTCTGGGAGGGGCACTGTTACAGTTGCAACCGTACCTCCGTCGGATAAAGGCTCATTCCCACGAAGACCGTGATTACTGATTTAGTACGCGAACCACAGTGGCTCCGCATCACATCCACAAAACACGCCCGCACCACGCGGGGATGGCGCAGGCCGAGGATGGAGGACATCTCGCTCGGGAGTTTTAGCGGAGTGCGAACGCGGGCCTTCGGCAGAGGAAAGTACTCAACTCGAGGGAAGGGACTTGAGGATTATTATCTTTACTTTCAATATCAGCTTCATACTCGCCATGACGTGCTGAAGCATGACAATACGAGCTCTTTTGCCTCCTTGCCTGACTTTCATTTCTCCTTCAACAAACAATAGTGCGAATTCTCGACGACGCTAACTTTCTATCTCCAGACATTCCTGAAACGACCCGTGGTAATATCGATCATCGGGGTATAAAAGAGGCGCTGTGGGAGCAAATTGAAGGAAAGCTGGAAGTCCGGAGCACAACAAGAATGCTTTCTGTAATTTATGCGCACAAATTTCGCGTCATTTTAAAGGTACTGTTCGAAATGACTCTCAACATAACGTGCAGCATTTTTTTGTTATATTTTGCATGGACATGCAGTTCTCAGCGCTATCTGTGGCTTTCCCCCCGCGATTTCTCTTCTCACCCTTGTAATGACGCCGCGCGTTCATTTGCCAGCGCTCGTAGGAATGCAATATATATATATATATATATATATATATATATATATATATATATATATATATATATATATATAGCTAGAATGCGCTTCTTTATTTACAGGGTAAAATACACAAGCCGGTCCCCTCGGAGGTTTGTCTCTCTCTACTGATATTTTCTCTATCTCTTATCTCTATTTCTTATAAAAGAAATGTATAGGATTTCTTGTATAAAATCCTCGGAAGTGTTCTAAACGCCTCGCACTTTTATTTTGACGGCATACAGGAACAATGATTATTGAAAGGCCTACACAATTATATAGCACGGATAATATGCAGCAAATGTAGAACGGGAGATGCAGATTAGAAAAGGTCTAATTATACAAGCATTCCATCACCCGCAAAGGAGGGTATATATTCTTTAACAGCTGTCTTGACGGTTTACGCACTACAAGCATATTGCTGAACTAAATAAATAATATACAGTATCGAAAAGAAAAACATATTTTCAAATTTTTTTTTATAAATTCAATATATTCCGAATATAAAATATCTATTTGCTTTTTGTGACTATATTTCGATGCAGTAAAGCCCTATGAATACCCTCAGCCAGGAGGTGTTAGCTGAAGGAGAACTGTTAAGCTTTAGTTCGTTCTACATTTGTGTCATTTCATGCATGGGCGCTTCCCGTTGCATTCATTTTATTTTATTTCTTAATTATTTCTAAAATGCTCCTGTTTTCAAGTAGCATGTTCTGCGGGTTCGTGTATTATTGGCCATTTTAAAAGCAATGTGTCGACACAGTACAAAGCACACGTAATGTCACCAAGACAGTCCAAATTACAATTATTTGAGGACACAATTCTAGGGTGGAGCACCATTATAGTTTCAGTGCTTTTCAGCGTATATAGGCCTTTACCTGAACACGCCAGATCGACAAACTGAGTTGTCGAGGAAGACACATGCTCACGCGAGCCGAAAAGGAGAAACTCTCGACTCTGTTGTCGACATTTCGCAGATTTAGCCCCGCGGTATCTTGCTGTGAAGCGCCCCCATACACTGTGAAGCGTCATGCGCTGAGCTCATGAGTACACTGCAAATCCCCGCTCACCTAGAGAAGAAATTGGGAGCCCACGGAGATATAGCCGGTAACTAATGTAAAACGTTGATTTTGTGAGACGAATCGAAGTTCTTGTCTTCTTGAAATGATAACATTAGGCATGTACATTCTTCCAAACGCTCTTTATGTTCACGGACTTCGTTATCAACGTTCCGCAATAAACCATAACATTTTGGAGGGAACTCATCGGCAGGGGCCTTTTCTCCGCCCTTGTAGCCCATGCCCTCCGCAGAATTCGATGTGTCATAACAAAAGGCGTTCATCGAGTAAGCTTTGAACTGGATATGGTTCTATATGCATGCAAGGTCCTGGCTTCGAATACGTGTTTAAACAAATCAATGACACGAAAGCACTCTTTTACGTTTGTGAAAATAGGTGGGTGAAAGGAGAGAAGAGTGGACCTAGCGAAGCGCCCAAGCCGGTCTGCTGGGATTATTTGAACAGGAAAACATTTACTAGCCATTTCGCGCCGTCCGATCGAGGTACAAAACGCCAACAGCGCTGAGGGAAATTCGATCAGCCGCATGCTGCAAAAGCGGAGAAACGCAACCTACAGATTTTCGCGCTCACAGCTTCCTGGCCCCTATTCCTCGGCGGTACCAAGCAGTGATCGACGGAAAAGGCTATTTTGTAGAGCATTGGCGTCATTAGGGTATAAACAAAAACCATTCTTGAAATTGGTGCCTTATTTTGTAATAGAAATGCATAATATCAATAATACATTAATGGATTACTTAGAGCAGTTCGTTAATAAATTTGCTACAAGGAGAAACTCTGGCTTAATTGCGCGACCAATGCTACTCGCTATTGTGTGATCGATCCGACATTGTCTATCTAACGAGTTTATACGAAAGCTTCGGCACGGAAAAAAAAAAAAAAAAAACACGATTTTGAAGCAACTGCAATAATATGTTTGTGTTCACTACTGTATGAAGGATCATTCATAAAATCGGGTACTCTGTAAGTACCCTTTAGGTTCCATAATTCGTGCCCATGTGTGTGTGTGTGTGTAATTCGTTTTTCTTTTTTTGAATAAATGCTGTCTAAGATTTTACTGAATATTATTGCAAGCTAAATACAAAAAACGTGCTTAGATCGCGAATTATTTCATTAAAGACATCAATACAAAGTTTAAGCGGGAACACTTGCTAAATATTTAGTAATCATGGCCAAAAATGATCTACCACTAACTCGCCCAAGCTTCCACGTTAAGATATGTGACTCTGTGTGATGATTGTGTTGAAGGTTCTCAGTACATTGCTGCTTTTGCAGAGTAGTTAACCTGTATATATGCGGCTTAGTTCTCGTACTTTATAGACCAATAGACGTATAATGGCGCTGGGACTGAATTAACGCAAAGTACAGGTGGTGTTTTAGCCAGCCTGAGATAAGGTACTTTATTAAAACAATGACAATTAATCTCAAAATTCGTGAATGTAATTTATCAGTTTGATGTATCCAATTAAACTTGTCTTAGAATAGTGCTGCTACAAATACAAAAATCATAATACCCTCCATGTCGCTGTTATGAAGTGTAAAGCACATGTTGAAATCAAGTTTATTCATTGGCCAGTTGTTGATACGTCTATCTTAATTGATTTCAGCCAAGCACGACAGATAGGCTACTTAACCATGCACATATCCGCCATAACTTTCATATCACACGGTGGTTGGACTGAGAAAAAAAAATATTTAGTGTCGTCTGCATACGTAATTATATTTGGAGTTTGAGGTATGCTAACAATATTGTTAATAAAAATAAAAATGGGTGGCCACAAAACTGGCCCTTAACTGGAAAGTAACTTGTTGTTAGATGTTCAAAAGTTCGTGTTTCTTTTTTAGGCAAAGCTAAACTGACTTTGAAAACGAGGAGAGTTGCCATCATAGCTGCAGCATTCTTGTCAAGATATACATTAAAACGAAAATATCTAGGATTTGCTAGCGGGATCCAGAAATAGATTTTAAGTTAGTTGCATAATATGAAGCGTATTCTTCTAGTTCCTCGAGTGAACCATTAGATATTGAAGATTCACTGCAGATCAAGAAATGATAATTGAAATTGCCAGTTATAATGCGCCCATTTATATTGATGACCATCAGACGTCAACCGGAAGTGATTTAAGGAGTTTGTTGGTGTAGGATTACCTATAGAGGACTGTTTAAACAGCTCCAGACATTTTATTAAGAAACATTTGATGTGGCAGCAAGCTCATTCTTACAAAACCGGTTTCGTGCCTTCTTAAGGTCACATTTTAGCCTATTTCTGAACTTCTTGTATTATTAGCACACTCACATCTTAGGAACGAATAAATGTATTAAATAGCTTGTCTTGATAACCTAAATCGTTTTCTAAGCTCTTCAGTGACGCATGGTTTTCTTGATTTCTTGTTTCCTTAACGGTTGCAAAGGAAATGCAGTACCTTATAACTCTGCTTAATTTTATAAAGGAATTGTCATAAGATAGATTCGGATCATTTGTGCTGTAGACGTCATCCCACTCTGTACTATCATTCATATCATGAAAAGAAGCAGGGGCGTCTTACTGATATTGAGATAAAAGCTTGCAGATCTCGAGCGCAGCTTTTTGGCTTCTCGTTTTTCATGCGTGGAATAAAATAAAATATGAACAAGTGGTCGCTCCAGCTGAAACTTAAAAAAAAAAAAAAAAACAGAAAAGCGTCATCGGGAAGATGGATAGTAATGTGCAAATCTATCAACGTTTCAAATTCTGATGTTAGTGGCAACCAAAACATTTCAACAGTTAGATGATATCATGATGCCAAGAACCAAAGGATAAAGAGCAGGTGTCAGTAAATCAGTGTTAAAAATCAAAACGTTAAAGCAGGTTTGAAAGGCAGCCGTATTGGAAAGCATGTCAGTCATATACTTGATAAATTCGTTGCTATCTCCAGACAGAGGACATGAATTTAACAGTCTTTTGTCCCATTCCATTTGACAATTGTTTCGCAACGGCAGCACGCATTTGAAACTTCAGACAAAAGCTTCGTAATCAAGATCACGTTTCGTATCAAGTTGTACTTCTTTTCGTATCAAATTGTACTTCCCCGCAAGACAGAATACACCACTTTCACCGTATACAACCACGTCTCCGGGAAAGATATATAATCAGGGAAATATAAACTGCCGTTTCAAATTTAGGCCATTTGTTTCTCAAATCTCTTATGTCCACATGAAAAACTAGCATAAACCCAGGCTGCGGAACGAACGTCGAAAAAATTCAGAATGGACTTGCCATCATGAAGAAAGGAAAATAAAGACAACAGAAAGCATTGTGCACACAGAAGCACACCAACGGAACTTATCAAGCCCGGCTGCAGTTTTAATTAAGATTGCCCGGATTTCAAAAAAATATTGCGTACCAAGAACTTTCTCTATACCTAACCGAAATGAAGGGAAGTGGGAGGGGGGGGGGGGGGGGGCAATCCCATTAGAATCATGTATTTTCTATAGGAGAGCCAGGTATTATAGAAAATACATGCTGTACAAAATTCGGTTTAGCGCGGCTGTTTTTTGCTTGACCGGGGACAGTAATAGTATTCTCATTACTCCCCTTGCCCTTATATCCGCCCCTGGTGATCATTGTCGAATGTCGGCGCCAGGCTGCATACGATTTGTTTTTCCTCTTTCGTGAAGACTGTCCAGCAACTATACACCAGCAGAGGAAATGGCCTTTTTCCGCTCCGTAAATATAAAGCTGGCAGCAATACAAATCGAAATAGAGCCTCTGACAGCAGCTTCCGTACTTGAAAGTCAGCAAAGTCCATATGAGTACGGCACCGCAGCAATGCCCACTGGGCTAAGGGAGGCAGTGGTGGTACTTGTCTTGCAGGCAAGGTCTGTCTGGCTGCCTGTCTCTCTCTCTCTCCCTTTGTGTGTGTGTGTGTGTGTGTGTGTGTGTGTGTGTGTGTGTGTGTGTGTGTGTGTGTGTGTGTGTGTGTGTGTGTGTGTGTGTGTGTGTGTGTGTGTGTGTGTGTGTGTGTGTGTGTGTGTGTGTGTGTGTGTGTGTGTGTGTGTGTGTGTGTGTGTGTGTGTGTGTGTGTGTGTGTGTGTGTGTGTGTGTGTGTGTGTGTGTGTGTGTGTGTGTGTGTGTGTGTGTGTGTGTGTGTGTGTGTGTGTGTGTGTGTGTGTGTGTGTGTGTGTGTGTGTGTGTGTGTGTGTGTGTGTGTGTGTGTGTGTGTGTGTGTGTGTGTGTGTGTGTGTGTGTGTGTGTGTGTGTGTGTGTGTGTGTGTGTGTGTGTGTGTGTGTGTGTGTGTGTGTGTGTGTGTGTGTGTGTGTGTGTGTGTGTGTGTGTGTGTGTGTGTGTGTGTGTGTGTGTGTGTGTGTGTGTGTGTGTGTGTGTGTGTGTGTGTGTGTGTGTGTGTGTGTGTGTGTGTGTGTGTGTGTGTGTGTGTGTGTGTGTGTGTGTGTGTGTGTGTGTGTGTGTGTGTGTGTGTGTGTGTGTGTGTGTGTGTGTGTGTGTGTGTGTGTGTGTGTGTGTGTGTGTGTGTGTGTGTGTGTGTGTGTGTGTGTGTGTGTGTGTGTGTGTGTGTGTGTGTGTGTGTGTGTGTGTGTGTGTGTGTGTGTGTGTGTGTGTGTGTGTGTGTGTGTGTGTGTGTGTGTGTGTGTGTGTGTGTGTGTGTGTGTGTGTGTGTGTGTGTGTGTGTGTGTGTGTGTGTGTGTGTGTGTGTGTGTGTGTGTGTGTGTGTGTGTGTGTGTGTGTGTGTGTGTGTGTGTGTGTGTGTGTGTGTGCGTGCGTGCGTGCGTGCGTGCGTGCGTGCGTGTGAGGGGGGAGGGAGGGAGGGGGAGGACGGCTCACAAATCACTACTGATGCAGCCGTTTCAGTGGGTACCCGATACGGCGATTGTTGCAGTTGATGCTTGAAAGAAAACGGAATGAGTGTGCACCATGCCCATGAGTGCTTAACACGTCAATAACATCTATAGTTACTGTTTATTGATCAACGATTAGCATCAGAACTAACTAACGTGCTGCGACGGCAAACTACACAATTATAACGGTCGCTAGCACAAAGCCAGGGCTGCAAATGAAGTCGGTATCATTGCTTACAACATAACAAAGACAACGTAAAACAAGGATATTCTCCTCGCCTTGAGAATGATAGATGACTACTGGACGGCCAGCTTCACTATTTCAAGCTAATCGCGCACAGGAAACAGAAGCTCGAGGGCGGATGAATCTCGAGCTTGTTTCAGATGGAAAAGTGGCGGCTCATGAATCGCTCAAGCGCCATTTCGAGCACCACGTGAAATACGGCAGGCGGTTCTAATCACGCTAGCCCGACAAAGCTGTTCAGCTATCATTGGCGTCGAGAGGCAGCGCTCGAATGGCTTCCCATTACATTGCGCAACTGGGCAATGAAAAAGAAAAACAATGCAAGAGTGCCTTTATTTTTTACTTGCGTCGAATGTCACAATTTCGCGCCAACATAGACGCAAATGCGAGGGCCTCCTCTGTTGCTTGGTATTTATCCACCTCGGTGCAAAAGCATAAATACGGACACCGTGGCCTCGGAGAGAGTCCGCGTAACGTGTCCAGTTTTGGAACGTCGAGCTCGGGGCGGGCTTCACTCACTTTCCCCACTTGGGGAGTGACGCACAACGACCTGCGAGGCCAGCATACGAATGAGGGTCGCGAAGGGAAGCGCGGGCCCAATGGGACGTTGAGCGGAAGAGGTCCCGCGGGAACGCTTTGGCTCGAATGAAAACGCCACGCTGCAGGCCCACATTGCGGGGGACAGATCGCGCTACGAAGAGCAGCGGCGAGCGCGGCCGGCATAACTTGGCGCCGCCTGGCTGCGCTCATGGAGTGCGCGCGCTATGGGGACGAAGCGGGGGCCTCCCCACAGCGCGTGAGGACGTAATCGATGAGCCCTCTCCCCTTCCATCCCATCATGCGCGCGCGTGCGACGCTGCAAGCGCTCTCTTGATTTGGCTTCCTTACTCTATTATGCTGGGGATCGTCCCTCGGCGACAGACGAGGCACTGATTGGAGGGAACGCTGCCAGATATGCCTACACAAACCGCTGGTCGTTTTTCCGGCTTTCTTGGCGGTTGCTAAATTTTTGTGGTTTTTCTTTTGTGGCTTATTCTTTGGGGAAAGGAATACGCTGAGGGGCACGAGGAGGCATACTTGTGTCTCGCGCGTAAGGTGCGTGACGTCGCAACGTTTACTGCTCTTGCTCGTGTGCGCTGGCGATCTATTCTGTTTCGCCTGCTCCCACGGACGCCCATTCGCTTCGCGCTTCTTGACGTGGTCCGGGGGGTGGGCAATGTTTCTCGCTATACAAATCGCGCAGCGCGCCATGTTTGTGTTGACTGCGTGAGCTGACTCGAAGCTGTGAAATTACAGGGCTATGCCTTTAGCGTACTTACATCTCCTTTGAGACTACACGCTGTCATTAAGACCGCGTATCCCTTCCATATTTATGTTGACTCTGTATTGCTACATGTCTTTGCCATATTTCGTTTCTACCAGATTATTTTGATTTGCTATGCATTTTGACAGCCTCCTTTATTTCGCCTTTTAATGTGCGTATGACCGCGGAATTCCCCTCCTCCTCCTCCCTCCTTATATAATGTACCTAACGGGATCTAAATGACGATGCAAAATCCAGTATACGTTTCATGGCATTCCAATGGCTGATAAAGTAAAGTGCTCTTTACAACCAGTGTTTATCTAGTGGCATTCCTTGTTACTAACTCCGTATGTGCGTACACTGAGTTGTATAGATAGCTGTATACTTGCTAAGAACGCTGAACACAACGCATAGTTCAACAGCCGATAGCTTGAAGCAGACAGCTCCACAAGAAGACTAAGAACTAGAAAATAACTCCATTTTACTATCTTCAACGTGTACTTGTCCTCGCAGCCGTATTTTTAGTGAAGCAAGCTCATATTGTTTAATTCCCAGCTCCGCGCGTACATCTCGCGTGACACATATTATACGTGCAAGGGCTGATCGAGCAGATCGCTCGAGCCTAGGTGCAAAAAAGAAAAAAAGAACAACGCATATTAAATATTAAGGAAACTAGGGAGCAATGGCGGTAGTGTATACTGCAGAGACTAGATCCAGAAAGGAAAGGGTGCTCAAGAAAAAAATATACGCGAAGAAAAGAAAGAAGGATATATGGAATCGGCGAGAAATGTGGCGGCGGCGCTGAAAAATACACCCGCTCAGCGAGTCGGCTTCGTGATGTGGCATCTTAAAATTCCTTCCTGAGGTGAGCACGTAAACGCGCGTGAGCAAAAACAACAGAAAAAAATAAAGCCAAACAAAACGCAAAGGCCGCCTGACGGTGCTGTTGGCGCTGACACGTCTCGCGAGTTTTCGACGTGCGGGTGAGGGCGGGCGGAGGAAGACGAAGATGTGAATGTAAAGAAGAGGCTGCGAAAATAAAATGAAAAGAGTGATAGAGAAGAAATAAGAGGAGGACACGCGAAACAGGCACAAGTGCGAAGGCACACGCGCTCGCGTCTGATTTGGCTTTCAAATTATCGCGCCGAGTGAGGACGGAAGAGAATCCATCTTGGTCTCCAAGAGCTCTCCGTCGTCGCCAGCGCCGAAGGAATGCCGCGCTTGCGGCAGCTTGCTGTGGCTGAAGCGGGCGAGATGGCGACCCCACTCCGGTCCTCCCCCTCCTCCGTGTACCACAGCAGAGACGCGCGCGCATGCAACACGTCAGAGGCGTCGCCTCGAAGGAAGAAGAAGAGTTGAAGTCGCGCACTCCTAAACACTCCCCGTGCAGCGCATACACCCTGCAACACTGGCTCTACGTACTCACGGGCAGAACAGGCCCGCGTGAAGCGATGAGACCGACGCTCTCTGCCGGGGGCGACCTTTTATTCGCGCCTCGCCCTCGCAAGCTTCTTCCCTGCTTTGCGGCGCGGCCCCCTTCGATATCGCTGCTCTGTGCGCGCTTCCCAGAAGCGCCCGCACGACGCCGCCGCCTCGGGCTCTAGGCAGGGCGCACACTTTTTTCGGTGCATTAATTGGCAGCCTGACACGGCGACGCTGTGCCTCGACCAAGAAAGGGGTATTGCACCGCCCAACGCCTGCGCCGTCGCTTCTCTCTTTTTGCAGCCGCACGAGCCGCGGTGCTCGCCCGCTGCCACCGCTGCCCCAGACGGGCGCCCCAGGGGCTGCGGCTACCGCGGGGATAAGCGGTCCCTTCCGGACCGTTCTTGCAGCCCCCATAATTGTCAATATGTCGGCGATAGCCTGTAATCATTTTTCGCGACGCAAGCCGCGGACTAGAAAGAGTGAGGAGAAACGGGAGGTTTTCGCGCCGCATCCGCGGAGAGCTCGCTGGGATATACGCCGATATATACACTGTGTGCCTTATGATAAACGGAGTTAGGCTGTCTCTGCAATGGTGCCGCTCTGGCGCGTGCGTAGCGCTTGCATAGTTGTTATTACACGGGCTCGCACATCGGCCGGTAATTGCTTCTATCATTGAATTAGTCGCCACTTAAAGGGAAGCAATCGTACCTCGTTAACCACTTCATGCCCGATTAAGAGATCCAGCTTCAGCCTTGCCGATTTTGTTTGAATTCCACGATGTTGTAGCGTGCGCAAACGCTAAACCTCTGGTGGCGATCAAGATATAACGTAACGCGCAGCCTTTGAACTAGACATAGGCCGATCTATATATATACATGACAGTAACCCTCGGTGTAGATACTGATCTCTTCACGGAAGTGATCACAACAGCTGCATGCGTATTGAGAATCAGAATGTGCGAAAAAGCGATTTCGCACATTATCGTTTCGTTTTCTTGTATAAGCGTTTTTAATAGCGCCGTTCACGGGATGACTTCAAATGCGAAGCTGCAGCGACAACAATTTGTAAATTAACTGCTGTGTCCCAGCATCGCTGCTCTCATGCAACGATGGCATCCGAACAATGTAGCCACTCTCGGGACCAGTATCAATACTTCATGACAGAAAGAGACAACGTGCATGTAGCTGGTGGCGCTCTTCCGCCAGTGAGACGCTCTGATCGACTTGCAAACATACCGGCACATTTTCCACACACTACTGATTACAGACAAGCACGACGGCTGTTTTTGTGTAAAAAGGCGAAATGCATTCAGCGAAGTTCGTCTTAAATATTTACTTATATATGCGAAAACATTTCAGTCAAATGGACTACCGAAACACTGCGATCGAGTGAGATAACGTGCGACAATCATGCATTACAAGCTGTGACGAAGAACCGTTGAAAAAAAAAAAAAATTCCTTCCCGAAGACCGCGTTATGGTCGCGCTGTACACAGCAGGATACTTCTTTTTTAGGTACGCCGGCACGGCCAAAAACTTGTGGTTCAGATAAGTGCGTGTAGTAGCCGCGTCCTTCCTTGTAATGGAAACTGAAAGAAAAGGTTCAAATAACAGAAGCAAATAGGTCTGAAGGTCGAAGCACCACCATATTATTTTCAGCAGACGACCACTGAATTCACCGAATGCTAATGTGTCTCAAGTAAGAGTATTGTGCGATAACTTTTTTTTTTCTTTTCAATAGAGCAGCCGTGTTGTGTACGGCAAATTCAGTTCCTATAGAAAGCTACCACGCGTGAAGTTTTAGTGACGAGATATGGTTAGTATAGCGATCTCAAAATTAGCCGCTGCGGACGTTGCCAACGAATCAACGCAAGCTCCAAGTTTGCGCTTCTCTCTAGCGGCTTGCGTACTGAGTGCATATCTAAAGCACGAATTACATGCACTGGACCGCTGTCGCTTCGAAACGGCTTAGGCCATTTGACGAGATTGCTGCAACAAGTAATGAATGTTGAGCGAGGGCTTGGCGAAAACAGCATAAAGGCAGCCTCAGACAGACGATGTTTCTTCTTTCCAAAAGCCTTTTCAATGGCAAGAGCTTGCCTGGGGAAGATATAATCGTTTGTCATAGTTTGCCCTTCGAGCGAGGTCTCTTAACTAACGAGTCATCTTGCTGTTACATACATTAACTATTCAGTAACGATTACTGTCGCGGTCGCCTCGAAACGGCACAGGACAAACAACTCAATTCGAAAGCGCGGAAAATGCGCCAAGGTGCGTTCGGCTTCGTTGTAACGCCAGTAATAGTTCGTGTTATGCGCCTAGAAGATATTACGTGACTGAAGAACTTGCAGCATTGTCACAGCAGCAACGAGGGTGCAAGGGGCGGTTCCAATTATTTTCTCGCATGCAGTCCATGCATGCGGGAGCGCAGAGGCATTTCAACTGGCGGTCCCGAGATGGCCATGCCGAATAAAAACTGCAAGAAGGTAGACGAAAAGCGGCTAACGCTACACGCCCGCAGCCATTCGTTATTGATACGTACGCGTTAACTCCGCGCAATGGCGAGCACAAGACCCAGCCATCCAAGGTCAAAGTTCTAAGTGGCTTAAGAGATGAGGGCGCCTCTTCTTTCTCAAATAAAGCAGTGGTGAAAAGTTAATGAGGACGTTTTAATCATGCCACCAGCTCTGCCGTGAATAGATGGCAGACACTTAGTTCGTGGTCTTCCGTGTATCAACACGGACATGCGGAGAGCAGCGCGACACTCAATAGATTTGGAACATCATTTTTTATCAATGTGTGAGCATCTATGCCGCGGGCCAAATTCTTTTACATCTTTTATGCTGCTCTCTTCTATTTTTTTTCTCTAATTTCATAAGTTCTTTGTGGGAGTGTATAAATTCATATTTGACTTGCTTTGTCTGTTTTGAGAGGAAGCACATTTATATTCAGAAACGTCCTCCACTATAGTCTTCCTAAAACTATATAGCTCCTTGTCTCCTGTCCTCCACGTTCTTATCCCTCACTACAAATGCTGATAGAACAGCCCCAGACCCGGTGGTTTCGATAGCTGCGTGCGGACGCTCGTTGCAATATATAGCTGCAAAAGTTCTTCCCCTTTATACTAATTGTCTTCCGAGTAACCAGCACCAAAAAGTGCAGTCAAATCTCCGTGGCTCGCTAATTTGTTTTGCCACTCTGCTAACAGGTAAGCTGCGGAAAAAAAAAAAAAAAAAGGTCAAAACGTTCATAGTACGACACTCTTTGTTTTCGTTTTTTTTTTTTTTTTTCTGTCACGTGCCAAGAAGAAAAGGTAAACCAACTTACGCCAACGTGACCCACAGCAGGCCTTCTCTACAATTGTTCCTCTCGTTCGGTGTTGTCTACGGTGACAAAGGTGGCGAACCAAGTTAATACGTATGTTGTGAAGGTCATATTACGAAAACACAAGGCGTATTCTTCTGATGTTTATTGTTATACACTCCTCAGCAGGAGAGGGCTAAACGAACTATGGAGCCAGATCCCACGCTGTTTAGCGTCGTTACTCAGCGGTTCCTTGCACTTGCGTTGTAATTCAATATGCTCCACGCGCACAAACAGCATTATTTCATCAATGCAGAATGTAATTTGCCGGTTTTCCAAATATAACGCCTCATCACAGCTACAACCCAGATGATCGCGATTCATGGAGCCGTGATGTTAGTGCATGCACAGCGTGCCGTGTTCCTTGTTCTTTTTTTTTTTTTTTTTTTTTTTTTGCCCGCCTAGTCGCCCGGATGGGTAGACCACAAAGGCGCGCCAGAAGAGAGTGGACAGGGAGCATCGTCGTTACGTGCCCAGGGTGATAAAAGGATAACGACAGCGAAACGGGAAAGTGGAGATGAGACGACTGCCTGCACGTCCTGTCGGCCGGCTGACCCCCAATTAAACCGACGGCGACCTTTTTCGCGCCGTCTGAGCAGCGCGCGCTCCTCGCTCGCTAGGCTCGGGAAAAACAAACACGCCGCCAGGAGGAGGGGGTTCCATCGGCGCCGCAGCCCTCGTGCGGAGGGCCGGTCGCCGCAGCTGAATCACGGTGGCGGGGCCACTCCAATTGGAAAATCGCCGACGCCGCCGCACAATGAACTCGCCGGTGACCGCCAAGGCTCGACCGTCGTCGCCAAGCCAGGGCCTGCAGCGAGCAAGAGCCCGCCATGTATTCCAGCCATTCCCCCCCCCCTCCACTCCCCCCCTTCATCCGCGACGCTGCTTTGTTCGTCCAGATCAAAGGACAGGAAAAGCTGCTGCGGCAGCGAGGGTCAAGGGGAGGCGGCGGGCTTCCTCCCCCACCATCGTCAGCCGGCCTCCGCCCCGCTTCGTCCGCCGCCGTCCCTTTAGTTTCAAAGTCATGTCAGGCACCGGCCACCCTTTGTGCCACCGGCGTGGCGTGCCCCTTTGTTTCGAGCAGCGCGCGATGAATTCGCTGATGCGCTCTCCCTTCTTTGCGCAAGGATCTCCCGTGCCGCTCATTGTGCGGAGCGGAGGCAGTACGGTTTCGGTGAGATCGGCGAAACCGGACGAGGCCGCGCCCCCTCGGTTCCCCTCGTTGTCGGCCTGCGTTTTCCCTCATCTCTCATGATTTATGTGCCCATGTTTTCAATATTCAATTCCGGTGCCAAAAACATGCTGCTCAAATCGGGTGCCCTGGAAGCATTTCTACAGTTAGATGGTGGTCGGGCGCTTATGTGCAAAAACAACGGTGATCAACTGTCATAGAAAATATTCGTCAGCAGATTTTTTTTTTTTTTTTTTTTTTGCGCACTTTCCTCGCACAAGTTCTGAACAGCCATGCGGGCAGCAAGTTTTCAGCATGGTGCGTTACAGAGCTGAGAACTTACGTAATGTGCGGGCATGGCGCCTCTCACTGCTGAGCTATAGGGCACTGATATTCGTTGTTACTCAGAATATTCATTTTATTTTCATTTTTATTTTCGTTACCTCCCCAGCTACTTCAGAGTCGGACCACAAACAAAAACATGTTCCCGTCAACACATCCACAGCGATGACGCGGAGAAAGCAAGGGAGAGAAGGGGGGGGGGGGGGGGGGGGTGAGATGAGCAGGACCTCCCCACTTGTGTAACGAGCGGTCGCTCCGCGCCCACAAAGCGCGCACCGGTGGCCCTCGCCCGCCAACCTGTGCGTTCGCGCAGCAACGCCTCAGCGTTCTCCTCCACCGCGTCCGGTAGCCGCCGTGGCCGTCGGCGTACTTCTGTTGCTGCGGCGCGCAGTGGGCGGCTGGGTGGTGGTTACGGGCCGCGTTTTATCGGCGCATTCGTTTTGGGCCACGAAGGCCGCGTCGTGCTGGTTTCGAGGGTGATGAGGCGCGGTCTCCATTGCACAAGGTGGTCAAGGCCAGTGCGGCGTGTGTGACATACGGATCGCGCTCGTCGTTCGCGTTGTCCGGTCCACGTGGGGCCGAGGACAGCTGCCCTCGTGCGGGCAGGATGAGACGCGGAGCCCTCGATCAAAAAGTGACTCTGAAAATGGAACAAAAAAGAAACGCACAGACAACGGACGCCTTTGTCAGAAGACCTCGCGGTTGCCGCCGCACCAAAGAGCATTGATGACAACGGACATCATTGGCTATGGTTGCCTATGTTTTATAGCTCCCACAGATAACACTTTACAAGGCTGAACGGCTGCTTTTTCTAGGTTTTGTCCGAAATGGGCGAGTCTACAGCATACATCTTGGGACCCTACTTCAAAGTAATGCATATATGCAAGTGCGCCAGTTCTTGCGAGAATAAAGCAAAACGGCTGCGAGGAACCAAAGCCTGGCAAAAGCGATTATGTTCAGAGTGCGAGGTTTCACCCGACTAGCGGTAGCTGCAGTTGGCAACCCAGCGATCAAGTGGCCAGAGGAGCAGCTTAGCGCCATACTTGTTGCATTGCGATAGCATGCTGCAACTGAAGCGACAAGCGGCTCTTGTGCACCGTGCCATCCTCTTGACTTCGGTGATTTAGCGCTTCGGTGCCGTGCGTAATACTGGCGAGCGCTCAGGCCGTGTGTGTACATGGGTTAATTGTGTATGCTCGCATATATATATCCACCAGTGCAACGCACAGTCACCTTCATCGCCTGCGGGGTTGGGCTCGCAGAAGGGCTGCCCACGTAACCAGCGTAACTGGCGCAAGCCCCTGCGAATGCTGCAGTGTTACCGCGCTGGCGCGAAACATGCATGTCCTTTCATATTTCATTTTGCTTTCGGCTAATCAGGGACACCGACGCCCGCACGAGCCAACGCGCAGAGATTGGTCGAGGCCGCTGGGTGCAACGTGGCCACATGGTAATCATGTTGCTGAGGTCTCCTCCGGCAAACGAGGAAGTGCGGCGCACATGCCAGTTTCCTACCCCGATCCATAAGGGAGAAGAACGGGCAGAGGAGTATGGAAATAACGAAGAAAAGAAAAAAATAGTCGGCAACCTCAGCAAGCGGGGGGGAAAAAATGCGGAGGAATATAGGCGCGTGCTGTAAAGAAAAAGAAATGGGCGAGGCAAGCCGCGCCTCGCGGAATTGCGGCAACCTGACCTGCAAAAAAAACGTCACGAAGGATAATGCGCATCACGTCTTGTGTTACCACCGTGTTTGCACGCATCGCGAGCAGATGGGCTGCTGCAGGCAACGCCATGGCGTGCGTGCGAAGCTGATGCTGCGCCTGAGTAAAACGAGCCGTTTGTCGTACATATACGCACCCACAGAGGCGTCATGCTCTCGACACGGCGCGGGTGAGAGCGCGATATCCTCCTGCAAGTAACTCGAGTGCGGGCGCTCAAAAGTTTGGATGCACCCCATGGCCTGACGGCGCGTTTCGGTGAAGTTGCACAAGAACAGCGCTCTCAGTTCGTGTACAGCTGATGCAGCGCGAGGAGCGCCAATTCATTTAACATGCGAGACCGGACTGCGAAATGAGCCAAGAGAAAGAAAAGTTGGCCTTACGGAACTTGCGCTGTTCACTAGGAAGTTTTAGCGGGCCTGTGGGCTTGCTTCACACCGCCTTCTCGCCTCTGTATCGGGTATACATCTTTGCCTGCAGGTTATAATTGTTGTCATAAAAAATTACAAAGCGAACAAGCCTGGAGAGTAAAGGAAGAACAGCGTCCTTATATGACATTCTCTGTCGACTGACTAAGGCAAGCGCGTTTTGCAAATGATCGAGCGTATCTGAATGAATGAGTGAATTAATTAATTAATTAATTAATTAATTAATTAATTAATTAATTAATTAATTAATTAATTAATTAATATTTCGCTTTCGTCGTACAACAAGGGTGGGTTACGAAAAGAAAGCGATTCGAAATGGCCGCTTGATATCTACTCCGCCACAAGTCGATAATGACATCAGCGGCAGCCCATGTGGTATTCAGTGAACAATTCTCCCGTTACACAAAGGAAGTGGCTATATGCTATGGGAGGAAGAAATATAATATAATATGAATGAAGTGAAAGATGAAAATGATGGACGCATTTCAACACTGCTGCAATGTCAATAAACACTCAGTCGAAGGGCAGAATAAGACATCTTGTTTGGGTTTAGGTGGCTTTAAAGAGAAGCGTTCAAATGATTTGGTAGAATACGTTTCAACATATCAAGTGAAAAAAAAAAAGCAAAATAAACAAAGCACAGTTTGCTCTCCATTGGGGTTCCACAAACACTTCAGTGACTCTAGTAGTATATATAGGGCGGGCTGTACGTTCAAGCTGTATACAAAAAAGGGCCATTTCGTGCCGTGACCTTTTTCCTGTGCTCAAACAGCTTAAAAACTGAATTTATCTTATCTTTTGTTTCGCGTGGGAGAGTTGAGATTTCGTAAGAGGAATTCGTAATTATTCGTTGCATTTTCTTCTGCAGAAGAAAAAGCTTTTGCGCGCTGGACAAAGTGACACTTCTCCGTACCAAACAACAATAGTATTTAGTAAACATTAGAGAAAAAAAAAATCCGCATTAAAGCCAGGACAGCAGCTTGAGCTTGTTGGTTATTCATTCTTGATGGAACAGCGCAAAACATCGGGACAAGAGCAGCGCTTGTCTCTTGTCCCGATGTTTTGCGCTGTTCCATCAAGAAAGACCGCATTAAAGGCCAAGTTTTGTTTCTGCAGCTGGAAGTGTTCACTGAGAGAGACGGCGCACATGAATTTAGAAAGGGCGATGCATACCTTGCTTGTATATGATCATCCCGTGACATTGAAGGCGTAAATCTATGTCTAGTGATGCGAGTGACATACTCGATTTCTGTGCCACCAGCCGGCTCCAGTATTTGTCACCTCGGTCCCCACATATATCGTGCTCCTCAGCGTCGCCTGGAATTCACAGTAGGCACAGACATGACTTCCTCTATCTAGCGCCGGGTTAACTAAGGTGGCAATCGGGGTATTATATTCACGTCGAATGGGAAGGGTTTATGCATGGTGGGTGCGAGCCTGCGCGTCTCTTGTCCCGATGTTTTGCGCTGTTCCATCAAGAGCGTATACCCGTATCTACATGTACGTACCTCCGCTTGCAGCTGACTATGCGTGACGCGTACGCCGTCGCGACAAAGACGATGTCATTCGGGCCACTAGCGGCTGTCGCTGCAAAACACCAGGCGAACGCACCTGTTTCTTTTTTTGCTCGTAAAAGGGCGGCACATGTGAATGTCGCTGTTAGCGAAAATAACTTATGCAAATTACTAAATATAACTCATTCAAAACCACCGCATTGAGTACAGCCTAAACTTGTTTTTCTTTTATACAACATACACGTCACGACCTATTACGTTTTATTTACTTTTTTAATGCAGACCAAAATTACTGCCATTGATTAAGAACTGCTTATTCCAGAAAACATTCCCCGACGGCACTCTGTACACCACGATTGCAGCCGTTCTCAAAGAAGGATACATAGAAGAAAGAGCTCCCCCAGGTTTCTATACTGGCACCGCTTAGCTGCCAGTTTCGAAGAGAAAACGCGCGTCGTCTGTGGCGAAATCGATCTTCTCTGTCAGCCTCTCCGACGTATCAGTGCTGCTCCTGGCTGGCTCTCGCTTCCGGAACTGTCAGAGGAGCAAGTGCGCAGTTCACGCAACGGACTTTACCTGTCCCGTCATTGAATGGGGCTCTCGTGAATCGAACAGGATCTATGCCGACTTAAGGGTCCCATCTTCACTACTGGGTAGATTCAACTTTTCGCCCCCGTCGTCAAACGCGCCTGTCTCCTGAAAGCTGTGCCCCTCCACGTAAATACGTGGTCAGCGTCAACAAGGTATATACTGTCTCCCTTCCATTGCTGCCACGATTATTGGCGCCTGCACTGGCCATATTTACGCTTAAGAACAGCCCGGGTCGAGAGAAAAAGAAGACAGACCAGAGACGCCTTGCTCTCTCTCGCTTCGAAAACAGGCGCGCAGTCCCTGCAGCCGCCAAGCCCAGGAGGCACACCGGTGCGCCTATTCAAGCCGCTGCAGTTTCGCCGCCAATCCTGCCGTAGGCTGCGGATGCGCTGATTCTACGTGCATCCCGCCAGTTCGAAGAAAAAGAAAGAAAGGCGGCGCCGGACGGCGGGGGCTGTTTCCAGCGCGGGAGTAAAAGTTTCAATTTCACCCGGGCGCACGCATTTCGAACCGGAGACTAGCGAACCGGCTTCTCGAACCGTGGAATGCGCGCCGTCGGTGCGGCGGCTGCACCAGCGGCTAAGCAGATCACGAACGCCATTTTTGAGTCTTTGAAGTGGTGCGGCGCTTCTTGCTGTCACGATGCCGGAGCTTTCTACGAGATACGCGTGAAGTTCAGCGCCAACAGAAAAAGGGGAAAAGAGAAAGATTGAGCCGAGGAACGGAGTGGTCGAGTTTTCTCTCATCTCGGCTCCTTTCAATGGAAAGATCGAAACGTATAGTGCGGCAGCACGTGCGTGTGTAGTGAACTGGAGTGCATGCGCGACCCTAGCACGAATTCTCGAAAAATTTTGCCGCCCTGGGGGCCGCTTCCCGGAGGCTGATGTTTAGGCTCTGTCTATTCACATGGCACAAGCGTTTCCGCGTATGTATGGTGCTGTGTGTGTGGGGGGACTCCTATAGGAAACGCAATTTTCAATCATTTCAGTGCCTCGAGCGAGCGAATCTGCCGTATAAAAATGAAGAAACGAAAAAGAACGGGCTCCCATCACTTTGGAGAGATGTGGGCACTCTGAGAGCAGCATGTAAAAAAAAAAAAAAGAAAAAAAAGAAGCTGCACCCTTGAAAAGAAATCACCTTTTCCTCTGACTGATGATTTCGCCTTTCTTTCCTCGGTCACGACACGTTCTGTCTGGCTCAAGCACTGGTTTATCGTCACGTACTTTGCCAACTATGCAGACACTGCAAATTCAATTTGGACGCGCCGCCCCTTCAGAAAGTCCGTTTTATAAAAATTAGAAGAGAAAAAAAAAAAAAAATGCGGCTTCCGGAGTCTGGGTGTTACTTTGTGCTGTAGAAGGCCAAGAAAATGGCCCGGGATAAGGCATACGCGCCTTATACTGATATCTGACGGCACACGCGCTCGCAAATTGGTAGGTACATACGTTTAAAGCAAAAAAGATGCATCGAGTTTAACATATATTGTGATGAGGCAGCGCAAAAATAATAAAAAATAATTTGCCTCTGTAGTGCCACAAAGTACCATAGAGTTTAACAGTGGCAGACGCTAAGTTCCGCTCTGTGCAAAAGCACATGCGCAGCCAGCATAAGTCAGCGATGTATGCGCATGCGCTGGTGCGTATCCGCGACTCTCTAGTCATAGAGCCGTTCCACAGGCCGAACTCGACTACAGTTAAAATTACGTGGCACTCGATGACCAGCGACATTCTTTTTACGACCCTCCAATGAACACGGCAAACTGTGGTTACGATGCAGGCGTCGATGTGTACTTGTCAAGCCGTCCATTTACATCATTCGACACTAAAACATGTTGGCCATCGGAGGACCTCACAACTAAATGCAACAGTAGCAATGTCCTGTCGTGAGTCCACAAGGAACGCGCTCCACGCTTGTGTCACTCAGCATTTTTATTATCCACAGTGTTCTGCATGAAATGGTTCGGATAGCACAGAACACAGAAACAGCAGACGCGTGCGCTCCCCCAAACAAACAACAACAGTGTTCTTGCCGCATGCATCAAAGTTAGGCGATCGATGACAGCTTGGTTGATAAGAACGACGAATAAAATGACTTGCGAATCCTCCACAGGCAGCTTAATGTCCCATCAAACCACATTTCGATGCTGAGATCGGGCTCGTTTGAACAAACACGAGAGCGCTTTCATAATAGAGATGGATCACTGTGCTAAAGATCGTGCAATTGCTTATCCTCCGAGTGCGCACCCTGAAGGAGTTCCTTCTGCGCAGGTCCTCTCCGAGCAACTACAACGACGTGAAGCTGAAGCTACTGCAGGAGGGCGGCCTGGAGTTCCGCGACGCAGACATGTTGTACCCGGCCGACCCGTCGGCGCAGGTCGTGTCATACGCGACGGGGCCGCTGCAGCCGCTGCCTCCGCACGAGGACGTCTACGGCTCCACGCAGCTGGGGGCCATCATGGACCTCCAGCAGCAGCCGCAGCCCCAGCACGTGCAGGCCGCGCAGGTCCAGGACCACGAACCCAAGAAGAAGAGTGAGTTTTACAAACGTACAAAGAGCTCCTCTTCTGGCACGCTTCTTATATTCTTATCCTTGTAGTCCTGTTTATGAGTTCAGATGGCAGTCGTTAAAAGTCTGGTTACTGTTAATAGCTGCTTACGAATGCCCTTCTAGATGAAAACTTATCATAGCTCAATATTCCCAGATCTGAAATTTGTAGCCTAAATTGAGGAGTAGAGCAGAAAGCTCTGCCAAACGGTATACAGAGACAAGGGGCAGATTGTGTTAAGGAAAAACGCGAGATAATAGTACCTGCTTGCGACCAATAGGAAACTTCAATACGGAGAGCAGATGAGATGGCTCGTTGTGTAGCTCATGGAAGGAAAGCGGAACAAGGAAAGACTGAACGCCTTATGACTATGAGAAGGCTAGACGAAATGCTGGAATAATGTGACCGCAGCCCAAGTGGGGCGGAAATAATTGGAGCCCAGTGGGGCAGTGTCCTGTCCTGGCAATTGACGTATAACCTGGGTGGTTCGACGATGATGGCGATGATGACCGACAAGAATGAAGGCGACAAGTAATACAGAAAACGAACATTACATTCACTGCGGACCACAGTGATTTGAAGTATATATGTACAAACAGGCGAGGTGAGAAGTATTTTATTTGGCCTAGGCTTTACTGCACCTGCTTTGTTTGTTATTAGAGTATAGGTAATTGCAGCCACCACTTACCAAAGACATGCCCGTGGTTTCTCGCTCACGACGACTACTCCGACAGCGCCAGAGCCGAAGTTTCATCAGACGCCATATATCTCGTTTCTTGGGAAGTAGTATTAGTCCCGCTAGTTAGACATTATTTTCTTTATCCCTTTTCGGTAATACCGTCACGTGATGCGGGACAGCGTTCTCATAGTATACCCAGTGTCCCCTTGCACGGTAGGAGGGGACACAAGGCGGCGACGTTCGGCGCGCGGCGCCGTCGCAGGCAAAGCTCCGGCTACAGCGGGATTCACGCACGGTTGGACAGCAGCGCATCTTTGTAGTACACGGCAGGAGCGGGCGCCGCCGCCGCCAAGCATGCCACATTGCGCAGTGGGCTAGAACCGACCGTTTTCACGCTCGCTAACCGTAACGCCGTGTGTCTCCGCGTTTCTTTTTTTTTTTCTTCTTTACTTTATCACCATTTTTTGCAAGACTCAACCATCATTTCGTCTCTAAACGGATCCTTTTCACGTCGTCGCAGTTCCGCTGCGTTTTTTTTTTTTTTTTCTCTCTCTTTATTTATCTTCTTCGTTTCATGGCAAAAAAGCTCCGGCTCAATTTGCGTATGCAAAGGTGCTCTTCGTGGTATGACCCCAACAGGGCATCAAGCCAAACGAGACGTGAGGGAACACCGCCGTTCGTGGGCCCCGGCTAAAAGAGAGAGTGAGAGAGGTCACTTGCTCTGATAAGAGCCACAGTCTAGCTGTTTTTATGCCGCTCAGGCATTGCGAATATAACCAATCCATGTCTTTGTCGGGACCCATGGTATTACCCCCCTCCTTTTTTTTCCCCCATTTCTCTCTCTCTCTCTCTAACTTCGTCAGCAGGGAGCTCTGGCCTGCAATTCAATTCGTCTAATAAATTCCGGCGGATGTACTCTGGTAGGTTATTTAAAAGCGGCATTTCTCGAGTTGTGTATGGCGCGGCAGAAGGCGACGCCTGCATTGATTGCTTGCGATGTCACTTAAATCGCACTACGCGGCATTCTAACCTTCAGCTTGAAGTCTATTTCTTGACTAAATTCCCGCTACCGCACTGCAAGAAGGCATATTTTGCTTTTGCGGCCCTCGAAAAATTTGCGAAAAAGCCAAAGCGTGCAGCTATAATGGTCTATAAGCGGTGTGAAAGAGGCCACCCCTGGCTTGCGTTGAATTGCGCATTTCTTTTTTGTTTTTGTTTTTCACTGTTGGCTGCGTACTAATAAGGTGTTCCGTTACATTTTGCTATAGTACATTCACTTATCTCGCACAACGCAGACAGTGAGATGCGCCGATTCTCACAGCTGCCGAGTACTTATGTCAACGACGCGCGACCGAGGAAGTTTATAGCTCTTGAGGTTGGCATACGAAAACCACCCAGCGGCTTGACGGAGCGGGCGATCGCTGTTCATGGGGCTGGGGTATTGTGCGCTGACGATGGGGATAGGGGGGTGGGGTGCTGTCCATAGATCTCCCTGACCTGAATACCGTGGCACTTGAACGCTTTTCGCTGATACTTCCGGAAAGTCGTCCACCATCGATTGGAGCCGTGGCGTTGGCACAAAGAAACGAATGCGGACTTTTCTGCGTTCTGTGGAGAAAAAAAAAAATAATCTAAAAGACAGGTTCTCTTTGGTAAAAAATATATATATATATATATATATACATATAGAAACGAAAACCAACAGAAAAAGACAGCTGCAAGACGGGCCGTTACCCGTGATCCCTGCTACCTTTCTCTTGAGTACTTTATGCCCACTCGCCCTTTTTATTTTATTTTTTGCCGAAATCACTGTTTTACGGCCCCTGTTCTCGAGACAGCAGCTCGTTGGAAGCAGAGCTCGGCGCGCTTTTGCACAGACGACATCGCCGTTAAGAGCTCGCATTTGGCTCTGCGTCGTCTCTGTCGTGAAGGAAAGTTGGAGAGGCCGTTTTTTTGGTGTAGGGAGAGGAAGCGCAGGCACCTGTACCCGAGAAACAGAGAAAATGATCCGAGAAAACTTGGTAGTGGTGTACTTTGCACGGCAGTGCTGAGAAAGCGGCGGACAAACGGCGAAGGCACATGAAAGTCACCCCAGGCAAAAAAAAAAAAAATAATAATAAAAACAAGAGCGTGGCTATATTTGCCAAAACAACAACAACAAAAAAAAAATGCCCAGATGTCCAAGCATCATAAGTGCTTTTCGGCAAGCAGTGAACTCTAATGCCTGCCATTTTCGAGGCGACACGCACGAGCGCGCCGTGATTAGGGTTGCTATGTCTGTCAAGATTAAGTTTGTGCGAGTATTCTTCGCCTCGATCGCCATTCGTAACTGATTTAATTTAGCTTTGGTTAGTGGCATGCTCAGATGCAACTGCATTTAAGCGCAATGTTGTATTTGTATCTCATTAAACGTTGCGCGTGCTTGCGGGAAAGAAAGAAAGAAAGAAAGAAAGAAAGAAAGAAAGAAAGAAAGAAAGAAAGAAAGAAAGAAAGAAAGAAAGAAAGAAAGAAAGAAAGAAAGAAGAAAGAAAGAAAGAAAGAAAGAAAGAAAGAAAGAAAGAAAGAAAGAAAGAAAGAAAGAAAGAAAGAAAGAAAGAAAGAAAGAAAGAAAGAAAGAAAGAAAGAAAGAAAGAAAGAAAGAAAGACACTTCATGTGACATGAACTTAGGCGAGCCATATGAAAACCAACGACCCTTGTGCCCCTGGTATGCCCCGCGTCTATTATGGTTCAATCAACTAACGTAGATCGATCACTACTTCAGCGGGCAAACTTTTGACTGGTTTGTAAGAACAGGTAGCGAGAATCCTCCTTGATCCTACTGCTCCTTATAAACCGTTTTCGCGGCGAGGAGGAAAATAGCCTCGAACCGGAACGCGCTGCGCGGCTCCTCCTGTCTGGTATGTGGGGACGCGGGGATAGCAGGGCATTACGGAGAAAGGGCACATGTTGCAGTCTTTTGCACACAGAGTGTCTTGAATAGCCGCAAAGTATCTAAGCCGATTAGCTGATGTGAGCGATGTGCTTTCTTTCCTTCATTTTCCTGATCGTTTCATTTCCGCCGGCCGCAGTTTAGCTGCTAAGAGCTGCTGCGGTTAGCACCATCTTTTTTTTTTTTTTTTACTCAGTTGCTTGCATTAACAAAAAAAAAAAAAAAATAATAATAATAACAACCAGAAGGAGATGATTAACAGAAGATAAAATATTAACAGCGGTGGTATGCGCGTGTGTCGCTCTACACTGTTTCACTTGCAACTTACTCAATTGGGCGAAGACGAGCAGCTTCTGAATTTCAAGCCCCAACCGAAAATGTTTCGCTTTGGCAGCCTTTCGTGCGAGTTCCGAACACTGTGCTTGTAGAGTAGGGAGCGGAAAAGCTGAATACCCGTGAAACAATGCCAGTCTTTGGGCAACAAGCGGATGATATTCCTTGCGGCAAATATTTACGAGATGCCGCCAGGTAAAGAACTATTTCGATTCAGTCACCTGGGGTTAATGCAAGTATGAAAGAACCTGTCCCACTTGAAGACAACGATATACCAATGAATTGCTTGCCAACTTATTTAGTGAAACAGCGCTAAAATATATATATATATATATATATATATATATATATATATATATATATATTTTTTTTTTTGAAAACACGCATCTCGTAAGATTTTGCTGCCGATAATAAATGGGAATATATGATCATAGGAATAGCAGCGATCGCTTGCAATAAGCAAACCTTGCGACGAAAAATTAACTATATAATTGTTGACAAAAGCAACTTTCGAAGAGGTCATTATGGGACATAATTTAAGGTCACTATTCCATAGGCATCAATTGTCCATTTTATCTTACATTTTGATGTCAGCATGACGGCAGCGTCAGAAAAACGCAAATAACGCCCAGTCAGAGAAATTGCAGGATAGCAGCTCCCGATATTGACAAGTCATCGCCACTCTCCGCACATATCGGCAAACAGGTGGTTGAGTCATTTAGACAATGCTGAAATCAGATTGCCTGGCAGTGGACGCTTGAACACCCTGCCTGATTATCACCCAACAAAAGTAGCCAGGGTAGCGTAAATGAATCCGAATTGGATAATGGATACTTAATAGAACCCCAGTGGAGATGTGGGAACTTCCGCAGTAGCCGCTCAAGCAATAAAGAGTATGTGAATGATCGGTTGTCCCAACAAATGTAGCGCGATTAGCATGCTCCTAAACGTGACTTGAAACGGCTACATTCGCTTTCTTTCTTTCATCAAATTGTTACGGTAAGCCGTCTCTAGAAATCATTTAAGAATAAAACGTAGATCGAAAGCTGCCCTCGCGGCCAGTGGTGCGCCGCCGCCTCTCTGTTCCACATAAAAGTTACACACTAATTGTAATCAGGCTTGTAGCCTTCAGCCGACCTGATAAGGAGCATGTTTTGTCATTTCTTACCGAATGGCTTCGCTGCTACTGAAATTTATTTTTCTTTCAGCTAGGTACTTTCAGAAAGCAAAACTTTGCATGCGAAAGCTCCAAAATGCCGATTTGCGCTACTTGTCGCCTGTTCCGCGGATGGGACCCCGCATACCAGCATGGCGGTTGCTCCATAACTCGGCCGTTAGATGGCGCCACATACACAAAATGGCAGCGCCCATGATAAAACGGTGTATAAGGCCTCTCGGAGATTCGTGAGCAGAGAAGCAACAGAATCGGCCCTTGGCGCTGCAAAATAATGTGCTAAAGCAAGAACGGAATGCATGCGCCAGCCGTGCGCCTCGGCGGAGTCTGCAAGATGGTTTGCGAGCCTCTGTCCCTCTGTGTACAGCTGTGCCTGATGAAGGGTGAAATGGGCGCCAAAGTGTGCTTGAAAACGCGCGTTGCAGTGACACGAGGAAGTTGGGAACGCGCCCGTGCGCCCCCTGCAAAGGCGACACACACGGACGGAAAGGAGCGAGGCTAAAAGATGGAGGAGGAGGGAGAAACAAAAAATGGAGAGAAGTGTCTAGCACAGGGCACGGTGGTTCAGTACGGCTTGGTTCTCAGCTCGACCATTTGCTTGTCTGGGAAACACGAAACACGACGGGAACGACCGCCAGACTGCACTTGCTTTTCCTGCCTTCATTCAGTTGCCCCGCGCTGCACATGGAGACGAAAAAACAAAAGGCTAGGCAAAAAACCCCTACATGAGGGCATACGTGTCTCGCGCCCTTTGCGATGCGTACAGGCATCGTGCCTCTTCCCTTTTTTAGCGTCACAGGCGCGCCTACCGCAAGAAAGTTGCATTCTGTTGCACATGCCACCGAAGCGATTTTTCGCATCGTGCGCAAGCTTGTTACGTTTCAAAGGCTCGCCCTCTCCCCAACTGTGCTGGGGTCGTGATTTGTCTTCCTTGCTTCAAGAGCATTCGTAAAGGACATGCTTGGTCTCTTTGTTTCTGTTGTTGGGAACTTTAAATGCACAGTCACCAAAGCACTTTTGGCGGCAACGGTGTATTACGGAATGCCTTTGCAATAATCCCCCCCGCCTCCTTTCCTTTCCACCGCTGCGCATCTCGCACACGAGACTGGTGCGATTCAGATCTGTTATCAAACTGCTGGCCCTCCTCGGCGCGCTCTTGGCCTCTGCGGCCCCGCAGCGTGCGGCGGCGGTAGCGCGCGAAACTTCGTACGCGCAGAGAGACAGCTGTCTCTCAAGAAGTGGACCCGCCGGTACCAGAAAGGACCTCCTTCCTCACAGAGCGGACGAAGGGGAGAACTCTCGCAAGATCGCGAGCACGCGGGCCGACTCCTCTTTCGTCGATCGGAGGAAGGCCTGCGAGCAGTACGCACCGCGCAGCGGCGCGATGCCGTTCCTAGCAGCCGCCGTTAAATGCCGGGTCCCAGCGGGATGACAGGCGCAAAAATCGTAGCGGCGATTTCGTTCCCCGAGGGAGCAGTCGCTGGAGGGTCAGCGACATCGGGCCACAGTGGCTCAGGGCCTCCATTAGAGCGCGCTCCCTTGCCGCCGCCGCTATAACAACAGGTGTTCCGGCTCGGACCGAGCGCGCGCGGCGGAAGCCGAGGAAGGAAGGCCGATTGAAAGGAAGGGCGCTCGCTTGATTCCCTGCGCGAACCTTTTACTCCTTGAGGCCTGCAATTCGGCAGCGCGTCACACTCCTGACAGTGCGTGAGAAAGTTTATTTTGATAGGGGAATGGCCGTGGAGGAGGGAGGGTGCATGCCACTCTCCGTACGGTGCCGGCGGCGCGGGGGGGCGGCGTTTTAATAAGCGCTTCCCGCCGCAGGGGCTTGCCGTACTCTTTAGAGATGGCCCTTCCGGGCAGCGCGGGCGGCCGGTCGCACGGCTGCGGGTCTGCTCCAGCGGCAGAAACGCACAAATGCTAGGGTGCGGCGCTGGCACCCAGCTCTTTTGCGCGCGAGCTGCGCGTGCTCGGCCCACACGGGCTCCGGGTGATGTCACGCCGCCGCGCAGAGGCCTCCAGCATATTCCGCAGGCAAAAAGCTGGGAAAGTGAGCGACAAGCGGCCACCGAGGGCGGAGCGTGCGCGTACGGGCGCCGGAACACTTTCGGCCTAAACACACGCACCATTTCAACGACGATGCGGGCGTCACGACCGCAGGCAGACCTCGACCTTGCAGCAGTTGGGCGCGTCACGGGCTCAATGCGGAAATGCGATTCGTCAGGGTACTTTTCAGTAGGTGTACGCCAGGTACCTTTGTGTATCGAACGCGCTAACCGGAAACTAACTGCCGGGTTTAACCCTTATTCTTAGTTTCGCCCTCTCTGTTAAGAGACTGGCGGGGGGGTGGGGGGTATCATCGGGTAATAAGCACCTTACGCCGATGTGGCAGCTGCTGTAAGGTATACTGGTCTTTATGCGCCCTTGCTTCTCTTTAACCCTGTATACATAACCGCCGAGTTTCCCTCGATTCTAGAGCGGTTATCTTGGCTACCATTACAGCCGTCCCTGCCTGCTTCTTAACTCACTTCGCGGAAGGCAGAACTTCAGTCTCTCTTTTTCTACGCCAGTTGACTTTTGTGTCAGATGATAGTAAATACGAGCCAGGCGTTCTTGAACAACGCTTCCTTCTGTTTTAGACCCGCCGCGGTTGCTCAGTGTGGTATTGGGGTTCGACTGCTGAAACCTCAGGAGGTGCGATCGAATCTCCTTTCGATGGACTCTAAAAGCAAGGCGCCCGCCTACTGTGCGATGTAGGTGCACGTTAAAGAACCCAAGGTGGTCGAAATCACCGAAACCCTCCCGCCCCTCATAGCCTGAGTCGTTTTGGGACGTTAAACAAGGCCCGCAGACTAACCCACTACCCTTCTATTTTACTAATGATCATATGATATAACTGTAACATATTTAGATGTTTTAATGCAAAAGCGCAATCTTTTCTCTTTGGTTTTTGGAATGACGCAGTGAAACTCTTTAATACTTCAGGATCTTTCTTTCACTTCTCATTTCGGCCAGAACAACTTCGTTTTATTGGCTGGCAGAACAAATGACGCGATGTATTGCGGCAAAAACAGGACAGTCGCTAAATTTTCACTACCTGATATTAATCCTTAAGTTTCATCAAGCGCTGAGGTTTTTGGGCACAGATTAAACAAACAAAAAGAAGTATGTCGCGCTTATGTGACACCAGCTTTGCATGACCGTAGCACGGGCTTGTCAAATACTCCGCGTAAGATATGAAATTTACGGCAGAATATCATTCCAAGCGAATTATTTATCCTTTTTATATTGCAGTTATTCTCTTTATTTAGAAAGCGCCTCGTGAATATGTTGCAAACATTTTAAATTCAGCGACGTAATGGAGAGTCTTAAAAAAAAAAAAAGCGAGTACGAAGGAAACGAAGAAACAAAACTTCTTCAAGCGAGCGTATGCGAATGAAGAGCCCTCTATTGTGATTTTAATAATAGCAGCACTTGCGGGCATGCTCGTCATATTCGTAAAACAGAAGCCCTCCATCTCGAGATGGGGGCGCCTACATCGGATACGACCCAAATTCTGTTATCTCCGCTATCGGCAAGAGGTCGTGAGGCAGGCACATCAAATAGTCTCGGTTGGGCAAATGGCACATCAAACACGTCTGCCTTCAGCCTCGAAGATCGCGAAGCGCCGACACGGCGACTCTTTTGATTTTGCCGCATATAGCAAGCCACGAAAGCCCGCCTCACCGCAAGTTCCCATGACGATTCTCACTGACCACCCCACGCGTACGTTCGCGCACACACGGACGCGATTAAGAAGAATCGGTCCATCGGCACATCGCGTCGACGGCGGTGCCGCAAATGCGCCAAGTGCAGAGGGCCGTCGCTCGAGCCGCGAGGTGGGCGGGGAACAAACACGGAGCGCGGGGACGCCCAGGTCCTTCAACCTGGAGTAGCCGAGGGCCCGGCCAAACGACGACAGCCTTATCTCGGGCACTGAAAATTGGCGGGGGTGTCCGGAGAAGGATGGGATGCACAGCTGCTGCCCGGACAACAGCGGTGGAAGCTCGCGGAGCGGCGCGGCCGGAGGGGGTAAAACAGCAGCCCTCCGCTCGTTGTAATGGGCGCCGGGGAAGACAGAACGGCCAAGAACACAGCCCGCGGCGTAGGAAGCGAATCACGGGGAACGGGGAAGGATGAGAACTAAGAAAAGCAGAAATGCGGCAGAGACGAATTTTCCCCGCCGATTGTTCTTTTTGGGGTGCACGTTCGCCAGCGTTGTGCGCGTACTGCGTGTGTGTGCGTATACATACACTACACCAGCAGCGCGCCGAGCTTCCGTTCTGAAACAAACGCTGCAAGATGGTCCTTCCATCCCCCCCCCCCCCCTCCCCCATTTCCTCTCCTTCCACTCGCGCGCCACTAGCACTCGGGGGATAGTATTAAAGTGAATCAGAATGGAAGCAAGGTAGATGCGCTTCAAGGGAGTAGACGAAGGAGAATCTGTGCGTGTGTGAAGGGGGGGGGGGGGGTCGCTGACTCACTCCATTAAAGGCCATTACGTGAATGAGCCCTTACTCTAAGCTCGGGTGTACGTGGATGCGTACCAGCTCCTCAACTGCGCCTTGTTGCGCCTTCTCTGCAGAAACCGGAGCGGCCACCTTGAAGAACGCAGTCGGTGAGCGGGCGATGAGGAGACGAAAACAACGGAAGGGAGTGACTACAGAGCACGCGCAGATAACTGAAAGAGAGCAAGGAAAGCATACAGTACGCGCGAAACCCATCCGAGAGCGTTCTTACCGTTTGCCCACCATGGGCCTGGAGGATAGGGGTGCGTGCTGTTGAGTGCGCGCGCGCACAACTCTGGCTTCCGGAGGTAACTCCATTCCGCCAACACCGCGCCCTTCGTCTTTGCAGTGCTACATGTACCATTCATATTTCGATCGCGTTCACCTTCTGCTTGTGTGCAGCAGTCACACTGAAAGCATTCCGTTTCGTACAACTCACACGTACTCCCAACTCACAGTGCCCCCAAAATAAAACGGAGCACGGGCATGTGGAAAAAGTACTCTTCGTCCGCGGCTGCCGATGAGGCGGGCACCACATGCGCATACGCTTGCAGGGCGCCCGGCGAAACAAAAGTTTGTTCATTCGTGTGCTCCGTTTTATATTGAGAGCACTAGTACTGCCTTTGGAATTTACATTCATATTTTAGCATCAGCATTACAGCCTCAACCTGTGTATGTATGTATGTATGTATGTATGTATGTATGTATGTATGTATGTATGTATGTATGTATGTATGTATGTATGTATGTATGTATGTATGTATGTATGTATGTATGTATGTATGTATGTATGTATGTATGTATGTATGTATGTATGTATGTATGTATGAACCATTGAAGAAACGCAAAAAAAAATGACTTTTTTTTTAATCCGTACTGTTGACGTTACTACTACTGTATTCATTTTATGTTTGGAAGACACATGAATTTTACGGCAGAAGAAAAACAACCTTTCACCGGTGGGATCCGAATTTCGCGTCCGGTGCTTTGCCAACTACGCTAGAGGCTATTCAATTGTCTACTTTCCTTGGTATTTAGATTGGCTGTTATCTAACACCACCGTCAGTCATCTATAGAGGCGGAGGTATCCTACATAGCGGGTAGTGTCACGTGGAGAGTGATTAAACAGGGAGGCGGGGAGCTGTGCGACATACTCCTCGTACTGCCTCTCAAGGCGGCCAGAACCGAGATCCTCGTTAAGCCACAAGCAGAGAAATGCATATAGGGGAACGAGAGGCTCTTAACATATACGTAAAAAAAGAAGCGAGCAGTCCGAGAGCCCAAAGAAAGCACAAGAGAATGTTTTTTTTTTCTAGTTTGTACTGTTGACGTGATACAATGTGCTCTTTCCATGTTTGAAAGGTAAATAATGTTAAGGTGGAAGAAAAAACAACCACCGCCGCTGGTGGGAGCCGAAACTCACGACCTCCACATTTTGCGTTGTAGAGAGTGTGTGTGTGTGTGTGTGTGTGTGTGTGTGTGTGTGTGTGTGTGTGTGTGTGTCGTGGCGCTCATATATACAGGACGTATACGTCCGCTCTTATGGACGAGTATCCTCAAGGTGAAGCTACAGATGACGCCTACGAAAGTAGAAGATTAAACAGCATAGGCGTAACTCTGTTGATATCGTAATTCGGAGGTCATGGGTTGGGATATCCAACTGACGGCATTATATACAGGTGCACAACGCTTGTCACTTGCCTAGGCTCCTTCCGAACACAAAGCGATCACCTCCCGGAATCGGTTCGCCGATTCGTGCCTTATGGCACGGGAGTGCAAATGGCTGTTATGCGAACGTTACGTGCCGCCGGCGGCGCGCGGTGCACTCTAGGCGTCTACGGCGCGCGCGCTGAATCGCATTACAAGAGACGCACGCGCGCGAGGTAGCTCGGCTGGCGTCAGAAAAAACAAGGCGGGCAAGCAAACAAACGGCCTGGCTGCTGCTGTCAGCGGGGACCGGGGCGTCCTCATTATACCCCCAAAGTGCGTAAGGCTCGGCGGCTGTTAACCCTTCTCGGGAGAGACGCTTGCGCGTAAGTTACGTACGGCGGGGGCCGTTTCCGCCCTCGTCCGGCTGCCGCTTCTGCCGCGAGGAGCGCGCCAGCGTGAGCCCCGCTTTGACGGATGGCCGCCCGGTGACAAATTTACGTCCCCTGGGAGCGGACAGCGACGCTGCGCCCTCGCTGCTGGTTCCTCTCCCGCCGACTAGACACCGTGGGATCC
Organism: Amblyomma maculatum; assembly: GCF_055883805.1. Taxonomy (NCBI): domain Eukaryota; kingdom Metazoa; phylum Arthropoda; class Arachnida; order Ixodida; family Ixodidae; genus Amblyomma; species Amblyomma maculatum. Next base: position 129,340,478 of record NC_139344.1, read on the forward strand.
GCTGACGTGCGAGCATCGTCTCCGGAGAGCAACCCGCCTCGCGACGTTCACATGCAGCTACGCAAAAGCAGATGCGAAAACAAGCGCCGAAACCGCCGAGATGTAAGACCGAGCGGACAGCAAGCAAAAATGCGGAGCCCAAAAAGAAGGCGGCTGAAAGAAGAGTTGCGGGCACGCGCGTTATTATTTCTCGTTTGTTTGTCGAGGAGGAGCTCTGTTCGTTTCCATCAGCGCGCTGCCACGCACTCCGGAAGCGGAGCTGTCGCCAATCGAGGCACCTGTACAGAGCTTCCGCTTATTGTGCGCGCTTTGCGTCGGGGCGTGCGCACACGCTGCCTCCTCGTGGAAGATGGGCCGCATGCGCGCGCGTATGCGCCTCGCCTGCGTGGCGACAGAAAAACAAGGGCGCTGCTAGAGCAACCTCACCCTTAGCTGTACACACGGCTGCTCTGCGGGTTGCCTCGTACCACGTGTATAGCGACACTGACGGGCCAAATCACTTGGAAAACGTTTGCAGGGCACTGGAATCGACGTCAGTGCTCTATCGAAAAGCTGGCGCGTTTTAACTATCCATCGTCAAGGCAGTACAGTGTGGTCCATCCCTGTAAACAACAAAGTACTATTTACTACGCTAGAAACCGTGGGATCGCTTTGCGATACGCCGAAAAACATCCGTCCAGTGACGCTTTACAGTTTGATACGTATACCCTACTTTTAGCCACGTTGCTTCTGCGACTGGAGACTCAGCCAGGCTTTGTTCTGGCCCAGTCGCTGAAGTCTGAACGCTTGCGGGGTGACAGCGCTTCTTCGCCATTCTCGAGGCTTTCTTGCATTTTGTGACCAATTAGGTGAGCGCAGCATGAACTGCTGTTTTTTCGTGCGACCGTCTTTCAGCTGTCAGATGCGACGGGCGGCGCGCTGCCACCGTGTGGAAAAAAAAAAAAAAAAAAAAAGCGCAAATATATTCAACCCTTTAAATGCTTTCCTACAGCGCGTCTCCCCGACCATGGAGTGTCAAAGGCTACGGCTTTATACTATGCTGGTTTCAAGGTCACTGTTTCGATCACAGCCGCAGCAACCGTATTTTTATGGAGGCGAAATGTAGAAGGCGTCTGTCTAGCATGCGATGATGTCAGTGCAAGTTTAATAACCTCAAGCGGTGTAAGTTAACACAGAGCCCTACACTACGGTGTCCCGCTCTGCCTGAGTCAGTGCGGAACGTTAAAATCTCGCGGCCCACAATGTACAAATGTCTCCAGAGTCCTGACGAAAATTATTGATTTCTCTTGAATCAAACTTACGGAATTTTGTTACCTTTACGGTGCAAAAAAAAAAATACAAACATGATGAATGAAGTATTTGCAAGTGAGCATGCATCTCTATCTTCTTTCACTTCTTTTTTGTACATAAGAAAGTAGTATAAGTGCATTTCAAAAGTCAGAGAAACGCGAGCACTCATGGTCAATACTGGTATGTTATGTATGACCTGCCAGACGAATGGTCAGTGAATGTCTTCTATGCACCTTTATTTTGAGAAACGTCTGCCAATCATACTACTACTTTAAATAGCATTACAGCAACGTGATGGCTGCATACACAATCAGGAGAGTAGTGATTTAAAAAAAGGCAAATGCGTTTCCCGTATGGTTTTCCAATGACATAACTGGGCTTCCTTCAATGGCATAAAAAAAAAAAAAGCCTAAAAAATTGAGTGAACGGAGACAATCAGGCAGTAGCACTGCTACGTAGTACTACAGGAGGAGCGCGCCCGCCGAAGAGCCTTCCGCGGTCCGGAAAGGACGTGCCATTCAGGAGGCGCGCACGCACATTTCGGGGCGCTGACCACGAGCGGATGTGAGCGTTGGCCAGCCGGAGGCACGGACGGGCGGACATTCTGCGCCACCGGTGCGGCAGTCATTCCCACGCAAAAACAGCTGAGCGCAACAAAGGCCGGAGAGGAGGGCGCGCTGCTGCCTTGATTACTAATTGTAGACCCACGTGGGTTGATGCCGAAAACGAGTTCATTCCTCGTCCCGCGCCTCTTCTTCGCGCTTCTTCCCTCGCCCGCGCTTCCTGCGAGCACATCCACGCCGCTGCTGTACGAAGCAGGATGAGAAGAAAACACATCTCGGAGGGCGGCTGAGACGAGAAGGGTGGGAGAGGAGGCGCCGCCGGCGCTGCCTTGGAGGCTCTTGAAAATCCCAAATGCACCTCTTCCGACGGAAGCAGCGCGATAATCAACCATGAAAGCGGCGTAAAAGAGATGAACGCGGCAGTGGAGTCCGGCGGTGATTTTGTAATTTCCTTCCTCGGAGCCGCTGCTGCTGCTGGCCTCGCGCGTGTGTGTCGCCGGCCAGTGCGAAAGCGCACTCTCTGTATGCAGTGCGGCGCCTTCGCTTTGCTGGGCAGCCAAGGACGATCATTCGTTGCAGCATTTTCTCACGTATGTAGGTAGCTGCGAGCGGCCGCCATGGGAAGCTTTGTAACAATTGGTTGCGGGTTTCTCTGCTTCCCGCCCGAAAATATATGTGGCGGCAAGGAGCAAGCTGACGAAAAACTTTGGAAGTTGGCCCTGTCCATCTAGAGCATGCCACCAGCGACAGCAGTGGCCTTGTGCGTCTCGTGTGTTGCACCACTACCACCGATGAGCGGCATAGATGCCGTTGCAAAAGCAGCGCGCAAAACAGAGAAACGTCATAGAGTGCATAGGAGGGTCCCTCCAATTTTGAGCAGCTAATTTTCTCTGTAGGATGTGTTGCACGTTGTCCCCGCTGCTCTCGCGATGAATGCACGGGTGTCACGAAGCTTCATATGGCGCGAGCGCCAAGCAGAGGCAGTCTGGCTCGCGAAAAAAAGAAAAAAAGAATAATGGATGACAATCTGCTCCGTATTTTTCTCAGCTCAGCCGACTGAGACACAGGCTGTGTGATATGCAAGCGACGATGACTGCCCGTGAGGCGTCCGGGCAGCCCTCGCGAACACGGAAGGCATCACCGAGCAGAGGAAGAGGGAGGTGCCCGAGAGCCCAAGCGTCCTGCACGCGCGCGCTGCAGAGAGAGGACCTGCCAAGCCCCAGCGGCGGCGGAGGCACCGTGCGGCGCGACAGGTGCAGACGATGACGCGCCATGTGTTCTTTTCCGGCGGTTTTCCACCGGGCTCGCGGTCAACGGCTGCGAGTCGCCGAGAAGGCACTCAGCTGCCGCCACCGCCTCTCTGGGCACCGGATGTAGCCTCTGTGCCACTGGCCGCCTTTTGAATGCAGATGATATCAGCGGGAGTCTTCCCTCTCGTTTCGTGCGGGCACGCTGCGTTGTGTTGCGTGCGTGTGTGTGTGTATGTGTGTGTGTGTGTGTGTGTGTGTGTGTGTGTGTGTGTGTGTGTGTGTGTGTGCGTGTGTGTGTGTGTGTGTGTGTGTGTGTGTGTGTGTGTGTGTGTGTGTGTGTGTGTGTGTGTGTGTGTGTGTGTGTGTGTGTGTGTGTGTGTGTGTGTGTGTGTGTGTGTGTGTGTGTGTGTGTGTGTGTGTGTGTGTGCGCGCGCACTCTTTCTCGGCCTCGCGGGTCATGGAGTGTCTCCTTCAATGAAGGGGGGCGTGGCACCCCCGAGAGAGCGGACAACGAGTTTCGCGGAAGAAGCATGGTGCCCAGCGTGCGTTTTTTCAGCCGGGACTACGGAGAAATAGCGTGCAAGTACATACGTGATTGAACGACTGCTGCGAATATATGAACCCGGCGAACGGACAGCTAACGGTCATAATACGACGCGTAAGGTTGGTAACCTTACGGCCATTGTAGCGGCGGCGGCGTCGGTGGCGGCAGCATAAATAACATGCTGGAGATATAGTGAGAGACTTGGCTTTAGAATAGCGCTTAATACAGAAAGCACACATGTCCAGGGCGTGAAACCCGTTATACCTAGTAGCACGGGCAGAGGCATATATATATATATATATATATATATATATATATATATATATATATATATATATATATATATATATATTTTTTTTTTTTTTTGGGGGGGGGGGGTAGCCTCAGCATAATATATGTCCAGGGCGTCGGTGGTAAGGGGTAAACGCGCCAAAGCGCGGTGAGATCATCGTGAGTGGAGTTCGCGAGAACAGACGCGTGTATGCAAAGCCCCTCGACGTCACACGGTGATGTTGCGATGTCACGCAAGGTGTATAGCGTCAGCAATAATGACAATAGCGTCGAGGTATTGTTCCTTCTGAAATGTGCCTACCGCCTTGCATTACGCATGCGCTGCTTCCAGGCAGGAGGCGAGGTTTCTTGGAACACCGGTAACAAGGTGTGAATCACGTACCGCCTTTCGAACGGCGCTATAGATGTGCAGGTCTGTTTGGCACTGATGGAGTAGACAAAATGATCTGAACATATTGGCTAGACGACTGCGAGAAAGCGTCGCCCCTGATATTAATGATTCAAACTCCAGCCTTGAATGCACAAGTGATCCTTGAAACAACCGAACTGAAGCGTTGGAGTGGTGGCTAAAGAAAAAAAATGCTCTTCTGCCACTGAGGTGGCTGTGTGAGGAGGGTGGAAGCGAGTGAAGTGAGCGCAGATCCTTCAGCGTAGAAACACGCATCATTCACTGTAGAATTCATAACTTGTTTCACAAAGTACTCGACAGTCTTGTCGTTTTATATTCTGTTGGTTAATGCTAGTAGCTTTTCTTTTTTTTTTTTTATCGATTAGGCGGTGTGTTATTCTCTTCCTTGGGGAACAATTGCGGCAGCATTCTGCTTTTCGTAAATTTCATTGCTTGGAGCTCCATTTCAGCGGTGAACTATAACGCCGTTATGTCAGCTATAGCCTACTAGTGCGCCAAACTTTCTCACTTATAAAGCGAGGTAAAGAAATAAACGACGAAACGCATGCCCGCACCAATGAATGAAAGCCGAAAAATTAGAGGGTCTCTTAGATGTCTCTTAAAAGGAGAATGGTGAAAGCCAACCCTTTCTCTCCTATCGTTTCCCTCTTATCCGCGTTCGTTGCAGTGCTACATATATAATTATAATTGGTTTACAGAAAAGGAAAGGCGCACTATCTGTCACATTTTATCCGGCAGTGTGACTTTGACGGCACACCAGCGCTCCTGTCGCGTGGCATTCCTTGGCACGCGTTCAAGTGTGGGATTGCGGATGGCAGCAGCGCTAGACAAAGAGAACACATCTCATGAAATCTCGCGCATATATCCAAGGCGTTGACAGATCTCGCGCACAGATCTCGAGCACGGGATTTCATTGCATGAGCTAGAAAGGCTTTCGCTTTAAAAAAGAGACTGAAGGTGCATTATCATGAGGAAGCGACATCACCGTTAGATGAAGCGACATGCTATGAAACGTGTATACATCTTGAGGACTTGATCCTGTTTATATCGGTAGCCAAGGAAGGAACAGATGTTGACGAAACCAGCTTGCAAGTTTTGTTCGTACTCCGAGCACCTGTTTTCTTGTCGACGTCCATGCAGTATAGCGATTCTGTGTGCAACATGAGCGTACGGCCCCGACTGCCCGACATTTCGCGACGCACGAGCCATAGTATTGAGCAGCTGTCATTCCTTAAGGGAGGGGCACTCTAGCAACAGCCGCTTGAGTCATTGTATACTTGCCCGAAAGGCTCGCGGTGTTGACAATGGGCTGACGGGATATCGATTTATGGCGCCAAATCTTTAGGGCGACGCGTGGACTAAACAAAGAAAACGCTCGATCACCTATATACTCGGCGGGTTCGTATCCTTTGTCGAAGTATAGTATGTTATCAAATCGCCCACGCGGGCGCGCACTCGCATGCTCGCCCGCGTCAGCGTCCGAGTGCGAATTACATAAGGCTGCAAGGGGCAGTAATATCCGTGTGCAAAGTGCAAAGAGGTATGAGAATGCGAAAGCGTCACTCTGTATAGTCTTAGTGGACCATGCCGCAGACCTCCTTTCGCCGCGAAGCTCAGTCAAAAGTGCGCGCGCAGACTTACGCGCCAACAAGAGAGCAAGTGAACAAAGAGAGCCCGGCATACTGCTGACAAAAACAACTGATCCCCTCCAAAACGCGAGACACGTTCCGTTCAAATGCGTGCCCCGAAGGGGAGGGAAGGAAGGGGATACGATTGGCACAGAGCTGCGTTTTCAAACGCGGCGAGCAAGGCGCGAACGAGAAATACCGGTAATATTCGAGGACCGGTCAGGGAACGAGCAATCGCCGTGGCAGTCGGCCGCAGTTCAATACCAAGACAGCCGGTGGGGTAAAGAAGAAAAGGAGGGGGTCTTTAGGAGCCCCGATACTTCGGCTCCCAAAGAACCCAGTGCTGTTTTCTTTCTTTGCCTCTATTATACTTCAAGGCTTTTGTTTTGTTCTGGTTCTAACGGCGACAGTTGCAGCAGGAGCAGCGGCAGTAGTATAGCATGCAGTAACGCAAGGCTGTACGAGAAGGCCGCCCATATTGCAAGGACGCGTTGTTTCTTTGAACTCTTTGCGCCGATTTGTCTTTTCCATTTGTTGGCGGCAGTTCTGGCTCCTTATATCTTCAATGTTTACTGCCGGTTCCGAGTGGCTGCGAATTTCTGCAACTTCTTGAGCCCGAATGTTAGTCTAGCGCACGTGTACGAAGTTCAAAGGAGAGTACTAACGACGATTTCTCTGTTTGGTATATGCCTCATGTACGAGTGGGTCACAACGACCGAAATAGAGACCGCAAATTTGTGGCTCCGTTTTCAGACAAATTAATTGGTTTCTTTACTCCTGACGGTATGTACCATCAACATAGCAGCTGCCGAGCGCCATCTTTCTTTTGGTTGGTTTGTGGGATTTAACGTCCCAAAGCGACTCAGGCTATGATAGACACCGCAGTGGAGAGCTCCAGAAATTTCGGCCACCCGGGGTTCTTTAACCTGCACTGACATCGCACAGCACACGGACGCCTTGCTTTTCGCCCTTATCCATCTTTCTTCTCCTTCTCTCTCTGCTTGTACTCCGTGTTGTGAGAAATAAATTTCTTGACGAAGGGGTGAGAAGGGAAATCTTCATATCACACTCCTAATTTTTCCTTTCCAGCGAGCGATAGAAGACATATTACATGTTTGTTTTCTGTACTGCGGTCACATCTTATTGGACGCTTCTTCCTTTCATATTCTATTGAAAGGAGCCTTAAAAGAACAACTCCTTTATTGATTTTCACCGGCGGCATGACATGTAAAACTCCTGCATGGACGGACTTCTTTCACTAAAGACATTCAGCGATATTTATGGACCCATATTTTCTTCAAAACTGCAAGCGTAAAAGTAGTTTCTATTACGAATCTAATAATACTATTGAGGAACGCATTGACGGGGAAGCTGATCAACTTGGAAAAGCTCTGGACATCGCCATAATGCGCCTGCGTGCTGAGACCTTTTTTTTCACTACTCCTTATCAAAGACCGGCTCTTGGAGAGCCGCGTGCACATGGGTCTCCGCGACGAAGCGGCGTTAAATCACTGACAGAGAAAATATCGGAATTGCTTATCTGTAGCTTCAGCTCGTCCAACGACTGTCTAAATTGTATGGCTAAATTACAATGTCGCTTCGTCGGGGTTTCACCATGCCATTAAGAAAATATTTACATTTGGCGCCTAATATAGAAAAGAGTCATGCTACTGATCTATACCACATTGTTAGCTTTGAATTCTTTGAACCAAAGAAGACAAAAGAGCGTTGCTAACGTCGCAACCTTCCGGTTGGAAAACAAATGGAAGGAGCAAACGCATGCAGCTACGAATCCGAAACAAGAAATTTGCTTCACTCCGCGTGCATTTATATAACTGCGCATCTAGTGTGACCGTGATGGCGTGGACGAATGTTATTGCAGAATGGTGGCGCATACAGAGCGGAAACGCTGCTGCTTGCTTTTTAGTTGTGATTAGCTACGTGACCAGTTAAAGCACAGCCGCCCCCCCCCCCCCCCCCCCCCCTCCCCTCCTTACCGTCTTCTTCTTCCTCTACCGGCGCCGTTCTCAAGTTTTGCGCGCCTGCAAGCAGCGCCGGCGAAAGTCTTGCAGTGGCGATCGCGCGCTCATTACTCCTCAGTGCCGCGCTTACTCAACGCTGTCCGCTCTAATTAGCGCGTTAATGCTGCTGACTATTACTGCTCAGTTCAAATTACCATGAGGCTGTTTTCATGTTTTGGAGGCGCGCTTGGCCGGATGCCGTTCAGAAAAATACGAAAAAGCACATTTACATGTAACGCGAGCTGTAATTAGGCCCGAGAAGGACGCTAAACCAAATCTACGCTGGTACTGTAATAGGCGTGGTGTCCTGACGGGAAGTGTAATATAAAATTATAAACGAATAATCATTCAAAAGGCGCCAGTGTAGATTTGTCGTTCTCTCTTATGAGAGAAGAATTTGCTGTCCCTTTCCTGTCTTATGATGCTTTCATGAAACGAAAAACAGATGTGTGCTATGTCGAGAATTTTTTTTTTCCCGGTTTCAAGACAAGTGGTCTTTCGGGTTTGCCTTTGCGCGTACGTGTATATACCGCATCGTGTACATGCCTCGGGCGGCACGAAACGTCGAAGAAAACGGATGTTTTAAGGAGCAGTCTATACAGCAACCTCTCAATCATTTTCTTCACGCGCCATCGAGGGAAACAAAGAAGCACACAAAAATGCGCTCTCGTCCCCTTCGGCGCTCGTGTGAACAACTCCTATTAATAAAGTGAGAACAGCTCAATACGCCCAGTTAGGCGGCACGGATAGACAAGGCGCGTATAGGGAGTATCCAGACTGAACAAATAATTATGACTGGGTAGGAAGCAAAAGAGGAAGGAAGCAAACGCGAAAAATAAAAAAAAAAAAGGTAAGAAACGCCACGCCTGCTCGAAGCGCCATGTATGCATGGCGCCTTTGTTTCAGGCTCTTATTCCTCCCTAGGAGCCGTGATCGCCATTCGCTTGTCCCCCTCCTTCAACTTTAATTTCATCTTATCCGGACTTCGCCGGGAACCCCTCCCCAACCATCGCTCTATCCTTTTGTGATGTCACTGACTTCCGGTCTTTGCCGCCGCCGCGTGATAGCCTGCCGCGGACGTTTCGCAAATTAAAGTGCTACTCGTGCTGGGCGTCGAGAATAGAAGAAAAAGGAATGATATGTGGAGAGGTTTCGCCGGAGTGCCAGGAAACGGGAGATTCTGGAGTAAGCTCGAGGAAGTGGAAAGCAATAACCGAGCAAAACAAAGCAAAGTCGCCCCGTGGGCCGAGCTTTTCAAGCCAACCGCACAGTCAAGCGGACTGCTGCAGGCAGGGGGTAAACGCCCCCACACGCGGCGAGGGAGAGGGACTTCTTGCCAGGGCTCCTATAGCCGTGGTAAACGCGAGGTGCAAAGAAATACGGAATTAAGTGCGCGAACGAAGAGTCTATGGAGGGAGAAGAAAAGAAAAGAAAAAAAAAAAAAACGGGGGGCTTTTGTGTGTGAGTGCGTTGCTGCCAGCGAAATCCTTTTGTTCTTTCTCGTTACCGTTCTCACGGCTCGCTCCTCTATATATTCGGCCCCCTTTTCTTATTTCTCAGTTCCTGCACTCTCCTTGTACGATTCTTTTATACTCCTCCTCCTCCGATAAACAGCGGAACATTCGACTTTATTTTATTCGTAGCTTCGCGCAATTTTCTTCTCGTTTTGTTTTGTGTATTCGTGTCTGCCCGCCGTTCGGCGTCCTATTGTCTGTCTCATTTTCTGGCAACGCGGCAGTACCGCGCGGTGCTGCAAGCGAGACACTTCCACCGCCACTACTCGGAGCCGGCGCCTCCTTGAGAGCAGTTGTTTATGTTCGACTCCTTTCCGCGTACTTTTTCAATCGCCTCTTCTTGTCATTTTCCATGTCTATTTTTTTTTTTTTTTTCTGCGCCGCGCTGCTCCTATCTCTTGCCCTCCTTTCCTTAATGAGCAGTGTCTCGTTATTAGTATTATAATTCTAGCCGCCCGGTCTCGACTATTTGTCCTTCTTAGGACATTTCTTGTTTTATTTACGTCCTTCTCGTTCCTGTGCGGATACGTCACCAGCGGGGCACACAGAGCGTTTGAGCAACCGAGCAGCTAGGTTTCCGGGATTGGCAGTAAGGCCGACCCTGCGTTTGTTTTCCCTGTCTCCTGGGCTCTTTGCAACCGTAACGGTCGCGCGGTTTATACCGCTTTCTTTTTGTGCGCGGGGACCGTTTAGTCTTATTGACCCGTGGTATAAAGGAGTTCATTTTGGTCTTTAAACTTTTCCTTCCTGCAAGGAGATGCCCCAAGTTGGTATAACAAGAAGGAAAAGGATATCCAAGTGGATTTTCCAAACACGCTGGATTTTCCAAAAGGCGAGAGCAGGCGTTAATAGGCGTGTGCAGAAAAGAGAGAATACAAGCCGACTTATCAACTTATAAAAAAAAAAAATACCCCCTGCCGGCTCTTGTGCCGCCGTAACGACGAGAGGCAACACTTATACGCGCATACAGCGGGCCTGCCTGAGGTTTATTTTATTTATTATTTTGATATTCGGGCTCTTAAACAGACTCCCCCGCCGGCAGTGCAACGAGCGAGCGGTCGGCGTCGCTACTTGCGTCCGCCAAGCGCCACCATTCTTTCCGGCGCACAAAATTGCAGCTCCTTTCAAGACAAAGGCTGCGTAATAGCAGCGGCAGCAGCCCTGCCACTTACCTGCAGGGGCCTGCCGCCAACCGAGAGGGGAGGACGAGAGCAGAAGCAAGTCATAATAGTAAGGAGAGCGTATGGTAAAGTACGAAACACTCTGCTCCCCCTCCTTCCATCTCTCTCCCGTTACCCTCGAACCTCTTCATGCCACCCCCGTATGGCCGCGCACCTAACGAGAGCGGAGCGTAGAAGCAGCGGCGCTGCCAACTCTTTCCGCGCCGCAACCAGCAGCACTGCATTAGATCCGCGCGGATCCCCATCCCACTGTAGCCTCTGGGCACTGTGTGTGCGTGCGTGTGTGTGTGCGCTCTCTCTCATTAATGGTTTTATTACGGCGGTCCCGATTTCTCCGCGTCTCTGCTGCGCCGTCACTCTGATTAGGTCTGCCACTGCCCCGCGCCCAGCACCGCGCCGCCGAGTGCGCGCGCGCGCTATTCCGCCGGTGCCGCGTGGACGCAATTTCAGTCCTCACTGGTGCCGGCCATTATTCCGCAATTTCTTGGCGAAAAACTTGCCTCCTTTCCTTTTCGCCTGTTAGATTTCATTTATTTATTTTTATTTATTTTTTCCTTTCCCGCTTTACACCAGCATGCGCTGTTCGACGACTTGGTCTCATTAGTCGCGGTGGCCGCTGCACAACCCACTTTATGACATGCGCTATTGCTCCCTTACGGCAAACCTGGCGTGAAGGTACTGGAAATTCGACGGCACTCGGGCGCATTGCGCAATATTTGAAATGAACTATACCGACTGCCTTCTCATTCGTTGCTGTCCCCTGGCGACTCTGCTGGCTGGAAGTTCCGAAAGTTGTCAGTCGTTCTGCGACTGCCTTGGTCGATCAGATATTACTCATTAGTAGTGGTTCGCACTTGTTAACTTTAACCGACAATAAAAATGATAAAAATACACCGAATTCAGCTTTCGAAACTCGGTTTTAACCGAAACACCTCAGTATTCCTGTCATGCAAGTCATAGCTAACTGGCTTTTGAACAAGAGTTACGCCCAGTTAAAGTTAACAATAACTAAGCAGGAAAGCCAGGGGAGTGACGCAATGACGGTATTGCTGGATAAGCAGCGCAGTTGTGTGATCCGAGGTATTTCTCCGCTAGCCAACACGTATTCCTCTCCAAACCGGGAAGCACCACTTCCATAATAACCACTGTTTGTTCCCTGTCAACACCCGCCTAGAGCAATGTAATTAGTCGAGTAAGTAGGCTTAGCAACGGCAGGCAGTGCACTGACACGAAACCGTGCACGCGTGTCAGGAAAACATGCCATGTTGTGACTACCGCGAAAAATAAGGGGCAGTTCCATCGCCGCCACTTAACACACAGACCACGTCATATCTGCCCTCTTGCTCAGCCCAGTGAAACAAACCGAAAGATATATATATATATATATATATATATATATATATATATATATATATATATATATATATATATATATATATATACGGCTTGCAAATTAATTTCTGGTATATAAAATGTTCATGCTGACTTAAACAGGACAAATAGCCTCTAAAAGACTTTTCACCGCTCAGGTTGCCGCATTAAATCACGAGATAACTCAATCACTATTCCGTCGATATTATTACTCGTTTTAGCAAACCGAAACTTTAGTTCTCAAATAGACCCCTTAACAACTGCACCGAATTAGAAAAGAAATCAAACCCAAAAAGCATAACCTCTACAAATAAGCAAGCGCAAGTTGCACAAGACTTTGTGCTGCGGGGAACGTATACGTGCTACAATTTTATTAAAACCGCCCTACTTTTCTTATTTGCAATATTTATTCGCCCTAACAGCCGCGTTTTTTCCAACTGTGGCACGCGCAGTGGGGGCCATAGTGTTCGTACGCTCCATGGCGGCGCCATCTTCTTCGACAGAAGACGCACTGGGGGGGGGGGTCAGAATTCCTTCTTCTCTTTCATTTTCTCTCATCTTTCTCGGTGTCGTTATGGCAGCGCTTCGAGATCGAAGGGGACGACCGGCCAGACGAGCTTGCGCGGCGGCGCGCCACTTCCGCCAGCACCAGATGGTTACCGAGCACGAGCGCTCGCGCGCGCACTCCCGGGTACTCTCGCCGAACGCGCGAGGGACAGCCCCTCCGAATGAAACAGCGAGGAAGGCCGAGACGGGGAACAGAAAAGAAAAAAAGAAAGCAGGAAAGAAGAGCGGCAGGTAGGGACAAACGAGGGAATAGCCAGGAGAGCGACTCTTCGCCAACCGCCGTCTACTCCCGCACCTATGACCGCGCGCGGCGTGCGCTGCCCTTGCCGTGCTGCTAGTAAACCCGGACAAAGCCTGTAGCCGAGACAAGCCTAGGGTGTACGAGAACACAGCAGCGTGCGGCGGCCGGCGTAAGAAAGGAGCTCGATACCTGGCTGCTTCCTCCGCGCCCACCCCACAACAGCCGGTCGCAAACGGCGCTCTCAGAGTTGTGGTTATCGCGCATCATTCCGGGGTACTCGCGGTGTGTAGAAAGCTAGCGGTAATAGACGGAGCAGCGCTCAGAAAGAATGGGCGACCGCGTAGGTTGAGCCCCGAGGCAGGGAATGGGCAGTTTCGGCTTAACTGTGGCTGCGACGAAGGAATACGACTGGGCAAAGGCGTGGGTTCTTACGGCCCGCCGTCGTCTTCGCCGCGCACACGAGGAACGAAACACTTGCACCGGTGCCGCTAATCAGCCAGTGAGCCTTGTCACTAAAGGGAGGTTACTTGCATCCAGATTTTCGTATGCTACCGAGAGAAGGCAATGGCATTAAGCTGGATACCTCTTCATCCCGTTTCCCTCAGAATAATAAAAGAAACCGAACCCGGCATATTTACTGCTCCTATCCTCGGTGCATTCCGAGTTACACACAAATTTCAACTCATTATCAGGTGTCAACCGGAAGTACTTCAAGGTCTCGGCATTAATCTGCCCAGCAGCTCGCAACAAAGATAGACCATAGCTCGTGAATGGAGGTGCAAATTCTACACCACGTCCTATACCATGCAACATGCACCCTGAATGCAATCAGGCACGACGCGGGGCAAGAGTCAGGACGATGAACAGATACTCCAAGGACAAAGGAGCCATTCTTTGTGGATGATGGAAGTCCCTGCGACGGCATCACAGCAGTAGCCGTCACTAAGCCATCACTACGCCGTACGGAAGCGGGGATAGTGGTTAGACATTGATTGATGAATAAACTAAATTTTGACTTCAACATTCAAACGTTACACACATCGAGGAGACAACGATGACGTATTAGCAGCTGCAAACATCCCATCCACACGCATCGTTGCCGACTCCACCGCCTATAGAAACTACATGCGAATCAGGGTATCTCCCTTGGCCTGCAAAATCCTAACCCAAGCCAGACACTAGGCGTCACACAAAAGTAGTGATCATCTGGTCATCAAGAGGTAGAGGGAAAACGAGCGTGGACACGCCACAGCCCGAGAAATCCTCTCCCGGGATCCCTCATCACTCCTCTCACATGACCACTCCAGCCGGTCATTCAACACATACCGCGAGATACCGCAACATTGCGACAAACAGTACCAGCTCCCGCTAAAGGACTCGATACAAACACTATCCTGCAACAGCCCAGCTAGACTGCACGCAATTAGCCTCTATTATTTCGCAGATGAATGCACGTTTTGCGGCCAAAAAGCAAACCTTTACCGTATTGTATGGGCTTGGAAAGAAAACCAAGCCATACCCCGTGAAGAAAATCCAACATGGGCGGATTGGGAGGTGGCCCTGCCCAACTCCGAACTCGCCGCACAAAGTATTTTTGTTGCGAGAGCTCGGGCTGCGACTTCAACCAACCGTGAGTCCCTACAGACGACCCGACCAGCACCACTCATAACCCCCTGAACTATGTCCATTAAATAAACCTTTATATCTACTACTACCTACAATAATGACTAACCTTTCCAGAAACACTATTTCCTCAGGGCCAGTGGAACGAGCTGGTCATTACTTGCTTGCAATACAAGTGTCGTCAGCTAAAAGGCAGGAATATTCGCGCTCGCCTTAATTTTCGATAAAAAGAAAAAAGGAAATGCCCGCAATAAGTGTTGATTCACATCTATTGCGATAATGCAGGAAGGTCTCTGAGCTTCAAAAATTAGAGCGACATTTAACTCCCGCCTTAAGGATATGAGAACGCAGCTAAAATTACACATGCACTCATTAGCACGCAGTTATCAGAAAGCACACAGAAGATCACAAGAAACAGGAGGTCGCACGACATGAGATGCATATAAACCTCCGATTGTTCACAAGCCGCACAAGGGTGTCTTGCTTGCCCTATATTAGCTCTCCATCTTGTTGGCATCCTCAGCCCTGCATGTCATATGCTTGCAGCGATTGTTGCGAAGTGTACGGTATTGGGATACATTTAATACCTGTTGCGGAAAGCTTTCTAAACAGAGCTGTTGTGCACAGAACATTGCTTCACTGCGTTGCCTACCTTGCCAGCAAGAAATAAAATTTAAAAAATTGCCTCGCACGCCCTAGTCAGTTGCACGTCTGGCTAGCCAGTGAAAGGTCCTGGGTGCAAATACAGCCTAGAACCTAAAATTCTCGACATTTTTCTTCAACTGAAGTGAATTTCATTATACAGTTAAACATTTGACACACGCAGGCGACCTTTATTTCGCATTAAATGTCATCTCTTGATCACTTTTTTGCACATGTGATGCCACTTTTAACGCAAACGAAATTCCCGCTCGTGACAATGTGGCTTTGATGGTATGACCCTATTAACAAATAATATTTTTTGCTCATTGCCAATGACGCTGACGCCGCCTTCTGTGTGACACGCGGGGATTTTAACTCTATCTCATTATAGTGCCTGAGGCCCCATTTAATTAATAGCGACTATTTTATAAACCTGCATCATATATTTTGCCCCTCTTCCCCCCTGTCCACGATCAGGGGTGAAGGCTGTAGCTAGAATTACTATAGTAACTTTAGTCGTAGCTTGCAAGCGGCTGGAGCATCTAAGCGAGGCAGACTAAGGACAAAGGATGAAAGAGTGGATAGAAAAAAAAGAAAAAAAACAGGTACAAGGCGTGCCCTCTGGATCCAGTGCGTGCACTCAGCAATTTGATAAGACGAATGACTGCGCCTCAGCCAGGTTAGGAACTATATAACGACTCTAATCCATTTCCTGCCGCTGTTAGCCATTGGTTCGATAGCCGCCCAATAGTAGTTATCACCAGGATTGGTCAGGCCGTGGCCGCTCGTACCAGCGGAGCACAGTCGAGCGAAAGGAATTGTTGTATATCCGCAACGAAGCCAAGTGAAGCCGGAAGCATGGATGTCACGCACATCTATGCGCATGTTCTTAATGAAGTAACGGCTATAACTCAATTTCGTTGTGAATGAGCTGCCCCGTCACTCATTCATAAGGCCAAATGCAGAGCCCGTAAGAGGAACCAACGCCGTAATCGAGACACGCACTTTGCGGACAGCGTGAAGAGCCCCACGGTCGCGATCGCGCGCGAGGTCCGTCGCCTGCAGGCATTCCCCGCCCAACAAATGACTCTCGTGTTTGCAGCCGCATGCACTGCGCATGAGGCCGAAAGAGCACGAACCTAACGAAGGCGGCGTGGCCAAGAGCGGGCGAAAGATTGAGAACAATCAACGGTGAGCCGTCCGTTCGGCACACGTTTTCGAAGACACGTGCTTCCATTGCCTGCGAAGAGCACGCCCGGCCCGACGCCTCGCTTCCGGTCACGAGGAAAGCGGCGGCCGGGCTGCCCCTTGCTGAGCCCAGGTAGGCAGCTCTTTCATCCCTGGCCGACAGGCATATCAGCGGCGCAAAACGCGCAAGGCCACGGTCCACTGCCCAAACGAGGAGGCATCATCGCGGAGAGGGGCGAGCGCCTGGCGCGTCTTCTCCGGCGCACAACACTTGACGCGTGCGCGCCGGAAGCAGCGGCAGCACCGCCAGCGACGCGCCGGACGACAAATTGTAGTAGAAACTGGCGAAAAAGGAGCCCCCGCTGTGCCCCGCGGCCTGCATCCACCGGTGAGGAGATGAGAACGGAAAGCGAGAAACAGAAGCAAGGGAAGGGAAAAAGAACAGCGAGAGGACACACGACGGAATAGCAGAGGCGATGAGAGGCGTGTGTCGCAAGGGAACGATTGGGGCGCGCGCCGAGTCCGTGCACCTTATTGCGCAGACTGCGCGAGTTCGGAGGCGACGAGCGAACGTAGAGGCCGCGGCGTGGCTGTCAATACTTGCGCTCGAGCTATTGAAGGAGGTCGTTGACAACCATTAGAAACATTCCCGGGCGCTGACGATAGAGCCGACTACAGCGCAGGCGCATTTGCTCCGCACTCTTGTGGCCCAACAAATAAAAGGAATGGAAGTTTTTGGACTTGCTGGAGTACGAACGGCGCAGCTTGGGTGTCTGCCTGCGACTATACGCTTAACAAAGGCGTCCGCTTAGCGACACAGAAATGGACATGCGCTACTTGCGACCGTAGCCTGTTCGTCATGCCTTTCGCCGGCACTCTAGAAAACACACATGCGCGAGTGCTTTTCGAGTGCCCAATGTTCCTGTATTTCTTAATGCAGTCTTTCAGATGTTTGAGCTTCGTGCAGAGATCTGTTCAAACGGATGCGGCGATGGATACTTTGGGAAGGGCAGGGTTGAAAAATAAAAATAAATAAGAGGCGAGCGTCTTCAGCAATATGCGCTCGCCGGAACATCTGATGATGCGTTGTATTTACAAACCTCTGACCTCAATCCAGTTTGTTGTTCTAGGAAAACCCGGAACTTGCTTTTGTTCGCTTACGAATATAGGCGCTGTCGTTTTCCGCCCTGAGAGCTCGCCTGAACTAAATTTCAGTTGATATCTTTGGTTCAATGTTTCGACCGATAAACTTTCAATTTAAAACTGCTCTTTGTTGATGCACAGCATACGCTACGAAGGACGGCAAAGGACGTCAACTAAAAACCGCCAAGGAATAAACCTCCTCATCCTCGAGATGGAAATAAACGAGTTCAACACTTGGAAGCAAGCCACCTGCATGTCGTATCATGTAGGCAGATAAGCTAAGTAACGTATTGGTGCTCATAGCGTCTAGTATAAGAGGATTACAAAAAAAGCAAAGTTCGTTCACTAAGGATTAGTTAGGGACAGCAGAAAGCCACCACCAACGGAATACAGTCGAGAGGAAGGTCAGGATGGAGAAGTATACCCGAGGAAGCTGCGAAAACACAGGTTGCGCCATCCTTGTTTCGTGCGGAGCGTGCTATTTGCAGATAGCCTCGAGAGATAGCCAGCGTGCAGCCCGGGACGGCGCGCTAGAATACGGACGGCCGAAGAGTTGGTCTTAATCCCTCAGCATCTTCGCCAGCGTCAGCGACAGGTATACTTTTGGCGCCCCCTCCGTCCGGAGGCTTGCGAACAAAACAGGGAAACAATGCGAATTCCGCGGCCCTTGCCGTCTTCCCTCCGATTTTCCACACCGCCGCATTTTCCACGCCGACACTGCTCCGCCTATGGGACTGGACGCCGTCGTAAAGAGAAGGCTCGGGGAAGGGGCGCCCACGATCGGAGCAGCTGATGACCCGAGGAAACGTTCGAGCGAGGGAGGACAGGAAGAGAAAAAGTCCAAGGAATGAGGTCTGACTCGCTCACATTGCGAGAATTACTGGCATTGCGAAGCCCGGGGCCTCCGGATGCAGTCGAGCCTTGTACGTACTTTACCCGCATACTCCACCGGGAAGACGAAAACAGAAGTGCTGATTATAGGAATTTCGTGGGCCATTCGCTCAAGGTGTGATATGAGGCGAGAAGAGTAACAAGTATGGCCGTGGAGTTAAAAACTCGGATACGAATAAGGGTACAGATGTGTCTGAAAGCTTTACAACCTATGCCACTGAGGAACACGCACCGATTCTGCCGTCGCCGCTCCATCGCTGACTTCATACCCGGGACGAAGCCCCTTATAGCCCCCTATAGCTTGCTGCACGACAGAGACGTCTTTATATGGGGCCAATTGATGCCCCGGCTACCATAAACTAGATTTTGTGCACTGATTTCCCTTGCTGTCGCTAAACAAGAGTCTCCATCGCGTCTCGATTCAGCCAAAGTACATGTATGATCTCTGACAAACACATGCACATTATGCTTTTGCCACCCCAAAGACAGAGGACAAAAGGGTTCTTCTTCCTGGTGTTTCCAGGTTACGGCTTCAAGACCTTGTTTTGCTTCACAACCGGGCACACTCTTAGCAGGGAAATCCACAGACGATTCAGAAAATGGAAGACGATAGTGCGTGCACTCTGATGCAAACACGCGTTAAATGACGCTATGAGCTTCTCTTAATGACCACGCGGGGTTGACTACCCACGACATTACTGACACCACCCGCAATTGCTATGAGGTGCCGTCTTCGAATCCACGCTATTTTCGGGGCATCTGTAAGACAGACACTCAGTACACGTATGTTGTTTTGATGAGTCGTGCTATTCCTCTTATTTGCGCTTTCCCTTTATTCCCTTCCATTCTCGCTTCTTTTTCATGTGATTAGCCTTTGGCCAACCTACTGCCATGCGCGCGATCAAAGCACACCACGCACTCCCCCGCAGCATGGCCTCATATACACAACGAGCTCCAAGCGATACCGGTTTCAACGTCAGCGCTCGCGATCCCCACAGGTCTCCGCATACGCTCATGCCCAGAGGTCCTGTAGCAGATGTCTGCATACGCAGGCAGCGGCTGCTGCGGCGCGGAGATCCGTTGCTGGGCCAGCAGCAGGGGCGAGACCTTATCGTGCGCTGGACAGCTGTTCCCCCCGGTGGCCAGACACCGCGCGAGCCGGGGGCTGCTAGGGGGCTATCGACCTGGCTCCACCGATCTCCCGACCTATTACGGGTGCCTCCACCCACTCTCGCTTCTCTTGCCGCATTAGGAGCAATCGAACACCATATAAATGAGCGCATCGCTGTACATTCAACAGCAAATACGACTAACAGTCGACGCTGAAGTTGCCGACCAGCCTCGAAGGGCTCTGCTCCCGTTCACACACGGAACACTTGAATATGACCGGCCCTCTTTTTAATCACATGTTTATTACCAGTTCAATTTCTCTCTCTCTCTCTTTCGTCCACGCAAATAGTGATACAGCCTTACCGCCCTCGGCACACATAATATGCCGCTGTAAGTTAATGTGTGATGCTTCGCGGAGTGGAAGGCGCAGCACGATCCGGAAAAAAAAAATGAGGCAGAAGGGAGAAAATTTTGCTGCGAGCACGAAGCTCTGAGGCAAGCCCAGCAACCAAGCTCGCCCATCCGAGCCAAGCAGAACGTTGGGAGACACTGTAGTGCCTCCGGGGTGCACACGCGTGTGCCAGCGGCTCGCATCATATTTCGCTATTCAACCTTGCGTCGTCCGATGGGAAAAAGGGGACGCAGGCGGAGATGAAGAATGTTGCAGCCCTGCGGTCCAGCAACGGCGGCGGCGTTGGACTGCGCGCACCGGCGTGCTGCAGGGGCCCATCGGGGCCCCGTTGACGCGGACCCGTCGCCTCGTGACTCGCACCGCGATCCATCACGACGGGGAAATTTCTCCCTGCCCTGAGCGACCGCGTGCAGCGGTTAAAAGCGCGCGCCCATGGCGTCGTGCGTTTGCGGACGCGTCGAGCATCGCATGACCCAGGGCGTGGTCGCCGTGCTAGAGAGAGAACAAGACATCGGACCCGAACAGAGTTATCGGGGCCCGAAGACGACGTACGACGTGTAACGAGCACGTTTTGTTCCAAGCGTGATTAATGGGAGGGTCCCCGGATGGCGATGAACTCCGCATAAATCGGCCGGACTCGGTCGTTGATTCAATTACGAACGTAGCTATAATGGGGGCGCTGATGAGCCGGGCGGCTGGCCGCAAGGCGCCAACGGACATCAAGGGCAGCTCGTTTCGAGATGAGCAAGAGGGTTCCCTTTCCACCTCGCGGCGTCGGACTTTAAAGAAAACGCAAAAACCCGAGAGAAGAAATAATAATAAGTAGCGAAGCGCGTGTCTCGGAGAGGTGAGACGAAGAGCACAACATCATAATTTCTGAGACTTAGCCGAGGAGTTCGTTAGTCATCAGGTGCTGATAATCATCGGCAGAGGCGAAAGAGAAGGGTAAAGGATCACCGGCGAGCGCAGCCGCAGATAGCCGATCGAACAGAGTAATGATTTTTCAAAGGCCTGGTTAACAACGAAAGAAGCCGCACGGGGGCTGCTCTAAAGTCATGACGCGCTCGAAAACTCGCATTTCAAGTTTCTCGGCCGGACCTGATAAACTGCTGCTTCCGATGAAAGCTTTGAGACTCTCTTGGCAGAGTTGAGGACCGTTAATTATTACGCTGAAAGGGGATAAATACAAAAGGATCAACACCAATGTACAACCACAAGCAATAGTATACGCTTAGGAGCGCGTGGCAAAGAGCATGTCTCAATCTTCTAAGGCGGGTAATTTATGTCCCACCTTCTTCGAAGGGTTCTTCTTGCGGACCGGCGCAATCAAACGACGCGTTGTGGAAGCACTCACCGCTAGCCGGACCCGCTCGCCACGGTCGAAAATGAAATGTTGCGAGCAAACGCACGAGGAGGCGCAGAGGCACGACTAATTGCGTTAGAAAAGGAACTGGTAGTCTTGCTTCATTCTTAGTCGGGCCGCCCTGTCAGCGCTTAATCTTTGCCACCGCTCGAGTTCAGAGAAAGGGCGCTGTGGGACACAGCTGCTCGTCAAAGTGGCAGCGTTCTCTCGTCTGTCAGCGTTCGCTTTCTCTCGCCCGAGTAAAAGGTGCCAAATACCGAGGCGCGACGGCGTTCTTTACGGGGCCAGCCATCCGTGGCATCGTGAACGTTCGCGCGTGTCGTCGTCGGAGCTTCCCTTCAGCCGAGTGACTGGCGCAAAAGCGGCGCGGTACGTGCGCCTCACGACTGCCGTGAGGGAAAGCCTGCAGCGGCAAGTGAAGACACTTCCGCGTCACTTCAGGCCCTCGTTGTGGCGATAGATGACTGGAGGTTATTGTTTCTATGCGCTGCACACAGACAGACTTGCTGGCCGTGTTTTATGCTGATTGACTTTCTGCAGGTCTGTGCTTGTATACGCTGTTGAAAAATGATAACCTTGAGCGATGGGCATAATTGACTACGGTTTCCGTGGTATTATCAAAACCCAGCTTTCTTGTTTCTCGAGAAGATAACGCAGATGCTGCTCGGACCTTGTATAATAGGTGGCATACAGCGCAACGTGAACCTTCATGTAGTCTGCACCTATAAAATTGACTCGATCGGCCTTCAGGCTATAGGTAGGTTCATCTAGTCGCTGTCATTTACCATATGCAGGCAGATGCATGCTCTGCTTCTTGGCTGGATATTGAAGGCGCCTATGTATGTTCTGCTAGTATAGCCCGATGAAAGGTGCCGCTGTGGTAAGACAGCGCCAGTAGTTTTCGCTCTCGACTGCTGCTCATGAGGTCCTCTTCTCTATGCGGAGAAATACAAAGCAGGGCCGCGAAAGTTCAAAATATTTGCCGGATCGCCTTACCATTGGTACGCGGTCCCCGCCAAATCGTCGATAAAAAGTTTTCAGTAGGCGATCCTCGCTTCTGCGCGGCTCATGGCGCGAGATGCCAAGTCAAACTATGGACACGCTCAGATTCAGCTTTGGCTCATAAATATCCTCTGTAGGTGCTCTCACTGTAACAGCCCGACACTGCAACCTTTCCTCGCCGTAAAACAGTGCCCCACGTGAGCCGCTAGGCAGATCGCAGCGAAACGAGTTGTAACGCGGAAAAAGCGGTACAGTGGTGTCGAAGTAGCAGCAACCAGAGCCGCCGCCTGCTCGGCGGTGACGAGAGGCGCTGCTGCAGGGGCTCCGGGGCGACGAGCGACCGAGTCGTGTACGCGCACTATACACACCGGCGGCGGCCGCCTCGCGTGCGCGTGCCCTTGACGCTCTTCCGGCCATTCAGTCCCACCGCCGCCCCCTGACCCCCTCCTCCGCGCCGTTGGATGACGCTGCGGCGGCCCAGTCTTCTGACCGCCGGGAACACCATCGACTCCTCACGCGCGGCACTTTCTTCTGCGCCGCCTCTCGATCGACACATCGCAGCCCGTCGGCGAAGCCAGCGCACTTTCTGGCTTATTTTCTGTTCTGACGGAGCTGGCACGTTGCACTGTCCTGTTTCGAACGGAAAGGCCGGACGTCGTGCTGATCGCACAAAGCTCCCCTCTGCCGCTACCGCCTGCACTACGGCTCAAAACACACTGGGGTTGAAAGTGGCAAGAAGCTCTCGCTCAGGGAGTTGTTTTGTTTGGATTCATAACTTAAGTTGATTAATAGGACGGTGCAAAGGAAACACATTAAAAAAACGGGATCGGCTCGCTCTTACACAGTTCGCCTGGGCCGCTAGGTGTACGGTGTTTAGCTGGTACACTTCGTATCGGTTCAGTCATGTATTCCGGGCGTTATGAGCCGATAGCGTGAATCAGCGTTGCACGCAGTGCACATACACTCGCTAAATGTCAGATCCGACTGCGAGCGAGACGCAGGCATATTGGCTGCCAAGCAAAACACCCGGTCCGAGCGAGCGCTGCCCTCCACCGAAATCGACCACCACGCGCGTCCGGAAGAGAGCTCATCCACCTGTTGCTGCCGGCGCGAGGTCTGCACGCACGCGGCGCACCTCGCTCGCTGAGCTGGGGCGAAGCGGCCGTCGCCGCAACAGGCAGCGTCGCTGCAGTCGACGGTGAGTGCGACCGTGGGAAACCCAGGGCTGCCGCCTCTGCTGCCGCCAGCTTTCTGTGCAGGCGCGCGCCACCGCTCGTCCCCTCGCCTTCGAGCGGTTGCCTCTTGAAGACAGCGGGGCGTTGCGAGGAAAGCTGCGCCGGGAGGTCACTCCTGGGGCCGCCTCCGGATGGGCATGTGCGTTAGAGCTCTTGGTGGCAGGTTAGAATAGCAGCTTCGCAGCCTCCCGAGCCACCGATCTGACCACCAACACGCGATATCAGGCCCGCAGCTGAAGATGAAACGGCGCGTGCTTTGGCAGCACACGTCGTCGCATCAGCGCCTAAGGCAAGGATCTGGAGTAGGTACTCAGCACAAATGCATCGCTGTGTTGTCGGAGCAGATTTTTTTTTTTTCTGGAACAGGAAGAGGGGGGCGGCGAAGTACGCCGCTGTCGTATCTCAGTTTAGCAAAGGTTTAGCAAAGAAAGCACTGTACCTGCAGAACAACAGGTGGTCTGAAATTAACTCCGGTAGCAGGTGTTACTGCGATTACGGAAGATTAGAGAGAGTATACGAACACTCAAGAGGAAAAGTCGGGAATACTCGCTGGTAGCGCGTGTCCGTATTAGCGCGTTGACAAGTTTCGCATTTATTTTATCGCGGACACTCCGTTCTTTGCTGATACGCTTGTGGATTGTGACGGTCGCCAAGTTTATTGGGTGATTCGAGGCAGCTTCCTACAATCGGTCACGATTTCACTCATTTATCTTGCGACTGCTTCCGCGATTTAATTGGCGAGACCGCAGTGAGCAAGCGGGTCCCAGCAGCCAGCAACAAAAACCAGCAGCAGACGGCCGCAGATCTCCTGCGGCTAGAAAGTTTGGGCCACCGCTATCGCGTCACCAGCGGCGAAACATTTAAAGAAAATAGGGCAACATTACGCTTCCGCCGAGAATAAAGCCAGCTTAGGAACTGGCCATTCCCGCCAATTTTCGTTGCCTTTTATCGTTCTGCATTCGCACTGTGCGCATACACACGCTATACGTGAAAATTAAGCAGTATAACTTTCAGACTCGCTCTCAGAGCGGGCCACGCCTCGTCGCAGTAGGTCGTTCCTGTCACACATAACATAGCTCAATGTGAACACGGGTGACGCCGTTGGCAGCAAAATGGTGCTAGCTGAGCGAGCAAGGACTACGTATATTGCCCATATTCACAGGCGTGTTGATGGCCGCATTCGTCCATAGGCTCGGCATTTTTCATGTCTGGTCGTAATGTACTACACCTCGTGTTGCCCTCGACATGAATTGTTCAGTGTAAGTTGCTCTGCGTTCAGAGTTCCTGCATCAAGTTTGCCGCTCGCTAGAGGTCGACTCCGCATATATGGAAGTCAGACAAAATTTACTCCACGTTATGAGACTAGCACTCATGAAAGATGCCGATTCAAGCTACTCCCCACCTACCCGCTCCCATAAGCGAGAAATTAAGTAAAGAAAGGCATGCATGTACGCTGAACGCCATTTTATTATTATTTTCTATTCTGTGAAATCAGTCCCAGAAGTACACGGTTCAAATGGAATCGCCTGCTCCCCCCCTCCCAGAACCTTTCCATTCAAGGGTGACCCATAAATCCGTCCCTGACCTCTGGCAGCTGAAAGCTTTGGAGGTGCGAGAAGGCTAGTTCTTCGCAACCTGAGATTTGGAGGGCAAACAATGGCGTATTAGCTGCACTGCTGGGCCCAGAAACGACCACTCTGACTTCTATGCTTTCGGAAAGGACGGCGTGGAGATATGCATATAGCCCAGTTCTTCATAAAACGTTCGGGGAACACTGCACGCTTCAGACTTTTGAGCGCATGCATGGAATTACTAAGAGGCAGGTGCAACCTACTGCTTCCTGCCCACGTTTTGAACCCTGTAATGAGTTCACAAACACTTTCACTCGTCTGGGCAAACAATACAGAACAATACTTGGGTTATCCCAAGGAGACCGCGGTCTCGTCTCTCACACATTCAAACTAAAACATAAAAATTGCATTCAGCGGATAACAGGAGTGTATAAATAAGCCGCGCAAACGCTCGGAACAGCACCATCAACGCGTAGGTCTTGAAGGGATAAGCATCAAGCGCGCAGCTGACTGCGTATAGGTCCACCATAGACATCCAACCGTTTGCAATACTACTGTTGTTGTCTGCGCGCTGGCGCCCCCTGGTGCATGTTCCAGCGTGTGGTAGCGGCGCCAACCGGTGGCACGCCAGTAAGTCAAGCAGCGATGGGCAGCGTGCTCGTCTGTCGTATCATCAATTATAATGGAGATGGATGGCGCCGCGGCGGCGGCGTGGCCAGCGAACACCCCGGCGCGGCGGCCCGCGGCGCACATCCTTCGGCCGCGAGCGCCCAATCATTCTAATAAGGCCCACGCACGGCACCCGAGTTTCGGCGATCAAAGGCAACCCTCGACTCGCCTCCCTTTCGATCCTCCTCTCACCTTCCACTGCTTTGCTGGAATAGCTCGCATGTACAGTCAACACACACGCATACACACATACGGGTGCGCGCGCGAAGACATAGAAAGCCCGGGGTGGCAGCAGTTCCGGAATCGTGGATATTTCTTCTCGCGCACAATAGTCTAGCATATCCGTCCACAGTAAGGCGGGAAGAAGCTGAAGGAAGAAGAGAAAAAGAAAGCGGATCGTAAGACGCGGGAGTCTTGAAAATGCGTGGCTGCGAGAGCGTTTTGTGGATGCAACAGAGCACCGTGTTTCGACAAATAAAACCACGACCGTAGCAGCAGTGAGAAGAAGGATGGACGTGTGCGGAATACACTCGAAGCGGTGCCTTCACTTGGGGTTGTTGCCCTTGACTCTCGAGACTTTAAAGGCAGTCGTTGCTTGTATGCCCGCGGAGAATTGGTCATCTCAAATTTTCTTCGATGTGAGCGCCAAGATGAACCATAACCTTGTGAACAATTCAGGCCATGCTCGCGAAGGGGTGTCAGCCTTTCGGCTTATTCCGAGGGCAATGCTCAAAGCGAGCATCGCCTAGCTGCCGCAACGTCCGAAAGCGAAGGGTAGAGAAATGGATATACTTAAAAAGAATAACGCGACCAATTTACGATCCCGGTCCTGTTCTCGTCGTGCTGAATATCGAGGAAGTATAACGGTGCTTCGAAAAGGCGAACTCATTTTGGCAGTGCATGACCGGAACAGAAAACAAAAATAATTCGAACTTTGGGGTTGGGGACTCGTTAATGACGAAATTAATATGGATTGGGGGAAACTCCAAGGGGACCCTTTCGAAACAGTTGTCTGCCCCGCTCACGGAAGAGATGGGGAAAAAAGCGGAAGCTCTTGTTCCCTCCCCTCTCCGCTCCCACATTGCTCATCCCGAGCAGAGTTCGAAATAACAGACGGCGACTACCCGAACCGGTTGCGGTCAGACCCCGGGAACCCTAAGGCCTCCTGAAGATCATTTCGGGGGCGTGCCGGGGCAAAATAGTGCGTCTGAGAGGTTACACGCAAGATTGAAACTAACCGGAAGAAGGAAGCTCGATGAATTGGAACTCATTTATTCACTTCTGCTTCATTCCTCGCTGTTTGCTTGCAACGACTGTTTCTTCGTGAGTGGGTCAGCTTGCAACTTTGTGGTCAGAAACAGAAACAAACGAACAAAAAAATCAACAGGGACCGGCACTAGACTTGCAACGCGACTTGCCAACATACATGGACTCCGCCCAGTACTTGTGCACTAATCGCACGAAGCGTCGGCCAGTCACGAAGGCCGCAAACCACAAAGAATTTCAGCAAACGCCAGTCCGCACGATTAAAGGAAGACTTTCAAAAAAGCACAGCTCGAGGGTTTGCCGGCACTTCCCTCGCTGGTTATCATGAATGGCCGTCTCGTTGGCTACTGCTCTTGACCGCCGTCGCGTGCCAGACAGTAGAACAGCTAGTTTAGAATGCTAAGCCTCGAACCGATCGAAAACACGAAAGGCTAGGTCATTCCGACGCTCGATGCCGCACGCCACGTTCGGGTGAAGTACGAAACAAGGGACACATTGCACAACGTTTCCTCTTCTAAGTATATACCATTAAAAGCCATCAATATACTTGGCCGTTTGCGAACCCTCGCCCGTTGCATCGATGCGCTGGCACATCGTTCGGGTGCGCTGGAAGCGTCGCAAGCCCGCGGTATGCTTGGCCGGTGGTGATGGCAAGGCTCAGCGCGGTATCCGAAACGGCGCCGTGTATTAACCAACACTACAAATCTGTTCGATCACGTGACCCTTCGAAGAGCAGCGCGACGGCCAGTCGACTCGGCGCCACGGTGTGCCGCAGCGGCGTCTCCAGCAAGGCGGTCCGACTTCTCAACAGGGTCATTTTCAATTTGATCATAGTGTTTAGACAGCGAGCCAGCCGTATTTTTCTTGCCGCGCCGTCCGGCGCTGCGTGACAGTTTTCGGTCTATTGTGATCATTGCGCGACATTCCCACCGAGCGCGGCGGTCCCCCGTTTCTGTCCCCCGCATTTCATTCTTGCGCCGACGCACACGGGCCGCGATCGCTTCGTCTTTCTTTTATTCCATTCTGCTGTCCGCCTTTCTGTCTCTCACCCGCACGGCCAAAGAATCGCCGCCACTATTCACCACCGGCCACGGAGCAGAATAGAAGGAAAGCAAGTCCACGCACGGTAGTACTCGAACTCGTCGACGCGCTCACTCACCAGCTGCCCCCTCTTTTAGCGACCCCCCCCCCCCCCCCCCCATCTCTTGCCACCGCTCTTGCCATCGCCTCTTCCTTCGTCCAGACTTCCTTCTCGTGCCGGTCTCTCCTTTGTTGCCGCCTCCAGGTTTTCTTCATGCCTTGTGTCCCTCGCTTGTCTTTGCTGTTTACCTGGGCTCCTTCTGTTTTCTTTGCGTGCCGGTCATTCCATCTCGCCTTTGAACGCTGGACCCCCTGCGCGCCCCCGCTCCTCCACTCCCACTACCTTGTTTCTGAGCGATCCTTGTCGAGAGGCAAGTGGACCGTGACCGGGCGCGGATAGAGCGGCACGCTAGTGTGCCGCCAGGTTCATAGATGGCGCAGCATGGCTGCTCGGCGTCGAACGGAAACGCGCGGGAAAGCGGCGGCGAAATCGAAAGCGGCCGGCTCCGCACTGGAAGGAGACATCCCCTTCGCGTTCCGTACTCGCTACGCAGAAATGACTGCTAGAACGGCAAAAGTGCATCCGTTGATATGGTAAATTGAAAGGAATCATGGCTCAACACCAATAGTGGGCGACAAGACGGTTACCTTTTACCAACACTAGAACGAACGTCACTAATGACAAAAACGACGAAGCGCCCCAGTCAGGCTTTCTTTCTTCTTTGCCAATTTGCGTTCGGGCTGCCTCTGTGTCCGAGATGCAAATACTACGACATATGTGGTTCGCGTTCATTACATAATTTGGTACAAACAATCACGCTCAAAGTTATCATAAACAGCAATTTAAATACCACTACTTTCCAGCTGTAAAGCGATGAAAGCACACATGGGTTGGTGAAGCACAAGAAGTAAAAAGTGAAACTTTTTCTTTCTTTTTTTTTCCGCGCTGAAATTTTCATGAATTATACGGTAGCCTTTGTGAAATAAGAATAAGTCGGTTACTTTTGTTGGATTGGAATTCAGCTGTCCATATGAATTACAATTTGTTTTCCTTCTCAAATCCTTATAAAGACGTGTCACGTTACGACCAATGATAAAGAGTGTTATGCATATACAACAACGTACTTTTACTGTAACGAAGTGTTTTAAGGAACATCAGACGTACTCAGTCGATTTTCATTCAAGATGCAGCGAGCGCCGCTGTAAGCGAACGGATAGTCACGTCCACGGATACCCGTCGTTTCTGCAGTGCTTGTTACGCGCTCTTCCCAACAAATTGTATGCGTATGCAAGTTACAAGGCTACATTGGTGCTGTATAGGGAAGTTGACCCACTCAATCCGCACTCTTATAAATGATACAGATCGGGGATTGGGCCCTGATGTCACTCGCAACAAATTGCACGCAATTGCGACGTGCGCCGGTAAAGATAGACATTTGCTTGCTCCTTTTGCTCCGCACTTTGTAAATAGTCTCGTAATATGTCGCCTCGCTACACTCACGGGCATCGGGCGCCCATGCACCGCACAACAATCATATAAGCGTGCTGAACATTCATTCTTACGTGGTAATATATGTCGAAATATTGCTGTAGCCGTTATTTATGGTCACATATAAAAAAATACAATCTTACTTAAATAAAATTTTCAGACTCTACCTCACACCCATGGAAAAAGGCATTTGAAATCTCTGTGAGGCACGCGCTAGTTACAGCGGCCATCGCGGCGATGGCCAGTCCGGTGAGCCTGCCTGGACGGAGACGTGTTCCACCGCAGTGCACGGCGGAGCAGCCGGAAAGCTGAAAGCGTGAACGATCCGCTTCTGGGTAAACGTACAGCCAGGGCTTCCTAAACAACAGGGATAATGGGGCGGTTTCCCCTGCAAAATTTCTACAAAAGAGGTAGCTCCCTCCCCTCTTTTCTGTCTCCCACTTCTACAAAGAGGGAGATTTTCAGTTCTAGGACGTTATAATGTAAACACGGTAGAGCCGAATTTGTTGGCTTCGTAACCAGCTAAATATAAATCAGTTTCAGAAATCTGAATCAATCATGTGCCATCCATTGACTTGCTTTGCTTACTAAGCATCATTTTAGTCGAAAACAGCCTAAAAAAAAAATTGGTAAACATAGGCTAGGCCTGCATTACGACTCCGATAAATCCCAACAGCAAACGAAAAGGTTTTGTTTCCTTTTTTTTTTTAAATATTTCACTTTATGAAAACAAGCAAGAGTCATCAAAATTTTTTAGCTTTCAATTTCTTTTGAAGGTTAGCTTTCTGTTTCGGTAACAAGAAAAACCTTCAATAATAGGCTATTTTTTGTAACAGAGGAATTCTGTGTGACAGACACTGACAGATATTGTGCAACATTTTTATTACAATCGAGCCCTCGTGACGTCCGCATGCTTGTTACACTGGAAATTTCACCTAAGGTTTTATATGTATTGCCAACTACAAAAATATGTAAACACATTTAAAACTTATTCATTGGTTAAATAACTATCATATAAACAAAACAAAGTCGAAGTTTTGCTTCGCCGCACAAAAGAAATTGTCCCTGAGTACCTACCTGCATGTAGCTACTTTATCTTGGGAAGACAATATAGACGGGGTGGCTTTTAAAAATTCATCTTAGTCAACAGACGCACTAAAAATGGGGCGTGGCAAGTTCGTTTATTATTATTTTTTTAATCCAACAAACCTGGCGGTCACATTGAATACCATTTCACGATATGGCGCCACTTCGCATTGACTGCGGTATGCTTGACGCGCGTCATGTCAAGAATATAAAGGAATCTGTCTTTAGAGGCAGCTGGTGGAAATCTTTACTAGTCTAAAATGTTTATGGAACAATTCCCAGCTGGCACCAGTTGGTTCCCATTGAGTTCCAATTGAGTTCCCATTGGTTTCAAACGGAAAAATAGTTGAAACTCAATGGCACCAACTAGAAATTGTTCCATAAACAAATTAGATCAGCTACGATTTCCCCCTTTTATCTTGCACCCCATCCCCATATATGGGAGATAGGGTGCAAGATGCGAGGGAATCGCAGGCTACAATTTGGCCACCCATGCGGTATAGCCTCACTGCACTGTTTTCTTGCGAAATTGCGCGTACATGGAGCTAAAACTCCGCAAGTTCGTGGTTAGCGCGAACCGAACGGCCCCCACAGTCCTCGCTCTGCCATCGGAACAGATAAGCAAAGCACACTCAATACAACGATCGAATCTACTCAACGTACTCTGGGGACAATAAAATGCACTAAGTCCGTCCGACGTGCCTTCTGCCGCGTTAAAATAAACGTTGAAACAAAGGCGTCCATGGACTGGCTCAATTTTGTAAATTTAGTTTTTTGCTCCGTAACCCCATCAATCCATTGCTCAATTGGCAACCATAATACAATGACGAAGTTTAGCATGAGTACCGGTCCATGCAGGGATTACCTCTGTGAACGACTGCAGCAACATTTAGTAAATATGCTTCCTGATGTGAGCAAAATATGTGCGTATTGATGGAAAGCGCAACAAGCATGATCTGCAACCCGTTGTTCTCATGTTCTATTTTTTTTTTTTCTTGCGTACCTTTCAAGCAAATCTATGCAGAGAAATCACATCCCCAGGAGTCCCCACCGGTCGCTTCCTTCCATTCATGTTTTTTTTTTTTTTTCGTTTTCACCAACATTGACCTCGGCGAGAGGGAAAAATGCGGTGATACGGTTAGGTTCTCTGAGTCTCGCCAACCGTGCCACCACCATTTGAGATGGAATGTCACGTGCTCAAGATGGCACGAGCTAAACGCGCGCTGAGGAGCACGGCAAGTTGCTACAATGGCGATGAGCTATCTTTTATAAAAGAACGAGAGTAGAATACGAAATCGAAAAACCCCTATTGCCCATCTTCTTTTCATATTTGTGTTGCGGATAGTACGTATGTGAGCCGCGCGTGCAGTGACTGCATGTTTATGTTATATTGTTACGTTGGCAGAAGGAGGGAGCTCGTAATTCGCTTCACGTGGCCTTTCGTTATCAAGCGAGGGGCGGCGATCTGACGGTGCAGCACAGACAGCATTTGAATCACAATGCCAGTCGCGCGCGCTCCCTCTGAACCTTCCTCTCGGATCTCACCGGTGAAAGCGAATGGAAGGAGCACAAAGAAGTAAAGGAAAAAGAAAAGAATGAAAGAACAAAATTTCAGAGGAGAGGAGGTAGTACCGGACCCTTGACCTGCAGGCTTGATGGACTGGAGAATTGTCTCAGATAGGAATAATTAGCGTTCCTAAGGAGATCCCCACCCTCTAGGCAGGGAAGGTAGGCAAGACCAGTCTACCTTCTTTTGTTACTCTGCCGCCTTCTTGCCCGCTGCATAGTTATATGTTTTCCCTTTCTTTAAATTGCTCGTTCTCGGGTGTGCGCGGCCATTAATTCCTTCCTCACTTGACCCCTTGTTTTGTGGGGTAGTCCGCCGGCCCGCAACCCGTAGGGTCAAGACATGTGGCGCCCCCCAACGGCTGAAAGCGAAAGCGCCCGCCACTCAGAACGGCCGGCGAGGCCCAGCTGTAGGGCCCATTGTTTCGCCACCGTGGGATTGTCTCCGGCGCGGAGGGGCGGCCAGCGTTTCTTCCCTTGAAAGCGGGCAGGCCTTGAACTTGACCGACCTTGCTCCCAGCCGAACGGAGACAGTGTGTCGTCGGCAGCGGGCGAATGAGCCCGCTCCTTTTGTTCAGCTCGAATGGCCGCGGCCACTAGCGCAGTCTGTCTGTTCTCTTCACACACATATATATTTTTACTACCGTCGCTCGCTGTCCGGCGCTGTTACCACGACCGACAATAGTTGTTGCTTGTTAATACTTTTCTCGCATATCCATTTTGCGTGTGCTCGGAGACCTATTTGCGCGCCACAGTGGTGATTAGTGGAGCGTCGTCTTAATAATGACCCGCGTATCCTGTTTGCGAAGGTCCACGTCTTGGGGCCTGTCAGGGTGATTTCTCTGATGGGGAGCGTTTGCGAGTCAGTACGGCGCGTCTTTCGGACTAAATTAGCGGTACCAGGAATCTTCGAGCGGCTAAAACAGCGTCTGGAATCAAGTAAAAAGTAATAATAAATAAAAATCACACAGAAATCTTTATGAGTCAAGTCGGCGCAGAGTTGAAGCAACCTCGGCTGAAGTGTGAGCGCGTAGCTGCGAGCAAAGCAGAAAAATTGCGATGCAAATCAAGGCGATTTTGAAATTGCCGCGGGAGAAGCAGCTTATGAAGAAAAAAATGAAACGAAGGGTGCACGATGCAGTAGTTTATGCGACCTGCGACAGATGGCAGCACGACGGCGGAGAGTTTGGCAGTGCGGCACATTTCGAAAACGGCTTGTCTACGCAGAGTGCTGATATAATTTTAGCTTCGGTGGGTCCGCGTTTAACGGGAAAAATAATAACCCTTAAATAATGGCCTTCTCCCGCAAGCTCGCTTGAGGGCTCGGCGCTGCATATTTATTGTGTCGATGGGGTCGGAATATGGATACGTAGAGAAGCAAACGTGGAAACTGAAGCTGCGTTGGTGTCGCTTGGATCACCTTATCTATAAATGTAACAAAATGATGTATTTTATTTCCCTCTTGACCTTTGCTCGAATTTGTCTATACGAAATGATGCAGCTTAGAACACAGTGCCTCTGGCCATAAATTAGAAATTACACTCGCGCCAAAGACGCGTACACTTCTGCATTCTGGAGAAGGAAGAAGGATCGATCTTTGTCTGGCAGCTGGATCATTGTTTTCTTTCTTTTTTTTTTTCACATTATAACACACCGCATTTCCCGTCTTGTGTGTTGTCTCACTCTCGTAACGTATTTCATTTCGCTGTGTTAATCTACCGGAAAAAAAAAAAAAAAAAAAAAGACCGACGGCTCGAACTTGTGTGAATTAAGGGATCGTTGCATGGCGCACACGCATTCCTACCATGCCACTCTGCTCAGGTTCATTCGACGCTGAGAAGGCTACAAGGAAAAGCAAAAGCATACTGAGTGGATGGAGAAACAAGATGTTCAGTGCCACTATACGCGCAGTGGTTAATGAAGTGACCAGCTTCGCAGAGTCCAAGGGTACTTCTCTTTCGTGCTATATTGACGGTTAAAAACGGGAAGCTTCTTTGACTAAAGGGTTCTGCGTTCGGCCACCTCGCTTCGGGCAAGAATAGCACAGACCGTCACCCAGCCTACAGCTGTTCCTCTTCGGAATGATAGAGGCGCAATTCTAAAGAATTCATGGTAATAAAGGTTGGACAAAAAGAAAAAGAAAGGTGGCCAGCAAAAAAAAGTGATTTTTCACCAGGGTATTAATATGGGCGGCACGATGCGTTTTTACATTGCGAATTTCACACTTGCATTTTTCCATCGCATTGCTCCGCTTCCTCTCTCCCGTATACATGCGCGCGATTATGATAGCTGACATAAACGTGCTCCAGAAAAGGTGAGTGTAAATGGTGCCTGTAGGTTGCGGGATTAACGAGGAGCCCTTTACCACTGCGTCCCTCACAGTCCAGTATGCGGCTTCGGGGCGTTAAACCCCAAAATTCACAATCTACGAATTTTTAAAGACCTTACCAACCTAGCTACTGCAGATGAATAATTAAAAAAGGTGGTGCAATTGCGATAACGGTAGCTTAATTTGCGTGGCGCAATATGTTATTTTTTTGTTTTTCGGTTTATTTTTCGGTTGTGTGTTTGTTTCAAGTTCTGGCACTTACGACCATATTTTTTTTCTCTCTCTTTTTTCCCCTCCCTCTAGACGCAAACGGCCGGGCCACGTCCTCTAATCAGAGTAAGTTCCGTTTTCCCTTCATTGCTGCGTTTTTTAACTCGACCCCCTTAGAAACAGGCATTAATAAAAGTGATGCGAGTACAAGCGTTCTTCTATACGGAAAAGGAAACTCGTTTTTAATGCGAAAAAGCCATTGGAACAAGAAATGAGGCATAATTAACCGTCTAAAACTTCGGCTCATCCGCTTTATGTGTTTCGAATGTCCCAGCTCTTTGTTTCTACTTCCTAGTAAATTTTAGTGTTTTTTTTTTTTTTTTTTTTTTGCACTCTTGCAACTGCGAGGACTGAGTAATTGTTGGTCTTGGTCGGTTTTATTTAGTTCATTTTCATTACGCTTCTTCACACAAGGGGGCTTACTGATTCTTCCTCTTGATTTCGCATTATCAAACGTTGTCATGATGCTGCTTGTGCGTCTTTTGTCTTGAGGGCACGGTCAGACAGAAATAATACACAGAGCTATTTCGAGGGGGAAAAAAAAAGGAAAGAAAAAATTAGGAAGACGCTTCAGCTTCGCTTCAGCTGCCTTTTCATTCAGCGAATGTTTGGCATTCAGGCACTGTTAGAGTTTGGCAAAGTGTAAAACGTCCTTAGTGAGGGAAAGGAGTCTCAGCCTTCGGCTGACACCTACACTGACAATGAAAGCCATGCGATCGGAGTCCTCGTTTAGAATCCCCATCGCAAACTGCATTCCAAAGCAAACGGATGCGATGGGAACGCTGCACAATGAACGATTTCTTCACATTTTTGATACGAATTCATGTGTGCATTTTTTTCCGACACGTTTTTATCAATTCTGGGTTACGCCGCCGCCGTTTCGACCTAACGAGCTGTGTATGCCATCGCGTAAAAATCGTAAAACAAGGAGGGTGTCATATCTACAGCCTTTCAAAACAGTTCATAAGGAGTTTGCTTATTCTACCCGATTTGAACTATACTTCGCGAATTAAGCTCGCTTACAGGATCGCCGAGAAATGGTAGTCAGATAATTCCCTAGTGCTTTACTAATTATGCCGATTTTGATGCCAACATCTTTCAACCGCCGGAATCATAAGCCGAAGCTGTCTGTAGGTTAAGCTTTTACTTAGGTTGACCTTTTTTTCTTTTTTTTTTTTACTTAAAGAAAGGGACAGTTGTTTATTGCTCCAGAAAAACAAGAGACAATAACACGTCGCCGGGACCGAACCCACGACCTCCTTGTGTCACTTGGAGTGGCAAGCCATCTATGCATCTACGCCTTACTAAGCATGTGGAGCTGCACGCCACACATCGTCGTGAGGACATTTACTTACCCTTGACAGTCCTAACTATATAACACCGCATCGGCGGTGACGTAATTGTTAAATCGACAGTCGCTGCGTGAAACGGTAGAAGGCAGGAGCAATTGAGTCTTATTAACGGGGATATTTTTCTCGTTCGCAATGAGTTTAGTCGTGCAAGGACAAGGAGAAAAAGTAGAAGAGGAGGAATGATCACACGCGAGTGAGGGGTGGTTATACAAAAGATTTCCGGCTGCATTAAAATCTCAAACGCGTGAGAGAACGGTCCTTCTAGAATTCACTTCAAAGCTCACAGTAATGAAAGGTAGCGTGGGTCTTCCAGGGAAGTAAGAAGCGCGAAATGGAATCGCTTAAAAATAAAACGAAGAAGAAGCGGATGACAACGAGAACTTGGTGCTAAATAGACTGAAATCCGTAACCTTTCTCTGCACATCTTTTTTTTTTTTTTTTCGTTTTCACGGATTGTTGACGGCACTTGCTACCTTGCAACTGCCGAATTATTAATCACTAAATATTTCAAGCAGTTGTAGAAACGCAAAAACCTCCGATTGTATAATTAGCTTTTGCTAATTAAAAGTAATGCCTACATATTGGCCTTTTGCCTCCTATAATGAAACCGGGCTGTATCACGATTCGTGTTCTTCGTTAGTATGTTCCAAGTTCAACTGGGATAATTTGTAACGCCACAAACAGGAGACTGGTGGCATCACCCGAGCGTGTCTGATTTAGCTTTCAACCGCAAAAATAAAGCGCACTACTACGGTCGCGTAAAAAAAAAAAAAAAAAACAAAAAAAAAAACGATGAAATAGAAGGCGACAATGGCGGTAACCGGTACCCATACGCAGTCATTCAATTAAGCTATGTATCTGCCGATTAAACCTGCGGGTTCAAACTGACTATTGTGGATAGCAGATAGTACATTTCTAAGACTGTACTTCTGTAGAAACCTGATAATGGCAATAGTTAAATCAATGCTAAGAATGCAAATAGTAGCAGTAGTGATATAATTAAAAGTGAACAGAAACGAAAGGAAACTGTTATTCAAGCCACGAAAGTCGCCTAAGCACCCTTATACTGTTGCCGGCGCCGATAAAAGGGACAGAGTGGCGGACAGCGAGATGAAATCAGATACCAATACATTAACGGGGGAGGGGGTTACCGGGAAAGGACAGGCAAAGTTATATATATACTACATTTATAAATTATGAAACGTGAACAGTATGCGCACCGCTCGTGCGCGAGTGTCCAGGCACTATAATCGAAATATATGTATACGTGCTATCGACTACTGAAAGCGTGAACACAAAACGAAATGCGCTATGCGCGCAAGTGTCGGACTGGTAGAGAAGATGGCAAGAAAAGCAACACATGACGGCTTCAACGGATTATATGATACTGATCTGATCATGGGGCTGCACGTTGCAACAACTTCAGGATTCTCGGGGACCTTTTATTGTGTGGGGCAACTGAGGAATATAGTTTCCAAAAGTAACAATTGTTGTGCCGGTGGGGTTATCACACAGTAGCCCACCGTCAACAGGGTTGTGCCAAGGAGTTGGTAACGCAGCGCTCGTCACCCGTTTCGTGAACGAGATCTGTCAGCTCCCTGGGCGGTAGCGATGAATCCGAGTCGGCGTTGGTGAGATGAAGAAAAAGCTTTTACACTATTTACAGGCATTTAAACAACGAGTTCGGCTCTGGGGCAGAAAGCTAACATAGCCATGCGCGACTGTTGTCGCGCAACGACGGCCGGGGAGATTCCGCCGCGTCCGCACTGTCAGGAGGCGAACTGCTCCCGATGGACGCTAGTGACGAACTCTCACTCGGAGTCTCGAACGGAAGCACTTGAGACTCCGTCGCCGAGAACCGTTGACGCTCAAAATGGTCCAATCCGACGGCAGCACTTTCCCAGGGCCAATGGGAGAGCTTGCTGCGCTCTCGCTTCAAATATGCCGCGGGGCGAGAAGGGGTTCACCGTCAGGGCCACGGCGCCGCGCTGTCTCGAAGCTCAGCTCATGTTGAAACACGTCGCTTCTCTTCCTTTGGCAGGGCTCGCCTCCAGTGCACTGCTGCTTTGCAGAGAAGTATTCGTATTTTGTGAAGGAGGCGTTAGCCGAAGAAGTTTGGCGTCTGGCTGAATTTCTGGGCGGCTTTGGCCAGGCACAACACAATGCATTAGTCTTGACATCCAAACTCATGAGCGTATCACATGAATTGTGCGGCTAGATCGTGCAGCCTTGCAAACGCTGGCAACAATGATATTGTGTTAAACACGCACTATAACACATCAGTGGAGGATTTGCGGATAAGCCCCGTAGGGAGTAGAAGAGAGAAGTCCCATTTAGGCGATCAATTTCTCAGACTTCCTTCGTCGAAAAAAAGAACGTTCTTTTTTTTTTAATTTTCACCGAAAATCATTTCGGTGGAGGTTTCAATTCCTTAAAACCACCACTTGTACAACGCCTCATAAAGACAGCCTTTCGCACATCGTGAACTGGATTAGAAACTACAGTTCAGTACCTTTAGATGACGATCGCTGCGTTTTTTTAATGAATGTTTAAGCTCGCTATTTATTGAAGGCATTCCACAACAAAACCGCCGTTAATAAGGCCGGTTGTGTTTTCCACACACTCAAGGCGACTGGCGACGTCATCGTGGCGTCGCTGTGGAGGTTCTAATGGGAGAATTTTAAGCGGTACTGTTGGAATAATCCGTCTCACTGTGCTGTAAATGGTCGTCCATGTGAACGCCAAAGAAGTATCTCTTCATGTAAACTTAAACGCGCTCTTAATTAATCAAATTATTTAGTCGCGGAATACAGCTTCCGCGCGCCGTTCAGCATTAATACAAATTACAGAGTTTTGTTTTTATTTTTTGGAAATAGAGGAGTATTAGACGACAAACAGGCAAGCAGGTAGTTCCGGGGACACGGTAACACAATGCGATTCACTCCTTGCAGTCTCGTCACCATACCCCCTGTACTTTATTAGAGCGTACGTGGCTTGCGGCGGCATAATAAGGTGCCTAATACCACCCGACTGCCAATGCAGAGGCGGTGTCCGCGGGCGAAGCGTGGTGGTGGTGCCGGCTACGCCGCACGCTAGAGGGAGCGTGCTCTCCCCATTCGCCGAGGGAAGTGGGAAAAGGGAGAGCTACCAGCGGGTCCGTTGATTGAGCGCATTTCCATGATAATCGGCCGACTTTAACCGTGCAGGGCGACGTCGCTTCCCCTGATTTATGCCCCCCACTCGGCGACAAAGCGACCTTCCCGGGGTCCCGCGCGGTGCGTTAGTCCGCTGGGAGACGCTGCGCATCTCCGCTGAATAACGGGAGCGGCGCTCCTTGTGCGACCTGCGGGAACGATGTCTTGGCAACCAAAATGACGTCGCTTAGCCCAGAATAAATGAGGGGGGGACAAAGCAAAAGCAGAAAAAAGGATACATTCTCGCTATTACGATAGCGCGGTCATATTCATTTTGCCATTTTTTCCCCGCCTCTAAAGCACCTGAATTAATAAATGGCTAGATGTTCATTGTATTTTACTAGCTAGCGTCCCACATAAACATCCACTTGAACATTTTCCTATTAGCTTCATTTTTATTTTTATTTTTTTTTTGTACCTTCACCAGCTACACTAGAGTTAAAAAACTCCGTTGGGAGTACTGGAGGTTTGTTAACCTGGGGTTGTTGATGTAGCTGAAGAAATAATCACTATTATTTCGCAGCAGTAGGACGGAGTGGCGTGTTCAGATAGTTTAATGCTAACTTTGCTCACTTTCAGACGTAACGTCAAAATGGCGTCTGTATTAATGCTGCTCTTTACGCATATGTTTAAAATTTTTATTATGCGAGCCTTTTTACTTTTGCGGCACGCACTAAACGCTTTGATGCGCATCATTTTTGCAACAATAAATTCGCAACATGCACCATCAGCGTTAACTGGAACGCAAGCAGCAAAAACAGAAACACCTTCGTGAAAGGATTCTGCATACGAAGTTTATTTTCTCTACGAAGGATTTTTAAGTGCCGAGAGACAGCGCCTGTATATCTCCATCCAGCAACTAATACGTTGGCGTTTGTTTATACAATTTCCTTGTTCATGGTTGATTTGATTCCGAAAGCGCTGTTAACTTTGCATATAAAATCATGCTCAAAATGTATGAAATGGATAATACAAAGCTTGCACTGGTCAATAGTTGAAGAAAATATGCGATAAAGAGGACTCACCGCGGGCCCTAGGTGTCCCATTAGCAGCTCTTTTGTAATCATGCCGATAGCAAGAAGAAGCAATGGTAGTGCAGCTGGTTTTGCGGCTAGCCTGGCGTGAGAAAAGAAATAATGCCTGGATACTGTGGTATGGAGACACTGCAGATCGATGCTGTAAATTGAGCACGTATCTAAAAGGGGTCCGCGGAGAAGTCCAATTTCTCTGCCTTCCCTCCCGCAAGTCTATAGATCATCCAGTACGTATAGCGCCAAGCCAAATGGTGACCGGCAATTGCAAAAGCAGGGAGACGGCAAGGTGGTTTGCTCGGAAATGGTCGGTAGATTTATACTATTTATCAGAAAGCTACGTACGAGGAGGCCATGCCACCAATAGATGTTAAAATGCAAATTCTTTAAAAAGCCAAAAGCGAAACCTGTAGTGCGAGAGAGGAAAAGAGCTTGCGGCACACGAACGTTTAGTTTCTCCAACGCGTAATGAAGACGGCCTATGATCGTGAAAATGCATGCGAGCCCCGTAACCTTGGAACTTATTTACCAAAACTCTTCATTCGCAGCCGGCTACGCGCATGCAGCATGCATCGACCTACATGTTTGAATCGGCGGCTCAGCGAATGCTGTTCCGTGAAAACGACGATACCCAAGCAGCATTCAGTGTTGCTGCACCGAGACTGCACGCCTTCTCGGGTTTCATTTCTTTTTTTTTTTTTTCTCCCGGGCCAAGGCTCATTCTTTGTCGGGTGGCTCATTTGCAAGAGAAATGCCAGGCGCCGCTCCACCTGTCAGGCAGCGGTGCGAAAGTGGGCGCTGACTCCGAGGCCGGTTGTGACTGCGACGGCTCACTCATACATTAAGGAGGGGGATCTGAGAATGTACGCACGCACGCACGCACGCATGTGCATGCACCCTCATGGCCGCTGGAAATTAATCGAAGCAGAGCTCCGCTCCCTAACCCGGCTCCTGCAGTCTTCCAGGGCTACGCTCGGTTAAATTCATCCTTACATCGTATAAGGGGTGCCAGCCTTACAATTAATTATTTCTCTCTTTCACGATGCACTTTTTTATTAAGAGCGTTGGTTTCTTTACTGACGTAGCTATGCAGTTAATTCTCCTATTACCGCTTCTGAGAACATATATGATTTAACAGTACCTATACATGTATTGGGCGAGTTGCATATTGTGGAATAGCGCAAAAGAGATAAAGGACCAAGGAAAGAGGTAAGACGACACAGGTGCTGTCTAACAACTGAAGGTTTATTAGAAAATACCGCAACTATATGCGGTGAAAACGCGCGAAACCAAAAACACAACATCATGTCGTCAATTCTCTTTCCTCGGTACTTCGTATCTTTGGCGCGATTCCACAATATGAATAATGCGTAGGTTGGCATCATTCCTTACGGCTTGAAAAATTCAATATTTTTTAAACTAATTTTTGTTCCCTCACGGATGCGGCATGCATACCTGGTTCATGTGTTTTCTTTCTTTCTGAGAGCCATGCCAAAAAGAACGATCCAAGGGAAGTTAGGAAAGGAATAGATGGGATGCAATGGATGAATTTAATACGGCGCTGACGGGCATTAACTTATATAGCAACTATATATAAGGTAAATGTAGGGAAGGTGATTCAGGCACTGAACCTACATTTCTGTCTGCCACGAAGTGACGAAGGGAAGCTGAAATTAAAGAAACATCCAACAAAGTTGGTAATTTCGGCTTAGAATACCAGATTATTTATCAGTTCCCGTTTCTTGGCCGTAGACGCATCAACCGGCTGAGGTATCTAAAGTTCCCGAGTCACTTAGAGCGCATTCGTTCTTGATGCTCTATATCATCATTTCATTGGGGGTTGAAGTATATTTCTGTGCGTAATGCTCAGATAACGTGTAACTTTGCTGGTAGAAGTCAAGCTCTCAAACGCAGAAGATTTTGAAATAATCATAATACTACAGCTTACTCCGTTCCGACCAGCTGTTTCAGACTTGCTATTGCCCTTCGTTTCCGTAAAAGCGTTGAAATAATGTGAATTCTTTACATGGATGTGTAGAGAAACAAGTTCGAAGCTCATCTTTGGAACTTAAAAGCCTTCGAAAGTAATGGACGGTGACAGCAAAGGGCAATGCTATTCTCCCATTGGCATACATCGATTGTTATATCTGTCCTGCTATATAAACAGTAACTTCCCTTTCGTAAGATTTAATCTAACGCCTGCAAAGTAAAAAAAAAAAAGAAAGTAGCGTCATAAGGAAGGAAGAGAAAAAAAATACCGTCGCGATGGGCCAGCGCATCGAAATTGACGGGCCTGCATGGCTTTACGCACTGGTGAGCAAAAACACAACGCGTATTTGCTCGGCTTTTTCGCCCACTTGCAGTTGCATCTGTATCCCGGGGGACTGTCCAAAGACACAGCCCCTTCGTTCCGGGATGGGCAAACGCGGTCCGTATCGCGTCGACCGGGTCCCGCGCGCTCTGGCTGCCGACGTGCGCGTGCCGCTCTGTGCCGCCGAGGGTTCATCTTGCGGAACGCGCAGAACCTGGTCCGTCTATCGGAAACCCCTGGGCCTCGTCGTTCCGCAGTCGCGCACCCGCGGCGGCTAGCCGGCGGCGCGTGAAGAGAGCAAGCGGGCCTTCGATTGGCGTCCAAGGTGCGTGTCGGGCCCCGCGCGATCGGCGGCGCCCCGCTGCCAACGTGACGGTGCGTGACCCGCGGCCCAAGGTGCTAGAGACAGCCAGCGGTGCAGTGAGCCGACGAGGCTACGCAAAGGTAGTCTTCCAGAGCCTGACTCCGAACGCGCGGCTGCCCGTGATGGCCCCCGCTGCAGCCTCGGTGCGCTGGCGCTAGCAGTCTGCGCGGCAGTCGGTCGCCGACCAGCGAAGACACCGCGTCGGTCCGGTCCTGCTCGAGGAAAGGCGACATGTCGGCTGAGACCGGGAAAAAAAGCGGGCCCGCGCTTCGCCCAGTTCCTCGGCACTCTTTCCTCCAACAGCGGCCTCCCTCCTGGACCGAAGCCATCGCCGAGCGGCGGACGGTTGTTGGCATGGCGACGGGAGCAGCACGCTCGCTTCAGCACGAAGTCGTCGACCGTCGAGATGTCCACCTTGAGTGGGGAGGATGTTCCGTGGCGCCTATCGAAAAGACCAAGATGATCTTTAGAGCCAGCGACAGCCCAAGATTCAGCCGAAGAAAACCTCTGATACAGAAGCCATTCCTGCGAAATCTGAGGCTGTGGCCCGCGTGCCGTTGCACATCCCGAGCTTTTGAAGATTAACATGCTTCAAAGCCATGCGTGCTTTCTCCGATGGTGCGTGCAACTGACTCTATTTTGAAGGTATGAATGGTTGACTCCTCGCCAAAATACTCAGCGTTTAGCCTTTTCCTCAATGGCCTAGCCTGCCGATGGTGTCACCAAACATTCAGAAGCATTGTGGGCAACACCAAGACAAAACCTAAAGGAAAATGCGTTTTCACAGTGTAACTTTCTGGAACAACCTGCCAACATGTGTGTTCGACCGCCTGGCACTGAAAAACAGAGAAGGAGCGCTTGAACCCTGGTCAATCCTGAGTACGTTCTTAATGTACGTCCGTCTGCCGGTGCGAACATTATCCTGAAGACCGTCAAGTACACGTCCGTGATGCGTTGTATTACGACAAAGCTTGGCGCACAAACGATGGAGTGATTGGAATTTATATGGTCGAGTGCTTCGGACATGACGTCTATACTGGAAAGCTTTGGATACTATTTTTCATGGTGAGGTGCACGCTTTTGCCACGAAGCCCTTACAGAGCAACGCGAATACGAATTTTCTTTT
Source organism: Amblyomma maculatum (assembly GCF_055883805.1). Classification (NCBI taxonomy): domain Eukaryota; kingdom Metazoa; phylum Arthropoda; class Arachnida; order Ixodida; family Ixodidae; genus Amblyomma; species Amblyomma maculatum. The sequence goes on from NC_139344.1 coordinate 129,384,661, forward strand.
GCATCTTACCTGCAAAAGAAAATTCCTATGTGCTGATTTCTTAACGTTTGCAGTTTCTTAAAGTTATGTTACATAGCACAGATCGCGTCACACCTCGGCGAGTGGTGTGCAAACGTTACAAGTATAGTGCCAAACCCCTTCCTATGTGAGAATATGTCTATCGCGCTTAAAATTATCTGATAAGAAGCAAGCTAAACTATATGATTTTCAGTTACCTTTGGCAAATTGTCAGTACTGTATGGACTGCCACACTAAAGTGCAGTATGAAGAGTCATACAGCATATCGCGCGGGCTTCACGCATTTTCTTAATGTAAGAAAACGTCGCTCCTCTGGCGTAACGGGTATCGGGTGACCCGGAGGCGTCGAATGCGCCTGAGCATCGCCGGAGGTTGAGGGGAAGCCGCCCCAGTGCAGTAACCCGCAGGCCACCCAGCCGAGGCCTCCGCCGTCTTCTTCCCGGCGACAGAAAAAGAGAGGAACCGAGGATAGCGGCAAAGGAGGGAGCGGGGTGCGAAAGAGCGCGGTGCCTTCAAACCGTCGTCCGCGACGTGCGCAAGAACAGAAGTGCGCTTGAGACGGCCCCGGGAGAGCGCGCGCTGACGCGGCTTGCACAAGCAGCGGCCAGCGCGCGAGCAGTGCGGGAATCAAAAACAGCGTCGCGCGATGGTCATAAATCAAGCGGCCGCCGCAGCAGCCGGAGCGCGGCCGCTGCTCGGCACGGAAAGATGGACGCCGCTCGGCAGCGGGGCAACCGGGCGCGGCAGCCACTGCCGCCTAAATATACGCGGCGACCACGGGAGACGCCAAAAGGTGCTGCCGCCGCCCGAACGCTGCTGGCCTGCTCAGGGCGGTTCTTTATCGGGCTCAATTTCGGGGCGGCCGACGGCTGTTCAGATTCATCACGCATGTTCCGCTGGCAGCGCTGGCGGCTCAATTTGTCGCCTGCTCGGTCGCTGGTGGCAGGCGCTGGCTGCTCGCCCCGCGCTGATGCCGCGCCCAGACGCAGAGGAGCGTCCTAAACGTCGCCCGCGCTGTCTCCTCCGGGGAGGCCTCGTACTTATCGCACTTATCGCATCGATGCGGCGCCAAATTCAGACTCGGGTGCGGACATCAAAGCGCGCGCGACGTCCCCGGCTGCGGAACCAGGCTGACACTTCGGAAAAGGGCGCTCCTGTCTCCATAGAAATCACTCGCGCTTTACTGAGAATCTTTGTGCATGTTTTGTGCAGACGAGTCCGTGGGCACGGTAAGGGGTGAGTGGGCTTGAAGTACGAGCGCGGTCGTCGCTGTGACATCTTGTCGCGTGAGGTGTGCGATACTCCAAATGTTCAATACTGGCACGAGAGCGCAGCAATGATTCAACCTGACAGTCCTCAGGTTTCTTTTCAACCCGCGTGGTCGTGGGGAACCTGAGTCATTTACTCTTGCAATGAAAAGTCCCGCACGCTTTTTTGTTTGTGCAATTGAATGCCTGTCCGTGGCTACGCAACGCTGTCGTTGTGTGTCAAGAACAGAACTATTTTTGCAACCCAAGTAGACGGCTCTACACGTGTGGCTTAAGCAATTAGGTCTCTTAATTTGCATTGTAATGTATAGCGAGAACAGTTTATTGCAACAACGGCGCCTTTTTACGAGAAAATAAAGTCGAGAGCCGCTTTCCCTCGAAAGCATCGAACAGTTCTTGTATTGAGGTTCTCTGCGAAGATTTCAGGCGCTATTTTTCCCTCTCAAGGCATAAAACGCATGACTTGAGCGAAATTTGTCAGTACAAATGATGGACAGCCTGAACCCGCTCTAATATTTATTGAAGCATAAGCTTAGTAATCCCAGAGTAGAACCTAATTTTTATGTTAATGTGATAACCCAGCTCTGTCTCTCAATGAAAGGTTATTTAGCGAGCACATTTGCTCTAAGCTGCAGACTCCTGCACGCTGTATATTGTGGGTCGCGTAAAGCGAAGCTGGTCTCATAGCAGAAATTTCAGTACTCAGCTTATGAAACTTGTACACTTTATTATTCGTCGTAGGGAAGTATATATGCACGCTTTTGAGACGGTGAAAAACATGTGAGGAGGGCATGTTCCAGTGCACCTTTTGCGTGGGTCCCTTCCTTGATTCAAAAGTCTTATGGTTTATGGTTAGGTTTATGGGGTATAACGTCCCAAAGCGACTCAGGCTATGAGAGACGCCGTAGTGGAGGACTCCGAAAATTCCGACCACCTGGTTTCTTTAGCGTGCATTTGCATCGCACAGCACACGGACGCCTAGCTTTTCGACTCCATTGAAAAGCGGTCGCCGAGGCTGGGATTCCTTAGAGCCAGCAGTCGAGCGCCCTATAACCACTGTGCCGCCCCGGCGGGGCAGATGTCGACGTATAATAACGGCATGGATTACACGGCACTGAATACAAGAGATGTCTGGTTCTGGTATTATCGCGTTGCATTGGGTGCACATATACGACACGTTTACACAGGTAGAAATGTCAGTCCCTTTCTATAACAGGGTTTAGCTATGGGTCGCCATCCTTTTTTTCCTTTTCTAAACTAATCAACCAGACAATTGATAAGTACTTGCCCCCATTGATGGTTCTAAATTGGAAATTGCACACATGTAAAACGACATTAAGATCCCTCTTCCCAAAAAGCTGTTTTCTTCCCGAGTTTGAATGAAGCATCCCACATTCAAACTATCGTCCAAACAATATTCAAGAGCTGGGAGTGGATAGAGGCGCGCGTGCTTTGGCCTAAATTTGCCGCGGGAAGGCTCTCTTTTGGGTGCTTGTTTCACACGAAGTGGCAAAAAGAACACGCATAGACCGCTTGGCGGCGGCGTTTATAAGCCGAGTTCACACAGCCGTTAATACGCGTATAAGAACGCTTCGCGCGGCGACTAACCGCGCTAACTATACGATGCCATGGACAAGGAACCGACCGTGACCCACGTAAGAGCTCTCACGCGCGAAATACTTGGTCGATTAGGGCCCCTGATGAAATGGGGCCAGTTGCACGCGTTCCAATCCACACACATTTCGTTTTCGATAACGGGGGGATTCAAGCGAGCCCACAGAAATCCCCCCCCCCCCCCCCATTTTAAGTACCTGCAAATAATTTTCTGGTTTATATAGGATATGTGTAAAAAAATAATAATAATAAACCAAGCACGGAGAAGACGCAGTTCACATAACCATAATATTGCCTTACCGTCATGTCGCGCGCTGAAGGAAGTTGAAATGTGTATGTATATACATTTTACTGTGTATTTATTGCGCCAAACACACAGAAAACACTGTGTGCTTGACCGCTGCACGATTTCCGGAGCAAAAATTACCGCCTACGTGTTCTGGTTTGGATTATCATCCCGAGGTTATCATCGCGCAGAAATTCGGCCATGTGAACTGATTTGTGATCAATTCGTTCAGGGGAAAACCTGTTCTGAAGTTAATGCTTAGCTCGTGTTTACGCTGAGCATCTCTTGGAGTGTCGCAAGGCAGCTACAAGTTTCGACCCGAGTCGGCACCTTATATGATCGCTTGCGCAACCCCTCGACGTAGTTAGTGGACCGTATACAAGCGTGTCCTCTCCTTGGAGGCACCCTTGGCGGGCTTCTCCTCGGGGTCGCCACGGGAGTCGCGACTGCGTTGAAATGTGTCGCGGCGTCTGCGCTGCCGGCGCGAGATTTGCGCGGGCCTTGTGAAAGAGTGAAGGATCGCCGTTTAATTACCGCGCGCACGCAGCTCGTCCATCAAGGCTCGCCTACACACCGGGCGAACGTAAAAGCAGCAAGATGGTTTGCTTTTCGCCTCGCATCACCCGCGTGAACAAAGGGGCTCGCTCCTCTGGCGGGCCTGTCGCTGCAATTTTAGCCATGGAGCGGCCTCGTGCGTGTTCCGAGAACGGGGTTAACAACCACCAGCCGGCGGTGCTCGCGTCGCTTGCTCGAGCACCGCCTCGGCCATTCTGACCGCGTGCCTGCGCGAACAACACGCGAATAAACAAAGGAGGGGAGAAAGGAGGGAAAGCAACTACGTACACATGTTCATTTAAGGGGAATGACGCTTTCGGCACACCAAGTGTCGGAGATGCGACTTGTTTCGAACTCGCTTTGGTCGACCTGCATCATTTGTATCTTTTAATATTTTTGACACACACACACACACACACACACACACACACACACACACACACACACACACACACACACACACACACACACACACACACACACACACAACACACACACACACACACACACACACACACACACACACACACACACACACACACACACACACACACACACACACACACACACACACACACACACACACACACACACACACACACACACACACACACACACACACACACACACACACACACACACACACACACACACACACACACACACACACACACACACACATATATATATATATATATATATATATATATATATATATATATATATATATATATATATATATATAATATATGTGAAGGAAAGAAGCCAACAGTCGGCGAAGCCAAGGAAAGCGTTGGGGATGGTACTTTATATATATATATATATATATATATATATATATATATATATATATATATATATATATATATATATATATATATATATATATATATGCACTTTGTTTACTCAGAGCGCAATAGCCAGAAGTGCATAGCCTGAGTTGCTTTGGGACCCTAAACCCACCAAGCCAGACCGATCGAACCAAAGCTATTTATTGTAATTTGATCCGGAGATTTTTTTCTAGAACGGGGGCAACAGAGAAGAAATAAGTGTTAAACACTACAGGTTAGGATGCGTCCTCAGCGTTCTTTACAGCGTATACTGCCATGGTGAGTTTTGAGGGGCCTCGTATATGAGCTTGCGTAGCACAAAATGCTTTTGAAATACATTAAGCTGAAGCGCAGCGAAGGAAGCCCGACCACTTTTTTTTTATCCGTAGTGATGAAGTACCGTTTAGCTAGCCAGCACTCAGCCTTCCTGTCAACTTACCTGCCACCCAGAAAGTGTCGCTGCCGTTCTGCTTGTTTCGCGTACAAGATATAACGCGTCACGTTACGCTATACTTTATACGGCGATGAATACGTCAAACGCTATTTTCGAGTCGATGTTTACAAACGCCCTTTGAAACTTCAAACTCGGCTTCTTTACAAGTGCTTTTAACATGACCTTACTGGCAGCGTAAACTGTCGGCAAAGTGTGAGAAAGCATGCGAGGGCTCATGAATGCTCTCGCCGTCCACTCGGATATAAAGAAAGATACTTCTCGCTGCTTCATCGTGCAGCGCCAAGCAAACGTGTAAGACTTTGCGCATCGATTATCGGCGCCCTTTGATGTATATAGAGCACATCCGGACCATGAAAAGGAAATAACAAGAAGAATAAGATTGGGATATAGAGCGCATTTGGCAAGCACTCGCAGATTATGACTAGCAGCTTACCGGTATCGCTCAAGAGGAAAGTATACAACAGTTGCATCTTGCCTGTACTCACCTATGGGGCTGAAACGTGGAGGCTAACCAAGAGAGTTCTACTTAGGTTGAGGACAACCCAGAGGGCTATGGAACGAAAAATGGTAGGGGTAACATTAAGAGATAGAAAGCGTGCAGAGTGGGTCAGAGAAATAACTCAAGTTACCGACATTCTAGTGGAAATTAAGAAGAAGAAATGGACATGGGCAGGACATGTAGTGCGAAGAGAGGATAACCGATGGTCGCTTAGGGTAACAAACTAGATTCCAAGGGAAGGAAAGCGTAGCAGTGGGCGGCAGAAAGTTAGGTGGGTGGATGAGGTAAAGAAGTTCGCAGGGGTCAAGTGGATGCAGCTAGCGCAGAACCGAGTTAATTGGAGAAATATGGGAGAGGCCTTCGCCCTGCAGTGGGTATAGCCAGGCTGATGATGATGATGATGATGAGTACGTCGTTACTGCCATACAGCTTTCGTAGTAGTTGCCGTCGTGCACACATACTTCCAGGCATTCGTCACGCACGCGCGCCGTTCGTGGCAGGATTCGTATCGAATAGCAATAGAGCTTTAGCATAGCGTTCTTGTTTGTGGTAGCTGTATGCGGTTGAGCTGTGATAAAGCTCTCTAATAGAATGACAGCAATCAGCTAAAACTTCCTGAGTCAGCTATCGGCGGGAGTAGCAAAGGGGCAGTTATAATGCGGTACTACAAAGTACAGACTTTCGTTGAGAGGAAAGTTGCTGGATGTTGGAAGATGCAGCGAAGTCTCGAGAACACTCTTACTCGTCCCATTAACCAGTAGTTTGGAAATTCAGCAGCGGACATCAGCTGGGCCGAAATTCATATGATGCCGTCGTATGTGTAATAATACGCTCACACTTTCGTCCCACAGCTATCCAGCAACTTCATTCCTCATGACGATACAGATAGATACTTATTTCGCAGTCTGAAGCAGCTGATACCCGGGATTATTTCTAAAAAAAAAAAAAAAAAAAAAATCTAATGGCTTTACCTTACCCACAGAGTGCGTGTTACAAAGTCGACACTGCAGCCTTGACGACAAACTATTTTTCCTGTTTGTGAACTTGTCGGCCATGCGAGCATATGCACGAATGGCATGTGTTTTCGCGTGCCGCAGCGTACGGACTGTAAACGCGCAAATTTTATTTTTATTTCTCGCTCTTTTTGGCACGCGGGCAGGTGTACTAATGGAGGCTTGTTCGCAGGTTATATGGACCACCCCCGAAACTCCATCAACGTTCACGCCGATTCCATGCAGGGCGATGACACTGGTGAGATACCAGTGAAACACTGGGTTTTGCTATCCAAACAAACAATGCGCATGCGTGAACGGGGTGTTGGGTTCGGGCTTTGCATACTAACCTGCGGACAGTCCATCACCAATCTGTCCTCTTCTCCATCTATACATTCGGCTGTTTACTGCTCAAACTTGCTGCTATTTTCCTCTCCACTGGTTTCCTTGCTACAGCGCACCTCAAACTTCTCCCAGTGTGGCACGAAAGATGGCGCGTATAGTTAGTTATCTTTACACTGCGCACTTTTAATGCACCCATGCACCCAAGAGATTTCCTGCCGCGGATGGCGTCTTCGCAATTTCATTTCACTGGTTAAGCTTGTATAAAAATAGAGCATTGAAAATATTCATGTCATCCCAGATGGCTTCGTGTTTCTCTGCTAGCTATGTCAACTGTTGCAGGCAGAAAAAAAAATAATAACGTGTCAGATATTGTATTGGTGGAGGCTGGTGCGTAATGAAGTTAATATCATTTCGTAGATTTTCCATCAGTACTCAACAAGTACAAAGGAGCACTTTATCCGCATTAGAACAGATAAAGGAGCTTTTCACAGTTATAGTTCGACGGCGCGTAACGATAACGGCTCGCGCGGCACACTGTCGGCAGCGCAGCTGCGGAACGCTCATAAAACCGAACGTGGAGAGTTTAGTGGCCAACACCGTGCTGCCCGCGAACGAACGGAAGCGTGCGACGACAGTTCCCACGGTGAACGTTAACGCTGATTTACAGCCTCTAGAAGCAGGAACAATCTACGGCTTTACGGCGTGTAAACGGCGTTGCTGGATATGAAAGTTGATGCGCCCATAGCACATAAGCACGGGAGGTGGTACTCTCCGTGCCTGGCTGACTCCGATTGTAAATCTGGCCCGCATGCATGACTGTAAATCGACTCCTTTGGGTCTCAAAAACACACCAACCGCCGCCGCATGCGAGAAACCTTAAATTCGTTTATTGCTGAAAACTTTTGGCCACTATCGAAAAAGCCTCCTGCGAAGTCTTTCATTATCTCTGGAAGCAGCACCATTCAGGCCATTAATGGTTATCTTTCGAAACTTTCGCGAAGGCCGTGAACGGGCTCAACTGCACTCGCTTTTATTTACCGCTTGCATTCGTTTGCGGAGCACGGGAAGAGAACGATCAGGTTTTGCGAGCCGTAATAAAGCGTTTTATATACAAGTTTATCACTGGCAGGTTTTTTTTTTTTTCTTCCCTCAACTTCCCGATATTCCTGCGAGATTCAGATGCTGCCTGTATCAATGGACCTGCTGCAACAAAAACACCATCGTCGAGCCTTGACTTGTATCTTTCAGTTTTCTAGACAGCGGTGTGCCGTTTTATCTGCACGATCCCCCAGCGAACTTTGTGACGGGCAAGGCTCGAGCCTATATAGCACGAAGTCAGCTAAGCGCAAGCTGCGAGGCTCGTTAATGGCGTACGCTTGAGCAACCAGCGCTGTGAGCCAGTGAGGAAAGACAGAAGCCCCAGAGTGATCTGTTCCGACAGACGTTTTCTTATCTGCGACTCATTTCCGCCCGCGTGAAATAGAACGCGAGCGCATTCGTACTTGCACATACACTTGCCCACTGTCCTCAAGCTCTCGCCCATAGGAAGAGCTGAATGAGCGCGTGCATATCTCCTAAGTGGGTCCGCCGAGCAGGCCCTCCGAACGTTTCCTTTCGGCCTCTGCGCGTGACACCTATACATAAGCAGTATGCAGACTACGACAACGAACAACGAAAGTGCAGCAGCCGCGCTCTATGGGATAAGGACCCGCAGTATTCCTCCTTGGTGAAAGAGTGCAACTCAACCTGATGCGACTCTACCTGGCCGATATCATCTCGGAGCTGCGCGCCCGTGTGGCCGCGCCAGGCTGGCGTTCGGTGAGAGACAAGCAGAGGTTCAACCTGCAAAGCATTCTTTTTGAAATTCCATATTCGCTAGGGGAACCGAGGGGATTTAAACGACGGGGAACCGAAGGAAACAGGTCTGTACGATGACCGGAACAGGGCCGGAAGATGGCCGACCAAAAGGCCGTTCACTTCTAGCGTTCTACGCTGTAGATGAGTATGAGTACTCCAGCTGCCGAGGGAGCATCTCAGCGTGAGTATGTGCCGAGTGCGGTCAGGGAGTTTACGCAATTAACTAGGCCAAAGAAAAACTCCGTCGATTCGGTCCGTCGCTTTGGAGACTCTATATGACATTAGCATTTCTTAGGCCAGTTTTGCGACGAACGCGTAGAGCATTTTGCCAGCACGCGGAAGGAAAGGGGCTCAACGCAAGTGTCGTGTACCTTTCACACGTGTGAAGTAGTCTTTGGCTGGGTATAGCGTGGTCGAAGCCGACTCCTCTTTGAACAAAGCAAAATATAAAAGAGGCGCGCGTATAGGTTATTTACTACATATTTGCCTAAAACAAATTTTGGAAACTGAAACATAAAGAGGCACTCAAAGGACAACTTCAGGGTTTTTGGAGCACTCTTAATTTATAATCGCTTCACATTCTTTAGAGCTGCCTGCTGGCGTATAAAAAAAGACGCTTTTTTTTTTTAATATTAAGTAGAAGTATTTGAAAAAAAAAAAAAAAAAAAGAACCAGAAACCGTGAGACCTAAACCGAAAGTACGTTTAGGTCAGCCTGTGACGTCACTACGGATCAGTGTATGACGTCCCAGATGTGGCCACAAATCCGATCGTGTTCGCGTTGATTAGCTAAACTGGTGACTGTAAGTTATAGCTGGAGTCGCTTTTTGTCTGAAATGACCAAAATGAAGCTCAAGCTTTTCTCCTGCAGCAAACGCAGAGAAAATATAGATGGCCGTGCATCCCGAGTTACGTCACGCACTCTAGGCTGCACGTAGAAATCTCCGCGATTTAGGCCACGAAATGTGAAACGTTAAAATTCACTTGCGCTGGAACGAAACATCGGATTGCTTCGAAATTCGGTACAAGTGGTCAGCAAAACTGAGGAGAATGTTTAGGGAATGTTCCCGTAAAATCCGAGTAGGTAAAAGAAAAAAAAATCCACAGTTGTCCTTAAGAGACAGCGTTGGAACCGGGAGGTTTGAAAATAATTTGTGGTCGTTTTGAACGCTTTAAGAGACAGAAGCAATAGTGAAGGAGTCGCGATTCTTGTCTTTTGAAAATGTCTGAACAGTTTTAATCGACGCGCCGTAATATACATTGGTAAGGAAGACTTAATGTCGCATATCGCAGTTAATGTCAGCAAGGAACTCTTCCTTGGGAATTTTTTGGGATCCTGTGAAAAAAAAAGAAAAAAAAAAAAAGCGATCAATACCTATCGCACATCTGCGTTCGTCTGCACGTTAGCAGCAGTGATACGAAGAGTACCGCAAAAGCTTAAATTGCCTCTCAACGTAAGTTCGTTTTATTTTAGCTGAGACAGCAGACATAGCTCACTAATGTTCCAATGCTACCGCAGTAGCACGTTTACAAACTTTTTTTTTTCCTTTACTTTTTCCTTATACATTGAGGCAGTGCACGTGTGTGCGAAAAGTACGGGATCTGCCTCGCAGTCTGAGCGTCGTTTCCTTTTCGTTTGCGTCCATTTCCCTTCAGCGCCACACGAGCAAGTAAATGTGCGATCGGCTTTGCGTCGGCGTGCGTAGAGCCACCCCTTGATTCCGACCGCGCTCAGCGAAATCATCAGCGTGCAGCCTCGTGTCGCTCCGCGCCGCCGTCCCGGTCTGTCCGCGGGAGACCGCGCCGTCTAAGAATCGTCGAGATGAATTATCAGCGCGACGTAGTCGGGCAGCGCTTGTTTAATGACATTTTAACGTCCTCGCCCGCCTCCAGGGAACGCGGCCCGCGAGAGGCAGCTGCAACACAAGCGGAAGGGCTCCCGTGCGATGATGTCTCGAGTCGTTGCCAGGCTACGACCGGGAGGAGAGACGCGTTTCGGCGGTATCGCAGCTTCCTATCTCGGAGCAATCGTCGAAGACTATCTTGAGAAACGCGCACGGGCATCAGCGACGCGGCTCTTCGCTCGCCCAGTATACCTGGAGAATAATGGAACAAGAGCGGGTCGGTATACAAAGCGGCGTGGGACTGTTCTTCGTTTTGGAGCACTTGACTGCCGCTTGGGGTCTGTTTGCACATGCGCTCTCTCGACGGTTGGCTTAATGCGCATCATTGCCTGCGGCGTGATTTGAGTAGGAAGGGGTGGGCAGTGAGCACAGATCTGTATGGTTACACTCCCTGTCCTACTTCCCATTCATTCTTACGAACTGCTGACGGGCGACGAATTAGGCACTTGTATGCAGCAGTCTTTTAATGGCCTATATTTTCATAGAAGGTTTAATTATTGCTGGCATGCGGAGTTATGGCTTGAAGATTATATAGTGCGTAGCTCTAGAGAATTAGGAAGAATTTGTAATAATTAGGACATAAGATCGTGATTGCCGTGGCCATGGAGGACTGACGACCATTCCCGAATGCTCTCGGGCACTGGCCATAACCAGGACTAGCTTGCTTGTGAAGGCCGGTGGCGAAGAGTTACCTTTCAGCTGAATGCCTCGAACTTTATTACATAGTGTAGTCGAGGATTAAATGCCTGAAAATACCTACATAGGCAATGCCGTTCGACCGTATTGCTCATTACACGCAGCTCGTTATGAGAGGCTTCTGAAAGTGCACCTGGAAAGGCTGCACCATGCATAATCATATTTAGTCACTATTCGGGGTGTGCTTGTGACGCTATAGAGCACGAACGGTTCTACAATCTCGTAATTTCTTTTTATAATGTTTGAGTGTCTCTCTCCCTCTTTCTCCATCACATACAACGAAACACGCAGATAGTAAAACTTTTCTATATCCGCCTGCGATTGCGGCAGCTTCTTGAGCGCCTGACGACGTGTTCAAGCCCGTCTGTCTCCCGGCGATGGAGTTCGCATTCTGCCTTATTCCGGACACACATCAAATTAACGCATCCTCGTTGATCTTCGCGACAAAGCGATACCGACGACGGTGCGTGCATCCGCTGCGCGCAAGCGGCCAGAGAGTATGCAACCGCACGTGCGAAGCCAGGCGTGCGAATGCACCGCCTCCCGCGGACTACAAGCTCTGTCCTCATCCGCACGCGCCCGCGTGCAATCTTCTCCGTCAGCCGGAGAGTGCTTATGTAAGGGCCAACGTGACCCGTTTCCGCCACGGTCCGCGAACCGCCCGCGGAAGTGACGCTTCCCAGTGGCGGCAAGATGAAAACCGCTCTTGCAATCATACATCACCCGGTACGAGGCCGCCTAGGACAACTATATTTACACACGCACAAACACATACACTCACGCACATCGTGCGGCTTGCTTCGTGGCTGCGGGCGGCTGACTATAGAGTTCCAACTAGGGAGCCGCATTTTGCTCCCGCGGAGTGCGGGCGCTCGACACCACGAGACGTCACCGCTGCCGCCTCCTCCTGCGGCTTCCGTTCTCGCCTCTGGAAGAAGAGATGCGAAGCCCTCCTCGTCGCCGAGATCGTGACAGCCGCCAGTTTCACACGTGTGCGCGCGGCTGTGCTACAAGCCATGCCGCCGCCACAGTCGATCCCGATCCAGCGAGGGCGTCTGCTGCAGCCACGTTCTTTAACCCCCCTTCCTTCCCTTTTTGCTGCCTCCCTCCCACTCCCCACGCCGCCGTGGAACTCCTTTTGAGCTAAATCGCGGCGCTCAGAAAACGAGCTCAAACGTGGTGTCATGCCCCCCCTCCCTTGCGCTCTTCTGTCGAACGCACAGTCCCGCGCCGCTATCCGTGGCGGCACACTTGAAAGGACCCCTCTGGTGTCATTCCGTGAAATCGAGGTGAAAAGAGGATACCGCCCAAATTACGAAAGGTCACCGCGGGTGACATTCCATCACTCACCTCACAGTGCAAGCCCGTGCACTGTGCGCGTGCGTAGCAATATACGCGCAATGAATTTGCCTTGATTTTACTTTTTGTTTTCATTTGTTGTTTTCTACTACTGATAATACTGCGTCTTCACCGCAAACCGGGGCATAAACAACTTCATATATAATGAAGCTGCTGTTCCCATAGACGCTGAGGTAACCATGCGTGCCCTCAATGCAAATGAAGAAACTTGCTTCTTAATGACCGTATTCTAATTAAAAACAACCTCACTCAGCAAATTGAATATGGACATATCATACGCCAAAATTAACCGGAATCAGTGGGAAACAGTATTTTTTGTAATGTTGAAAGCTTCAGAAGCCTTATTTGCAGTGTTCAAAATCACATAGAGGACCATGTTTCTCCGTGCTAAAAAAAAAAAAAAAAAGTTGATAGCGCGATTAATAAGCGTTACACATGAGAAATCTGAAGCGCGTTTCTGTGTCTCCAAACTTACAAAAATAAAAATAAAAAGCAGCAGGAAGGAAGGGAAGCTCCTGCTGCACTGAGTGCCGCGGAACTCCATCAAGCGGCCACAAAAGTTGTTGCGCTTCCCATTTCGGGAAGTGGGACTAGCCTCCCCCGCGAGGAAGAAAAGGGCCAGTGCGGGGAGCGAGCAAGAAAGCTCAGGCGGACGGGGCTGCACACAGCAACGCTGGGCCAGTTCGGAGCTCCCACCAGCTCGGGCGGAAGGTAAAAACAACCGCTGGGAGGCGGCGGGACCGAGGAGGGAGGAGAAGGGGCAACAGCTCCCAGAAGACGGCGCCGGCCGATCAGGCAACAGAGACATCAGCATTGATGGGAGTGGAGCCCAGGGAATTAAGAAAGCTCCCGAACCGAGGCTGAGGTAACGAGACAAAGGTCTCGCGCGCAACAATAGATGGAACAAGCCGGTGAGAAAGCCTGCTGCTATCTCTCTCTCTCGCCCCGTAAGCGATGACCCTCAGCCCGTATATATACGTTCGCCGCGCACAATATAGCGCCCGTCGCTGCTTCCTGAGAAATAATAAATAAAAAAAAAACGACAAAAAATAACACTCGTCGTGATCTAGTTCCCGTTCCCCTGGCTTTGCAGCGTACAACCTGTGAAGCCGTCTAACTGCAACGGAAAGAGAACAGAAATTCGAGCAACAGAAGGGACAGAATGACGAGCGCTTCTTGTCCCAGAAGAGTAAAAAGGAAAAGAAGTATGCAGGAAAGAGTCGGGTCAAGGGACAGAGTGCGGGGAAAGACGATAAACTTGGCGCAGAAGGCAGCTGAAATGAGACAGCAACAACTCTCGTGAACTGCGCCACAGGCAAGGTGTTTGTCGTCATTGCGATGTCAATGGCGTTCGAAGCGTTCAGGTCCATAAGCTGACCAATTTGCTCCGGCTGCTGCGAATTTGCCGAAAGGATGAATCGGTCGCCAGGCGCTGGCGGCGCGCAGTCGTTGTTCGACGCCGCCTCTTTCCGCCTCTGTGACAATTCTGCTCCGCAGGCTGCCGCCATCACAATCTTAACTTCGCTTGGTGCTCTTGCCCCCTTTTCCTCTGTGATTTCAAGCACGAGCATAGGAGTGTCGCGATTGAGCCGCAGACGCCGCTGCCCATTGTTCTGTCGAGGGGGCGCCAATGGCCTTGTGATTGCATTATGGCTTCGGGGCCGAGGAGGTATCGGCCACGCTTACGCACGCACGAGACGCAGCAAGGAGGAGGAGAGACGAATGAAATCGTGCTGTCGTCCGCCCGCGCGACAAGCGACAACCGCCGCACCAAATGACAATCGACAAGGGGGAGGCAGCAGCCAACAATGGGCGGAGTTTATGCTTCCACCGCGTGCGTGCGTGTGTGCGTACAAGAGTCGGCCGGGGCCCCGTCGATATACGTAGTGAGCGGTGGGGGAGGCCGCATCCCCAGACTCGCTTTTCGACCGTATACACACTGGTGCACTCCATATAAGGGATGGAGATGCTCGTCCGCCGAAGGGGCCCGCACCGCGGAAGCAAAAAGCGGACAAAAGCCTCTCCCTCCCCAAAATGAGGCACAGATGGCCATTAAGGTTGTCGCCGCCAGGAGAACCCCGGGAGTGCGCGCCCGGGGAGGAAGGCTGCGAGCCCTCACCAGGGCGCGCTATGTGTACCCGGCGCGCATGGATCATGAGGCGAACGCCGTGTACCGGGGCCTGGGCGCTGCGTCGAGAGCATTTTGGCTTAATTGTGGCCTATAGTGTTTCGTACTCCCCTGGGCGCGAACTGCGCTCCGCTGTGCCCCCCGCGGGAGGCTGTTGTTCGCCCGCAGCGACGCCTGTCGACGCCGCGTCACAGAGCGCGTGATCGATGCTCCTTTGGGGACTTTCCCTTTTGAGGACTGCTCGCTCATGGCGACGGAAAAGTGATTGCACCAAAGTACGGCCCCAAAACACGAATTACAAGGGCAGAAAATCAGAGGCCCACTCACGGTCAGCCAGACCACGCTCGCTATCCGCCAACCTGTTAACGAGGTAGAGAGGCAATAAAAAAATGGACGACGATAACGCAAAGCGAATCAGTGCGTGAGGACCTGGTTGACGCTTTGCTTTTTTTCATTTTCTACTGATAACACGGGGGTCTCTGTGTAGAGTAACCGATGCTGCGGAAACTTCTGCTGCTGTCACGTCTGGGAATGCAGCAGGAACAATTCATAAAATTGTAGTGCGCGTACTCAAGCCAGAACCCAGCCACCAAACTTTCGCTGTGCACAATACTGACCGGCAGATTCAGTGCCCGAACTCTCTTGTGGCAGACGCTTGCGCCATGCACGGAACGCGGGCTGTCATTGCAGTGTACGCCCAAATGAAACTATACTACCATGGACGTTATGTCTTCGGGTGACAAATAGAAAGAGAAGAGCACGCATCTGATGCACCGGCCCGCCGAATCTGCGATCACTATACGCACGTTACGAGGAGAAACGGGCGCAATAAAAGTTTACTTGTGCTTCGTTCTTTGCCGGTATGCATTTCTCATTTGTGGTTGTTCTTGTCGTTTTCTCTATAAGCATTTCGATCGATACATCTTTCACCTTTATCCGTCTGCTGCTCTCTCAGCGCTTCCTCCACTTTCGCCATATTTAAGCAACGCTGCCGACATACTAGAGCGACTTAGTGCACGTGTGATAAGCTACAGTGATCCGCTGCCGCGGAGACCGATGTGCGCATGCGCAGAGGCGGATGTACGCCCTTTGTTACAATCTGTGCATGCAAAGCTGAAGCCTGGAGGTAGCAGATCACGCGATGCTAAATCTCTCTATAGTGACAGCGCATATTAAACACATCTGTATGCGAAAGAGAAAGCGGCTGTCTCCCTCGATGGGACAACCCCTTTCACCACAGCCACACCTCACCCATCCGCTCACGGTCGGCTCAGCCTACACGACAGATAATAGATTGCCCCCTCTCAACAAAAACTGGGCGCGCCGCTGACCCCACAGGCCAACTCAATCGACTCTGGAGAGGACACACCGTCCTCAGCCGACGACTGTTGTTGACAGGAGGCAGCCACCGACAGAGAAAAGGGGGAGCGCGACTAAGCATTTAGGCAAACAAGGGAAGAACACGCGTCGAATATTTGTAGAGTGTTAAGCAACGCGTGCTAGCAGCAGGTCGGAGTTTGCTTCACAAAGTGTACGTTATACATGCTCGTCTTGTCGCCATCAACGAGGTTTACGCGCATTATATACAGCGAACTTTAGCAGTGCCCATTAATCTCCTTCGGTCGAGCTGTGCGATTTTGACGAGCAAGGATTTGCCATGGGTGTTGCACTGACCTTTGCACTTGAGCTGTCGCTTTGGTTTAGTTTCGTATGCCCAGTTCTGTCCGAACAACAAGTGACCAATGGAGTTCTCGGTTTCGATGTACCCGCTTAGGCGAGGCCAGGTTCCTACTATTGTAGATTGACAACAACGCCTGAGAGAGAGAGAAAAAAAAAAGGGGGGGGGGGGGAGCAAAAGTGGAGGAAGCGGAGGAGAATCGAAAGAACAACTGCCGACGACAGTGCTCTGCTTCTGTGCTTAGGTTCCCCTGCACCACGTGGCTATACTCGTTAGCAGGGAGATGCAGCTCAGAGATAAAAGCAGCATGCACGAGACATATGTGCGTCCATTTATCCGCGTTCTCCCGCTTTCCGCCTGAATAGATAGCGACAATCTGCTCTGTACTCTAGCTTTCGTTGCTTACGACAAGATGACTATACCTTGATCTTGCTTCACGTCTACTTATTCGTGCACCTCATCATGCCATCCTCACTTTGCCTGTGTCCTTCGTTATTATGATTACTATTTTACTGGAGTGACACAAAGAAGCTCAAACTGAAATGGTAGGGCTTGTCTCTAAAATGGCTCAATTTCTAATGCTTTTCATTGAACGACTGCAAGGCGACGGGCAGAACAAACGAGTATGCCGGCGTACAATCAAAAAGCGCAGTTGGGCAAGTTGACTCTCGTTGAATGGCTAAGCATTGGAAATGCCAGTAAGAGGACTCCGCAGGACACAGCGCCGTCATGTCCAAAAGATGGCGCGTACGTCGTGTTTTCGCCGGAGCCAATTCATGTATCTATGTATTGGCTCTGGTTTTCGCGCGCTAGTTATCGCGAGCAGCGATTTAATCGAAGCGAGGCGTCGCGGTGAGCGGCAGGCTCTCCCACGCGCCGCACCACGGCGGGAAAAGGGTCAAGACGAGGTCTCTGCTTGACCCCCGGGGGTCAAGCAGAGAGGACGCGGCCGTCGTCAGACTTGCCGGGGTCATCGCGCATACTCGCGGCAAAGAAAAAAATCAGCCATGTCGGCGCTGCTTAGATATCCAGTGAGAACGAGGAGCAACACGCCCGAGCATTGTACGCGGAGGGCAGCAGCGGAGCAGCGGCAGCCGCGTGTTGCTTCCTGAACAGCGGCTATGCTCATTTTCGGTAGCGTGGATTTCACGCTCGCCCAAGCTGAACTGGATTCGTGCGCATGCGGGGTGGGTTATTCCGATCCCGAGTCCTGCCCCATCGCGAACAAAAGCTTGAAAAACGGCCCGCCGGGCTTCCTTTTTGAGAGGACGGGAGTGTGCCATCGGCCAATGGAGCCGTCACCGGGCGACACTTCACCTCTGGCCTCTCTCCCCTCATGTGTTGATCCCTTCTCCCGCCTCAGCCTAACCCCTCCCCCCTCATCCGGTCTCCCCACCTGCCACCATACGTGCCCAGTTTGATCCTCTTCCAGTTATTGGGTGCAGCTGCTGGATTTATTGAGTCGCATGCAGTTCAACATCGAGAAACAGCATGTACTACGTGTCCGGTCGTTTTGCAAGGAGGCGCAGCTTCATCATTTGTGCTATTTTATTTCGCGCTTCGCAACCTTCAACGCGTTTGTGAATTAACGAAAACGTTACAGCATCGTCTCTTTCCCTGCGCCTGTCAGAGTACTGTTAAGTACTTCTCCTATATATGCGTAATTAGCAACTAACTAACGAACGGGGGCGCGTGTCGCACGAGAGTTTTGCGACTTCAGTGCAAACGTCAACCAGTCGTTGGCCACTCATTGAGAAAACAGGAAAAACTGCTTCATTTAACAATGTATAGGTGCATACGAGTTCCAGGCTGACTTGCTGCTTCAGATACATATTTACGCTATCCAATATATTGATTCGCATGCCAATATTCGAGTTGTGCGTCCATAGTTGGACTGAATGGTCTTAGCCTCTTAGGAGAGGAAGAAGTAGAAAACACTGAAGTTTCTCTACCATTGGGCCCGAGGTCTTATTCTCGCAAGCAATTCGTTGTGCAGGAACATATGTAAAGCAAAACACATTCCTCGAATAAATAAAAAAAAAAAATAAAAAAAAACTTCGTGACAACACTGTGTAATCGAGGCTTCCTAAACGGAGAAACTAAAACAGAGCAGTGTGTACTACGAGCTTCCCCGACTTCTCACTTTTATCAGGGCGAAATTCGTGCTCTTCGAACACGGTTCAGCAGTTGCAGAAAAACATGGAGCGTTTAGCTCGAAGCCGACAGAAACTCGAAATCGTTTCGCGACCATGGCCCAGTTAGGGAGCCAGTTTGAGGGACTCGACTGCCGTGTTCACGCGATCGGCGCGACAATAATAATCCTCGAATCGGCGCGCGGCGCTGAGCACAATGGGAGCAAACCGCGCCGTCAAGAGGCGCCCCGCAGTCGGTCCCCGTGGTGCGCGTCTGAATAGCGTCCGAATGAACTCGCCGAAGAGAGTGCGGTTTTTCGCCCTCTCCCTCCGCTCTGGTTCGAAGGGCCACCATTGTCGGCGGCCCAAAGCCGATGTGATTTATGGAAGCACGACCGCCTGAGACACACGACTGAGGAACTTTTTCGTTCCACAGTCGTGCGAATGACGGAACGAGTCTCGGCGATAGCGCCAGAAGGGTTTCGCGAGGTCTATAGGGCTTGCGGAATAGACGACTGGCCCAGTTGTACTAAACTGACGCCAATATATATACAAATGATTAGGCGAAAGGAATTACCGAAGAAGTTATTCATTGGAATCCATCTGAGCTCAGCCGCAGCAGATATATGGTTGGCGCTCTACTCCACTTTGAAGGATTCCCTTAGTACATTTGGCGAGGCACTCGAAATCTGTTTCACATGTCAAGAGAATCCCTTAGGAGAATTCACTCCCAGAGGTAATGAGCACTCATTAGTCCTTCGTTCATTGGAATAGCTTGGACAGAATTCTCGGCAACGAGATAGAGTATATGCGATATAGCAAGCGCAATGGAGAAACACACAATGCTCGTTGTCTAAAAGTGCATATGCATCAGCAGAAACACTCGTGCGTTCGGAGTCACAGGAAACCGAACAAGGTTTGAAGGGGGAGCCTCAGATCACTATAGCCAACGTTTCGACAAGTACACTTGTCGAAACGTTGGTTATATTGGTCTGAGGCTCCCCCTCAACTCTTATTCGTTTCCTCTGATTCTGTGTGTCTATCTCCTACACTGCATTCTAGTCTGGATCCTCGTGCGTTCAGAGTGATACGGCAAGTGATGCGTGCTTTACCAATGAGCACCGGGTAGCGACTACCGTCGCTCTAAGCAAACACGCTTCACGCGATTTTGACAGGCACCGCTCGAGGGGGTATATACATCATCTGCATCGAATAGCCCCAACTTCTTTCACGCACAAATGGCACGCTGATGGACCGTCGTCGATGCGCGGCGCTAAAATTAATGAGCTAAGCAGGACAACTTTCGGAGAGCGATACTTCCGATCTGAAATGGGAGCTCGCATTGATCGATAATGTTTCAGATAAATTTGGAAGCCGAGCGAAGGCCCGATATTTTTTTTCTCTCCTGCTTATTCTTCTCCTTTATTGCTGTCTGCGCACCCGATAGCGTCTGTTGAATTAATCGACTTGAATGACGCGGAAACGGCCACTTTAATGGCGCACGGAGCGCTCTGCATTGACAGCGAAAGGGCGAGAAAAGGCCGCTACGTCGGCTATACAATGGCGCTATACAGGCCCAAACATTCTATATATACGCGATCAGTTTAAGGGACGTTCTTTGTTACTTCCTTCGATTCGTTTGCATTTTCGCTTTTCTTTTTCTTTTTTTTGTTTTCTGGAGACGGTGCATAGAACGCTTCAGATCTAAAAATTTCGCTCGAGAGGGCTTCGATAAGAGAGGAAGAAAAGCACAAGAAAGGGTCCACTGGAGCTTAGAGCATGCACTTTAATGGACTTCACTTGCCCCAATCACCGGACTTTGACCATCTATGGCGACTCAGACGTTCGCTGAAACGTCAGGAAGTGCACGCGGCTAAAGCTTGATATAGCCGCATGAACCACGGAACAAAGCCGTGGAAGCAGGAGGCCCCAAGAAACTAATCAGCCTGTTGTGAACTTACCTTCTTCTAATGGGATCTGATACTCTCTCCATGGAACCCCGAGCCTGTGCACTGAACTGTTGGGTCGAGAGCTTGCGCAGTTCGCTGGGCGAGACAGGCATTAACGAATCTCTTGCGGTCTAATGGGGCACCAGATGTATACCACCTAATACAGCAAATGCACGTGGCTGCAAGGTGAGCGCGCTGACACGTTTTTCACACGATGACAGAGGTTATGTTGGTTTAGAGGTATTAATGTTTTCCGTGAGTTTTCGATCGACAAGGTGTTCTCGAAATTAGCATTTAAAGTGTCTTGATCTGCATTAGCAATAGACTCCCTTGGCAACGGTTGAAAAGACGGGGGCTGATTCATGTGTGAGCCAGTCGGGTTGCCGGGGTGCAAGTATCACTTGCGTTTATGTGTGGGAAAGGGCTGCATCTATGCTCTGGTTGCCTTTCGATCATTTATTTGATCTCGCGTACCTCAACAATTGCTTGCATTTCCATCAACTTATTATTATTATTATTTTTTTTTTTGCAAGTACCTTACTCGTGCTCTTTCACAGCTTTACTATTCCAGCAGTATACACTTGACTTGGAGAACTTTATGCTTCAGGCGAATTTCAGGTATAAGGTATACCATCCTTCTAGCAATTAAATATTGCAAATAGAAAAAAAGGAAGTACATTGTGTCATGGTAAGCAGAGTGGTGGCGCGTTTTGCAAAACCCATATGATCCGAATTTTTCGTCTTAAAAATTGTTGCATATTGTGGAATCGCCTTTTGATAACAAAGGGAAGAGAATAGGGTGCCATGCTCGGAATTTCATTCAGTCAGTCAGTCAGCCACTGCCTTACTGACTTCATGAGGGACATGACAAGGCATTATGCAAGTACTACACGAGTCATGCTTATATGATGACGCACGATCCAGCAGTATGAACTGCATAGATCAAGTACAATATGCAAGCTCCTGTAACTTTGTAATTTAGGGGCTGCGAATACAGTCCCAACAACTCATGAAAAATACCAAGGACAAAGAGAAGTACTTAAGTAAGTCAGTTTTATATATATATATATATATATATATATATATTTCTCATTAGTGCCGTAACAAGATGCAGGAACGGATGGTCGGTCTAATAATGGCACCGTTGTTCCTTTACCTTTTAGAAAAGTGATAACTAGTACATATGACTCTTGCTGGATTAGCCACGTTGATATCATTAGCTTCCGACCGGGTGTGCGCTTCGTTCACTCTGCTAAATAATCTTCTGTGCTCAACTTTGCTGCAGCTGCATACGACGCACCGTAAATCTCAGCATAACTTTTGGAGCTTTATTATCTACTTAAGAACCGCAGACATTTAGGTCGCATGTTTGTCGCGATATGTTTCAGCTTGTCTGTCTAATATCTTTAGATTTACAAAGAAGGCTCGATGATGCCAGCATAAAAGAGTGACGCTTCACAAGTGACCGCCGCGTGGATAATAAAGAGTGAACCTTAAAACTTGGTTTATCTAAAACATGTCTTGGTGCTTATTTGAGTGATATGAACTTTGTGCGTGTAGAGTTTAATCAGAGTTGCGAAGCCGCTTGCGAAGCCACTTCACGCAAGGTGCCGATGCAAACACACACACACACAAAGCCACGAAATATGCGAGATTTTAACTGTCTCGGCCATTGTGTGGCGACCTTACTTTTTCCGATTAACGTGCACCAAATAATATTGAGTTCATAGCTCGCCATGAACATGGACGGCATATGAGATGCCATGCTTTTCTGTGGCTTCTCAAGCGCTTAGCGGCGGCAATGTGTGACACTCGCAAAACAGGCTAGCGACCAACCTACAATTTATTCTTAACGTCATGTATATAGTAAATGCATCTTGTAATCTCGAGAGAGCTGAAGAAGTGAGGGAAGAAGAGAAAAGAAGCAGAAGTTGATGGGCCTTGGAGAAAACGAACGTTTTCCAACTTCCACCAACTTCTTTGAGGATAATTTCTTATTATTATCTTTGAGGATAATTTCTTCTTATTATTTTTTAGGATTTCTTCCGCAACCCATAGAATATAGTAATAAGTTTTGAAAAATTGCAGCTCTTGAAAAGAGACCTTGTATAAAGCTTTTTTCGAAAGGCTTTCTTTCCTCGTTCAAACGTCAATTTTTCAAACAACGAACCAGGGAATCTCGTGTTATCTTTGCTTAAAGAGAGACCGAGAAAATCTTTATTTAGATCACTGAGCTTCTCCTCGGTCGCGTGGAGAATTGAGCCTTAGCGACCTCCAAAGTTGTAGTGCGGGGCCCGAGCTGGACACCTGAGCCTCTCGGTCGAAAGTATTGCTTCGGTGGAGTTCCGCCCAAGGCTTTAACCTGGGGAGGTCACTCAGTATGTGTGAAATGTCTGCAGAACTGACTGTCTGGTGTGACAAAACATACTTTGGGATGTATTTTTACCACGCCTAGAAAAAAGGCTTTTCGATGGGAAAACGCAGATTTGTGCGAGGAAATACAACTTTCTCAATTCTTCTTGTGCCTCTTGTGCCTCACGTTGAAGAAATATTGAAGTTAATGTCAAAATGTAACGCGAAACATTTAAGTAGCGCGTTTTTATAGTGCGGAGTTTCCTTTCTGTGGGAAAGCACGAGCACATTGTCATATGATCAGGTTTTCATTAAACGTACGTGAGAAATCAGTATTTAATTCACTCCTTCCTGGGTATTTTTTTTTTTAACGCTGCATTGTGCTTAAATAATTTTGTGTCACTTGCGCCTGTCAAACCACCACATTGTTTGGTACATCTGACGAGTATATGGGCAATTTCAGAACAGTGAGAATAGTATAAAGCTGTATATATGCCTCACTTCCTAATGTAGAAAGTCGCGACTAGCCTAACGCGTGTAACCTATTTTACACTGTCAAATACCGTCTGTCATCACGTGACAGTTTAATTCCTGTGTCTACACGTCATGCACTTACTTGCCTTCATGTGAACACCAACGAGAGTATACATGGATGCAGTGGTTAGCGCACATTGCTCACATTGCAAGCTTAATCTCGCCAATACGTGCCATGTACTCCATTTTCCTAACCTAACCGTGCGGTTTTAAATTTTGCTTTCGTTTAGTGTAGCTGGCGCAAATCCCGAAAGTACATCCTTAAAAAAAACAACAACAAAAAACAGACTTGTATAAAAAGCAGGGACAAACGCGTGGCCACTCGTCGTCGGAAAGCTGCAAATCAGAGCCCTCAGCATTTTATTTCATTTTTATGCTCGCTTTTTTTTTTTTCTACCCCGCCTTTGTCGATTTCGCCCGAGATCTCGACAGGCAAGCAAGCGCAATGGTGGAGGCCGGCCCCCTGATTTAGTCCACGCGACCTGCATCGAGAAGTATAAGAGAGCCGCCCCCCCCCCCCCCCCCCCCCCCCCCCCCCCTCCAGCGTTTTTCGAGTGCGGGAGACGGCGGCCGCCTATTAACTTGTCAGCAGTTCGGTCGAGTGGTGGACAAATCGCCCGCGAGGTCCTTGGCAGTTTGGAAAGCGCCGCACAACACCGCTTCCGCGTGAGACGTCGTCGGAAAAATGTTGTCCTCTCTCTTCCCCCTTCTCCGTTTCTACCCGCCTCCTCCTCTGTCGCACTACTCTTTCCCCGCCAGAGCCAAATGAGGCCGAACGCTATCGAAATAATAAAACGTCTCATTGGCAGGAAAATGAGAAGCTCGCTCCCCGCGCCATTGTCCCCTACGCCGTCATTGTCTCGCCTCTGTCGCACACACGCGACACGTCCCTTTACTTCCTGAACGGCTCGAGAACAATAGCGGTGCGTTCGGCGCGCTAATTCCAGATCCTCGTGGTCTGCTCCCCCGCCTCGTCGCGCAATTTCGTCAGATGTGGCGTGGGATACGTGGCCCGACGAATTTCTTGCCGCTGCTTCCTGCTTTCCTCTGGCCGCATACACACGTCCCCTTATACACCTCTAAACTTTCTCGATTCCTTACCCTCCGCACGCTCTCACTGACTGTTCTTAGCTGCCGACTAGCGGCGAAAGAAATCAAGACTTGCAATCACTCGGTCCTCAACGGAACGGCAGCACGTGAACGCTGAAGTTTCTTTTTCGTTTATCCGGTTCTCAGACGGACCTTATGGGTCTTGTGCGCTGCTATGGAGGCGCCACTGCTCCGGAACAAGTAGCGCCGTCTCCCGCGCAGCGCGCTCGTAAAGAGGTTGTTTGCTCGTCAGAGAGAGGCGGCGGAGTGAACGTGAAATCTACGCTTCTCAGCAGCAAACGTGTTAGAACGAAACCTTTTTTCGGTCACTTGCTCGTGCCACACGCGCACGTAAGAGACGCATGCACCATGTGTGTGTGCTGCAAAATAAACCAGAAGCAAAACGAAGAAAGCCGCTACCCGTTCTTGCCGTCTGGTAGAATTAGCCGCCGGCGCTTTGGGCGCAGCGCATCGGCGACGCGCGAACGCTTCTGCTGGCGGCTTTTAGACTTTTTCTCTTTGAAGTAGGAATTTGGAGCTCCAGCAATATGACACTTTGAAAGTAAGGAGATAATCAAAACAAAAACTAAGCAAGTGTGC
The DNA here is from genome assembly GCF_055883805.1 of Amblyomma maculatum. Taxonomy (NCBI): domain Eukaryota; kingdom Metazoa; phylum Arthropoda; class Arachnida; order Ixodida; family Ixodidae; genus Amblyomma; species Amblyomma maculatum. The sequence goes on from NC_139344.1 coordinate 129,409,799, forward strand.
AATAAGCAGCACTGGCTTTTCCCCTCGGTGGCGATGTCCGTGTAGACGGCGGGCTCAACCCCCCAGAAGCGAGCGATGAGGACAGCTGGGCACCCTATAGGTCAATGGGTAGTCGCTTACAAAAAAGCTCTTCCGCAGGAGGGGACGAGCACAAGTTGTATCGGGGCATACGGGCTTTTTCGGCGCTCGGCAGCTCTGCCGTAGTTTTTTTTTTTTTTTTTTCTCCTGATCGGTGCGTGGAAACGGGTGATGACAATTGTGACAGCGGAAAAACAGGCATGGCTGAGCAAGATCGCCAGCGCGTGCTTATCTGTGGGTTCCGGACGATCGAGAATGATGAGACAATTTAAAAATAACTGCTTGTTGCGCGGTCAGAAACTGTATAAAGCCAAGCACCTTTATGGAGTGAGCGAGGAACTTACAGTGCAGAGAGGCCCTCGGAGATCTTCAGAAAATGTGCTGCCCACGTGAAAACCGTTTTCTACGACATTAGCTCGGAGGTGAGTTTTATTCGCCATAGCCCGAACTCGGCTTTCATCTGCAGCACCAGGTGGCGATCCTTCAGGTAAAAAGTCAGCAACTCTATTATACAGATTTATCCGCGCTGCTAACGATGAATCACGACTCGCTGAGCCCTGAAAGATCGGCAGTCGGATTTTCTTTTTTTTTTCCTTAACAAGGCGAAAAATCTTGTTCCTGCCTCTAGCGCTAAAAATTGTCAGCGACAGGTACCTTTTGTATCTCTTCAGTTTTGTGTCAGACGAAACTCCATCACCTAGTCCATAACATACTGGAAATATAGTTTGGTATTCCATGTCTGTCGGGTTACGTAACTCCTCTCGTTTCTGAGGAAATGGGCGCTGCATGTGCGCGTATATTGTGCTCTCTGCCATAAGCTCCCGTCCGGATTGAAAGATAGCACGAGATATGAAAGCGAATTTAAGCAGATGCTCCAGAAAGCGAAGCCTAAAATACGAAACACGAAGTCTCCTTTGCACCGGACCGCTTGCGTCAGGCACTGTCTCCTTTCATTCTCGTATGCTTTCCAGAGAAACCGATGAAACTTGGTTTTTGTTTGATTTCGACGCTATTCATATAACCATTATTACTATAGTTTTAAAAGGCATTTTCTCTTGCTTCTTGCGGGGAGCCAATGAAGGCGTGGCAAGCCAGAAAGCGTGCACTGTTTAAATGTGCTTCACTCTCGATGTCGCGCGTCCACGGCAGGTATAGGCTTTCGAAAAGCGAGCGCCGAGAACAGGTGGAAACTATCGTTACGAAGTCGTTAAAGAAAAAAAAAAACCACGAAAGAAGTAAACTTCCGCTGGGCAGCAGGGCGTCGCACTCTCTGCCAGGCGCTAGTTTCCAGCATTTAGGTTTATGGGTTCTAACGTCCCAAAGCGACTCAGGCTATATATGAGAGACGCCGTAGTGGAGGACTCCAGAAATTTCGACCACCTGGGGTTCTTTAATGTGCATAGTATTGCTTTTAGAGCTCCAGCTGGACCCAGAAGTAAACAAAAAAAGAGCTACCCCGTTTTTCTTTTGTTTTTTTTCGCATGCCGCACGCTCGATAAAAATAAGCGATCGGTCATGCTTGACAGAGATCTAGCGTGCAATCCTGAAAAAAAAAAAAAGAAAAACACAGAAAATTCGCAGCCGAAACGAAAAGCACTGGGTGCAATAACGGGTTGAAAAGCACCACAAAGTGTATACAGTAAGCATAGGCTCTAATTTCAGTCGGCGTTTATTTCTTTTTATTCTAACGGGGAACCAGGATAAAATCGGAGCACAGCGTCGGCGTTACCTACGCGGGCGAATCCAAACAACCGCTTTTTTTCGGCGGCGCCTCCCAGACGGCGCCACATGTACGGCCGAAGCTGCAGCGCGCCACGCCCAAATGCTTTGCTTTTAAACGCTAGTCTCTGTGGGTTGGTGAGAGGCGTGTGTGCAATAACACTGGTCTATCAAGATTGGCCGAACGAATTCCGTTTGAAAATTTTCTGCGACACGTTTCGGGTTAGTGGCACCACGCTGATCTACAGCACGGTGCCATTAACGCAAAGATAAATACAAAGTTACTTTTCCGTCGATTCGGAGTGAAAGCGAACCAACGTCGTCCCTTGCCGTCTCCTTTCGGCACCGGTCTACAATTTTGCCCACTTACACCATCGAAAAGAAAAACAAAACAAAACTGCGATTATGCATTTGCGCTGCTTGTCAGAAAGACGCAGCAGTAATGCACGGCACCTTCTTTCGGCCGCACTCAGCTTTCATTGGCAACATGATTGAACGAGTCAAAAGAATGTCTTAAGGATGTTGGATAATGCAGCAGCTGATGTTAATTGCACCTTTGGACACAACTTAAAAATCGACGCTGGATCACAGGCGAAGCCTACAAAAAAAATTAAAAAAACAAAGCGCTTGAATGAAATTTGTACTTACTAGGATGCAAAAAAGAAAAAGTAAACTCAGACGATTCTTTTACGCAGCATGACTCTGACCACCTTGTTGCCTTGTTTATAGCAGCTAGCAGTTGCAGCTTGCAGAAAGACTAAGAGCATACCCACGTTCTTGAGCTAAAGAAGGAAGAAAGCTTACTAGAACTATTTTTCCCTTGCGTCTTTATGCGTTTGTATTCGTAGTTTCAGGGGAAGTATTCGATGGAGAAGCGAAATATCGCCTATTCCTCGGGCTCGAAGCGGGCCGACTCCACAGAGACGATCGTTTCCCCCCCCCCCCGTATTCAAGGCGCGCACCGATTTGCCCTCTCGCTTGGTCCGCTCCATCGCATGCCGCCACAAATGCCTTGTCGGCGCAGTGGCCGCAGCGAGAGCGGCAGACTGCCGTGGAAATCGTCGTCTGCTTGGTACCGAGCCGCCAAAGGGAGCTCCGGGAGATTGGGGCTCGAGAGTCGAGAAACCGCCGAGAGGGAAACCGCAAAGGAAATAAATAGAAAATGGTGGGAGAGTGTGAGGGTAAGGAATGAGAAGTGCGCGTGCATCGCTGCGGCCGATACCAGAGAATCTCCTCGCCGTCGCCTATATGCGACGCCGAAACGAGGTTTTCACGGCGCAGTTCGAGGCTAGCTATATAAGCTCATAAGGCGCGCTGAAGGGAGGGGGGAAATGTGAGGCACAAAAGTACGCACGAGACTGCGGCAGACCCATGCCAGGGGAGGGGGCGCATACAGACTTCCCCAAAAAGGGAAGTTGGCGCAGCTCAGAGAAAAAGGAAGCCAAGCCTATTGACTCGATACACTGGTCGGCCGCGGTTCACACAAGTGAGCAACTGCTCCAGCAGCGCCCGGATACTTACCTGTGTACAAAACAGGCCGTTTCGTTCAGCCCTGGCGGCGGCGCCAAAAGCGGCGGGGGATCTGCTCTGACGCAGGACTAGGGGGCTTTGCGGAGCCGGGAGGGGCGGGGGAATCGAGACGCCTGCACTTGAGGGGAAAAAGGTGTAAGTGTTGTGATACACACTCGAGCCGCGCCATTGTGCGGCGCGTTGGCCCGTGGAAGAGGTGCTCCCCACAATGAAGTAAGAGGTGAAGAATACTAGGAGGTGGAAGCCGTGAATAAGGGGGCTGAGGGAAAAAGTAAGTCGAAATGCCGAGGTACTGGGTGGGGAGGGGGATCTGGTATAGAGTTGAGGAGGGCTCAACTACACTCGCCGCGATAAGCTTCACACAGGACGAGGGCTGCGGGGGGAGGGCGGGCGGTGAGCCGGAGGGTCGGTTGCAAGCGAGTCGTAATTGAAGGTTTCAAAGAGAAAGTCAATGTTGAGGTCCATTGGATCGCAACTCAGCCTCGAGATGAGCGAGTGAGAATGGCGGCGGCCGACTCTTTTTTGTTTTTTTTTTTTCTCCGGTCGTGCTCCCGTTGTGTCCCGATCGCGCTGTGAAAAGAGACCAGCCTCGCGACAGCTCTCCCTGTCCGCGCGAGCCGCGGGAAGCCGTGACCGGGGCGCAGCGGGCATACGCGCGCGGTTCTCGGAAGAGTGCGCTCAGCGGGCGGCGTCCTCCGACAGACTGTCTGGCGCTGTTCGCTGCACAATGGCCGACAAGACGACGGTAGCGCAGTCACTTCCAGGGGTCCTTGCAGCCACTGCGTGCTGGGGCGGCCGACACGCATCTTTTTTGCCCTTCTCACATATTTTTTGTTTCCCCGGTCCTGTTCACGCCGTTGTCGTTGTCCGTCGCGCACAACAACGACACTCCCCGTACACATGGCGCCAACTGACACTTTGTGTTCGCTTTATGGCGAAATCTACGGTTACGGACAGACGTCTTCTTCTGTTAATTTTTTTTTTTTACAAGAAAAGCGGTGTTCTCGACTGAAAGGAAAATTACCTTGCTCACTAGGAGAGAAAAACGGTGTGATTGTCTCATTTCCCACCTTACCATTAAAACTTCCTTCTTCCAACAGTACGTCTGGCGCATTTGTTACAAGTTTATAGACCTTGTATTGTCACCTGGCGCGCAGTGTTCGGAGTGTTGGTTATGTTTGTGTATGCGTCTACTTATTTATTTTGTACTCAGCAGGAGCACTAACTACCCACTCACTGGCTTTGCTACCAACTAATAACGTTGCGCGAAGCGATGCAAGCATATTTCCTTTATCTGCCTTCCTTCTGCGAGAAGTGGCAGTTCAAAAAGAAAGAAGACGCAAGTAGAGAAAAGAAGGAACGCCGGTTCGTTGTAAGCCCCGCGCGCACACTTTTCCGGAAATCGCCACAAAATGACCAGAGCGCTTATATATGTGAGAAGGGACCGGTCATCGTTCCGGGACCGAAGGAGAAGGTGTTCGGAGACCTCGCCTATTCTCTCGCACATACACGCACACAAAAGGATAGCAGTAAGAAGCGAAATAAACTAATGAAACAGCACCGCAGGGTGCGCGGTCCCGGAAGGGACGGTGCCGTAAAGATGGGAAATATGAAGTCAGCGGTTCTCGGGGAATAAAAGCGAACGACACCGAGGTAGTATAAAAGTGCGCGGCGGTCCTCGCGCGCAGGCCAGGGCAGGACCGAGAAGGACACCGAGCCGCTGCGAAGCGTGAAATAGATCTGCCAGGATTGCCGCGGACGCCAGCTGACCATTCATAATGACCGTGACGATCTTCCCCTCGTCCCACCCTGCCGATCTCTTCCTCCCCAGCCAACTTACCTTCTCTTCCCGAAAGCAAAGAATTTTCCCAGAGCGGGAAAGAACCAACGGACACGCCGAAGCGGCGCCGTATAAATTTATATAAAAACTGGGGCTCGAGAGATATAGAATAAGAAGTAGCGAAGCGGGAACGAGACGAGAAAGTCGATTTCAGTGTGCGGTCAGTGGTGTCGGAAACCCCAGATCAGTGAGGTCTCACAGAGAGAGAGAGAGAAAGAGAACGAATGCTTAGCTTCAGAAAAAAAAAAAAGAAGAAGAAAGGAGGAGGAGGGGGAAGGAGGGTGCAGTTTGGTTCGCCGTTTTCTTTCTTTCTTTTCGTCTTTTGTCGCCGACCACATACAATCTTTCGCTCTGTTTCTCCTTTGATGCTGCTTCGCGAGGCAAGTGCTTGCGTTGGGAGGAAAGCAATCTCAGCACAAGCGGTACAAGGAAGGACTACTGCATGTCGGACGATTCGAGCTTTCGCACAACAATATGTGTTCATAAAAAGAAGGAGGAACAAAAAAAAAAGAAATAAAATAAAGATAGCTATGACTTACCTGGAACAGAGTTGGGACACCATTTAATTTTTACGTTTGCTGCGCTTTATAACGCTGACCGATATCTATCTGCGGAATGTGATACGTCAGGAGGACGGTGCCTGAAAAACGGCAAGTGCGTCCAAATCCGGAAGTTTCTTCTGCTTTTGCTTAACATGATACCAAGTAAAAATAATTAGTCACATGAGTGCGCGCCGTACGACAATTGAGCACAGCTTCGCTATACGATAACCAAACAACAGGTTATTACGTTTTGTAAACGTTTTTGATCACTGGGTGTTTTACATTGCATCTTTGGCCAGTAGTACAAGCTGTCAGTCAGAATGAAGCAGGAATGAAAAACATGCAATAGTGTACCTGTCTACTTTCATCTGCAGTTTACTCATGTGACTTATGCATGTGTGTAATAATAATAATATTCGTGAACCGTCCACGAAGGAATGTCCCCCTGCGCAGTAGAAAAATGGCGCATAATACTGTTCGCGTTTCAATTCGGACTGATCCCGCATCGAATGTTTTACTAACGTGTCACAGCCCTGAAATATCGCATCGTTCCAGTGTGTAAGTTTTCACTACTTGTGCAGCTGTATGACCCTTAAGTTCCTTAGGGTTTCTAAAATGCGTAATATTCATTTCTGCGATTGGCTGACGCAGACGTGACAGGTCTAAACGGCAAGCTGGCTTCACTGCACAAACTTGTTGTCTTAGGTGAAGCGCCTTTGTGAAACAATAGGGGTAGTGTTTTCAAGACAAGTGGAACGCCAAAAGTAAAACGAAAAGTTTGTTCATTTTCGCGCATATCACACTTAGCAGAATTTAATCAATATGATTAATCAGTAGCGGACACCCGTGCTTTGAAAACTGCAGCACTAGCCATGTATCAGGCCAAATGGCTGTAAAGTGATCAGCGGTCATAGCTTGGTGGAGTGTCTTTCTCGTCGGCACAGGTAACAAAGCTTTTTTTCCGAAATAGCAATTATGTTTAATGAACCATGAATTTATGCCTTTACAGAGGATGTCACAAAACGTTATCGTTTTTGACCACCTCGACCACGCACTTGAAAAGGGTCTGTAGGCTTCCTGATCATTACTTTTTACACCCCCTCGCCTCCTCATATATTAGAATGAAATGGACATGATGAGTGGAAAAACCGAAGGGGGGGGGGGGGGGGGTAAATTGTTGGTCTGTTTGAGAATTCACAGGCACAATGCTACGGCAATAAAATAAAAAAGAAAAGAAAACGCCGTTTCTAGGTCCCCGAGATAGTCCGAAGCAACTACATCCCCTAAAGTGAGGATATTTAGCTGCTTCTCATGCGTCGATTGCTCATTTTGCCTTCTTCTGCCGACAGTTCCTTCCGATAAAGGCTGCCTCCTTTCACTCACCTATTCCAAGTGAAGAAACGCGCGGATGGCTGCGTTTCTTTTTTGCGATTAGGTCGGGCTCGCAGAAAGCGCGGTTGAGCCGAGAACGCGAGGTCTAGAGCGGCAGCGACGGCTGCCGAGAGGCCCGAGAGAGGCCCCGGACGCGGACCCCGCCGCAGCATCCCGATGCTCCTCTCCCTCTGGGAGCCGGAGGGGGTGTTTCCCGCCGCCTCCCATTGGGCGCGGGGCGCGTGACGATGGGGTCCACGTCACGGCAGCGGGCCAATGCGCTCTTTCCGGGGCTCGTTGAGCGCTCCGGATGACTCCGTGATTGATTTTTGGCAAGATCGCGCCCGCCGGGTCCGCGAGAGCGGCGGCTATTGGACCAATCCGATTACCCAGTTGTGGCAATTATGAGCGGGTCCCGGCGAGACCAGCCGCGTGCTTGTTGCGGGCAATAATAGCCCGGCCCCGAGCGGCCCGGCCAGGGACGCCGCTCAGTGACGCGCCCGAGGCGCCAGCGCGGAGCCGTGACGGCCACTCGACATGGACCTAACCACGGCCTACCGGTACAACGCCACCATGATGGAATACTATTCATGTAAGTGCGGCCTTGCAGCGTGCATGCTAATGATGGGACGTGACTTTGCGCGTCGCCGCTCGTGGTGACAAATCTTGGTCGTCTTCCTTCGCGCAGCTGCCTCGGCACGTGCGCCGCCGCTCGCCGAGCCGTGCACGCGCGCTGACAGCTCGCGCTACTGCCACCTGCACGCCGCCGCATGCCGGCACGCGGTGGTCGCCCAGAGCCAATGTCGTAAGCGGAGCGTCATTAAAAATTGACGGCTCCGACCGAACGTCTGGCGGTCCAGTTTGGCGTGTATGGCCGCTAAAGAAGAAAGGGAGTGCGCGAAAAGGTTGTCCATGCGGACGGGTGAAGGAAGTGGGGGGAGGTCCATCGCACGTCGAAGCCGCGGCAAAAAAAGCCAAGTTCTCCAGACGTAACCAGATCAATACTCGTCATCCCCAGAGCGCACGGCGACGACGGAGGAGGCGGAAGACGAAGCAAGAAAGCCGGCGCTGCTACGTGTCGCCGGCGGTCCGTTCTGGCTTGTTAGCTGCACTTTTCGGGACCCTTAACTCGATTACGGGACAGGGCCGCCCCAAAGGGAGGCAGCCGGCGTGCACTCCTCAGGCGAAAGCCGGTCACAGTCACGTCTCGCGGTGGCGCGCTCAAACGAAGACGCCTGGTTCCGCATAAAAATCTCCCCCTGAAAGCACCGCAAGACTCCGGTTTCCTAACCTGGTTAAGCGCGCCACGGCGGCGACGCCCGGGTCCCCGGACGGCCGCTCAGAGCAGTCTCCGGCCGCCAGTCGCTCAGTTGCCCTCCCGCTGAGGCGCCACAACGCCGCCCATGGATTTCCTGCCGCTTGCCTACTACAACTACTTGCTCGACGTCAGGCTGAGGCTCGCCAAGCTCGGTACGCATGCCGCGAGATGCACGACAGCATGCATGCTCCGCAGGGACCGGACGAGGAGTGCGGGAGGATATTACTCTTTGACAGATGTCAACATGAGAGGCTGGCTCGCTTCGCTAGAATGCACGAGAACCGCTCGACCTAGCCTGCCTGACCGCATGGATCGACCGACTTAATGTTCCACAGCTAGACCGTCGGTTTACTGAGATTCGAAGTGCCATGTCCCAATCAGATAAAAAGCTTAACCGCAATTTAGCGTCTAAGTTCATTGTACCGCTATTTCCTGCTCTCTAGCACGCAGCGTATAAGATCTGTTCTCTAATTTTGGTTTTCTTTGCCCTATGTTTTCTTGGGAGTTCTGCAGGGCTGTTAATTCTCTTGTCAACATTGGGTGTGCCGCCTCTAGCGAAATATACATTTTTATATAGGCTCACGTGTCCTCGTAGTACAGGATTATTTGCTTAGTGTTATACACCTCTTGTATCAACGCCTTGGTGCTGCAGATTACTATAGCTCAGTCGCAAACGCATTCCCCAGGGGCAGCGGCTTGCAACAATACATTTGCCTGCGTATCTTCCACTTAACGACTGGAAGCTCCTCCCTCCTATGATGTCGTGATAGCCAACAAGAAATGTCCTTTGCCGGCTGTGTATTCAAAGGCAGGATTGACCCATTAAATGCAGGGGGAAAAATGCTTACAAAATATAGTCTCGGGATTCAGGTAAAGCTTGTGCGGAGCGACGACTCAAAGTGGCTGTGGCATGCTATTTCTTCGTTGAGAGAAATCTATAATGCCGGCTCTCGGTTTTATATTAAGTATCTATTAGATCCAACAGCAATGCGTAATGCAGGAACTTGTGCCTTCCATGGGGAATAATTTCGACCACTTGATGTACAAGAAAACCAAGTGGTCGAATTTACTCCCAATCTTTTACTATGGCCTTCTTGCATGGGAGCATCACAACGTTTGCTCTGAAGCGTACATTTGTCGTGATTTATCAACTAAAGATTCAGCCAGTACATTTTTTATTCCATTTTATAATGATGCTCGACTTCCATTCCTGCTAGAATAAGTCATGCATGCCTTCAGTACAGAGACCACGCGAGCTGCTAATAGCAATATGAGCTGGCCTTTGCTTTGTGAGATGTCATGGGAGAACAGCGCTGTCCTAATGCATTGCTTCAATGTTCTTGTCGTATACGCTCGCTCAGATTCACACAGACGTGGTGTGACCAAAGAACGTCGATGAATAGATGACAACGTGAAACATTGGCAGTGTGCTAACCATTCGATACGCGATTACCTTTTCGCTAACGTTCAGCTATGCGACATGTTCAGGACACTTTTAGAAGTCGACGAATTGCTTGGACGTGTGCTCTGTTGCCATTGTATTGCTCGACGAGGTTTGGGTAACTTTGTGCGTTTGATAAGGCCTGGTTTGAGCCTCTTGTAATTTTAACACAATAAATTATGAAATAATATATAAGGATGTAATTGCTCCTAAGCATCCACTCAAACCATACAGCTTTCATTGCAACTTTGAAGTGTATGAAAGATTCGTCCTGGTGTGGGGATCTAACCTATAGGGACACTGCCTGCCCGGGGCAGTTACTTCATATACCAAGCTAGCCAGTGCAGAATATAAGAAATCCGAAGAAAGTCATTTAATCTCTTACAAGAATGCACACTCACGGACTCCATAACGTTTTGCAAGCTTTTGCTAAGTATTTCAATTATAAACTATGCGCACAAAGAATGATCTTCGAATATAACAGAAGCATCCGTACCGATAACTCTGCCATGTTGGTGTATGGAATTCTTAAGGCCCATTTGCACTCCCGAATCGCAAAATTTGCGCGACCATTTTTGTCGGGAAGCGACAGTCGCAAATGACAATCGCGGGGCTGTCACATGCTGCTGAATTTTCTAGTTTTGCGGCTGCGAGTCGCGAACCGCTAACCAACCAATGGTCCCACAGAAGTGAAAGGAAACTTATTGCAAGTCGGTTTCCCGTTTCCGGTAACAGTCAGGATAGACAACTCTAATTCCGAACGAGAAAATTCGAGAAAGTGATTCGCGGATCGCACTCTGAAGTTCAAGCATTGGTACAGTCGAGTGGCAGCTTGGTTGCAAGCGACAGCCCGCACTCGATCCTTTCGCGACTCGCAAGTGTGAATGGTTATAGTTTGTATTCTATAAGCATACTTCAAGCAAGCAGAAGGCTTGAACACACGTACCGGCACTTGTACTGTTCTGGAAGCGTCGAATCAGACGATGTCGGCCATTGTAGCTATGTGCAACAATTAATTCTGTTTCTGTCGCGTTTCTTATTCAAGTAACTACTTTACTATAAGCTAAAAGGGCTGAACCAAAAGCTAAACTCCAGTTAATAATCCTGTAATCTAAGCTGTCATGTACTGTCCTTAGCACAAGTTAACGACCCGTATTCCCATAGCGCTTGGAACCACATTACCACCTGGATATATAAAGTTACTTTCTTAAGTAATGGCTTACAAAGCAGTATGTTTGCGTCTAAGTCGCTATAGCACCAGCCTAACGCGTATCTATATATGACATGCAAATAAGCAACAGCAGTTTTCTGCGCACAAAGGCGTGTAACGTTAAGGTTTAGTGCAAAACGGCCGGGATTTTTGCACTGTATACGTACTACATGCCCGAGAGAGATGGATGAAAAAAAAAAAAAAAAAAAATGATCGCGAGTCCCATGCGCGACCTTTTGGCACGGGCTTATAACGGAGGGTTATAGAGACAGCGTTGTCGTGTTCTGTCAATCTGAATCATTCTGTCCATCGTGACGTCACTCACGCTCTGTCCACATGGGATGAAGGTGCCCCGAAAGGGGACCTTACGTACATACACACACGTGCGACACACGCTGTTAGCGCATCTCGTCGTACAGCGCCGCGCACGCACGGCGGATCCGCGCTGGCCGAGCACGGCGGCATGCGCTACGCACGGCTTCACGCTTCGCAAAGCGTAACTGCATCACGTGCCCCCCAATCACGCCTCCAGGTCGAGATCGAAACAAAAAAGAAAAGGTAAAGCCGACCTAAGAAATAAATGACGTGACAGGAACGTCCATGTGAGACGCGAGAACGTGGTGAAGTATATATGCGAGTGCATGAGATTTGACACTTGCTCTCTTCCCTCGCACTGCTCACGAGTTGAAGAAGAAGAAAAAGATAAGCCTTGGTAGCAACGTATATCTCGTACACCTTTTCAGTTTGAGCACGCAGTGTGCTGTCTTCAGTTGCCATTTGAGACCCGTATTTCCCATTCATGATTTTTGCTCTAGTGTCACGTGATGAAAGATCATGCGCAGGTTCTATCTTAAGCTCCGTATAATGTTCAAGCCGTTTATTGAAAGGAAGACGGTGGGCACTGAACGTCAAAAGAAAACAGGACGGAGATGCAGAAGGGGAGTTTAGACAAGCTTGCAACCCGAGAGCTGAAAATGAGGTCGCTGCTGGGACTCATATAACTGTCGATTACGATAAACGCTCTACTTAGATGCATCGTGTCTAATCTGGAGGATTAAACGTTCTTCGTTCTCATTTAAAAGATCTTCAGTATTTGTCTCCTATGTACAGCAGCGGAATATATAGCACTGCAAAAACATTTCCCGCTGAGAAAGAATCCCTTTACTAAAAAAGCAAACAATTAACAGAAACATCCCAGTATTCAATTCATAATATTGAAGTGCACAGTATCTCTGTCACTTGCCTTTCCTTTGACGCGGCGTACTTCGATGGAAACACGCGCACTAGTCACCTTTCGGTGGATTGTAAGAACAGCAAAGATGTCGTACATCTTTCAGCCAGTCATAAACCGATTTTTAACAACAGCGAACATAAAGATAGTACGACGAGATAAAATACAACAATAGTACTCTATATCGCAGTGGTAAAGAAAACATACTTCATGGCGTATTTTCATCCATCACAAACGACCCAGAAAAGTGTAAACTGTCGTGCTTTGTTAATGGCCCCGTTTATATGGACGACTCGAATTACGGACAATATTTCTGAGGGCCAAACTTTTTTAATGTGTTTGCGCCTCGTTAATATGGAAACTCGCTGTCCAGACAATGGACAAGGGGAAAATGCACAGAGCCAATTTGTCACTCATGTAGGTCTCTCGCGTTAATATTGACAGAAGTGAGAACCCATCGTTATACTTCCCCGCCGAAATGTTTCATTTTCTGCACTTTGAGTGCGTGCTACATGAGGAAGGCAATCATGAAGCTAAAGTGTTCAAGTAATGCCCCATTTCTTGTGTGTCATGTTTTCAGGGCTAAGTTGCCTAGCTAGCCAATGCACCATTTTCCGTATTCCATAAGTGGCTGTGAAGAAAATTCTCTCGGCATCTTGTGCAGAGTAGAAGACCAAGTTAACCATTTTTTAGCCAATCGAGTGCTGTCATCATATAGCAGCAGTTCACAGACTGTGAACACTTGTAATAAATGTTGTCATTTCTCCATAAGATGTCATAACGCATTGGATGGCATTACCGATAGATGCGTCAAGTTACAATAGTTTATTTCATGCATAAAGGTGACCGTGATATTGACTTGTATATTTCTCTAAATTATTACTAGAGTTTAAACTTTAGTGTTCACCACTATGAACAAAAGGGGATCAAAGTTACAGCTTGCTTTTCTTTAAATATTTTTGTTCGCGATTCGTTATTATGGACGACTCGCTTTATGGACAGTTTTCATCGTGAACCAAAGTGTTCATATTAACGAAGCACGACTGTACATACACTGTGGGAAAATTGAACGGCTGTTTAATCTTTTCGACAAGAGTACTCTCACAATGCGTAATTTACTGGTGTTCGCTTCCTAAAGCAACGAAGAAGTTAATTATTACTTGCACTCCAGCTAACTGATAATAAACTCTCGCATTTTCTTTTGCGCACATGTTAAAATTTGCAATAGCACGCGTCAGTTCCGCATATAGCGCCCTTTTGCCAATAAGACTATGTTCTACGTGACAGCGCGTAGTTCTTCCGACAATATACCCAGTGCCTTGTGCGATCCATGTAACGCATCGCCATCATCAGCCTCACTACGTCCACTGCATGTAGGACTTTCTCTCCCATTCCTCCCCCATTAACCGGGTCCTGTGCCATTTGGGATCATCTTCTCCCTGCAAAGTATCTCATCCGACTTGCCGCCGCCCCCTGCTACGCTTGCTTTCTTTTTCAACCTTTTACCATTAATGACCATCGGCTACCTTGTCTTCTCATTACATTCTCACCCATGCTAATTTATTATTCTTGATTTTGACTAGGATCTGCCTCTTTCATAGTTATTTAGTTAGATGCATTAATAGTTAGAGAGATGCGTTTCCTTAGCATTTCCGATGCTTCGCTGCCTATATCGTAAAGGGGTGTTTTCTTTTGGGACTGTTGAACAACGCTTTCGTTTTCAGCGTACTAATTTTTATACTTACTGTAGTGCTCTGCGCGTCGAATTCGTCCCCTGAGTTAACAGGACATGACAACAGTGGGACCTAGTTAAATTACTCAGGTATGCTCCGTTAACTTTAATTACCAGTCCTTTCCAATCGATAGATATCCGAATATGCGGGGTATAAACACGCGGTTTGTTCACGAAGTGTCTATAATAGTCCCGTATTTTTACATATGGCTCTTCTAATACACCCTTTTCCTAAAATCTTGCATGAGAGCCGAGGTTTCGACTGCATCCCATGCTCCCTCGTAGTTTATGAAGGCTGTAAAGGAGTTCTTACATTCATATGTAGAGAAAAAAAAAAAATGAAGTTTGAGTTAAAGAGGATAAGCCCTATACTCACCCCCTTTCAACTCTACCTAAAGTGTGTGTGAAAATTTTGAACATTTGGTAACCTCCTGTCAACGGTTTACTGCACATCGCAGGACACTGCGCAATAATTTAAGCTTACCTAAAGAAACAACCTTGCGCCTTGAACATGTCCTGGGTCCTTGGTGCGACGGATCGTCTGCTGCGAGGGCTACCAAGGCCTTACTAACTTTTCTGAAGGACACAGGGTTGATTAATACCCTTTAAAACTCATCTGTGTGTGATTATGTGCGTGTGAAAGTTAACTTTTCTTAAGGACACAGGGTTGATCAATACCCTTTAAAACTCATCTGTGTGTGCTTATGTGCGTGTGAAAGTGTGCGACACCGATTCTCTTTTTTTTCTCATTTATTTCCCCTTCCCCTCCCACAATCTGTCACCCTCATCCCTCAACCCTCATCAGGAGTAGCATGCTAGGCTTACCACCAGGCAGACATCTCCTGTTGCCATTAATATATATATCTCTCTCTATCTCTCTCTACCTAAAGAATCCCCGATATAATGCTGCTCTTCGTAAAGTGCTGTGCAAAGCACTTTAAACGCTTCCTTTTCCGTGCATGCAGTGGTTACGCCGCTCGACTACTAGCAGTGCCTAAGGATGCGGGATCAAATCCCCACCGCGGCGGCCGCTTTTCGGTGGAGTAAGGCGCCCGTGTGCTGTACGATATCAGCGCACGTTAAACAACCTCAGGTGGTCGAAATCATACGCAGCCCTCCACTAAAGCGTCTCTCATAGCCTGAGACGATTTCGGACGTTAAACCCCATCAACCGACCAACCATATCAACCAACCTTTTCGTGAAAAGTTGCATGATGTATCTCTGCATCTTTCGTATTTTCAGCCGTATAGTCTGTATTCCGTATTATTTTGTATATCCACCTTTGTCTACGCAAAAACTATTTTCTACACTCTCAAAAAGAATTATTTAATCGTCCTTAAACCTGTTATACGCCAGTGGGGGCGAGGCAGTATGTCGTTTAATTATTTGCGAAGCCTCAATCGCAATTTCTCGTTTCACAACTTTTTTACGAATTGTCGGGGCAAATGCGATGAATAGACATGGTTTTGTGACAACGTCGCCAAATCGTCGCTCTCTACAAGTGCGCACGATACGATTTCAGTCGAATCGCGTGCTCCTCGAGTGCGCTCGCGGACGCGCCTTTGTGTACGGGTGACGGTCAGTGGCCGGGCGCAGAACTGAAAATGACGGGCTGAACATCTAGCGACGACGCAACAGCGGCAGCGCGCAAAAGCAAACAGCATAAGCAGGAAGTGCCCGCACGAAGCCATGGCCGGGCGGCGACCAAGATGGACGTTCTGTCGCACCGACAACGATCGGCGCCCCGCTGCGACTACGTGCTCCGTCTGTAATGAAGCATGAATGCCGTACGTGCCGCGGCGCGCCGAGCTCCGGGGGGAGCGACGGGCGCGGACCGAGTCCGCCGGGCCGCCCAAACCTCGGCGGCTCCACAAAGGACCGAGGCTCACGTGCAGGCACCACCCAGCAGCCATTGTTTCGCGCGGCCGCAGAGTGCTGCGACCGAGGCCCGCTGTGACCGGCAGCGTGCGCGTGTATCGGATGGCTCGCGTGCCCCGACGACGATTAGCGGCTTGCCCTGAAGGTGGGCATTCATGGGGGCGCGGGTTCACGGCTCGCGCCGCAGACGTGCCGTTCGTCATCCGAGCCGCCCATCTGCGCTCGCGAGACGAGAAGCGTTTTTCAATCGCTCCATTGAGGCGGCTGTTATGGTGCATGTGCAGATCGGCGTCTCCTGCCTGCTTTATTGTAGCGAATGAAGTGCACGACCGCGAAGGGTGAAGGAAGTTGTCGTTACGAGTTGTGCGGCAATACACGCCGGAAACAACGGGCAACTTCGCACTGGTGCCCCTCAGGATAACGTGGATGTATACCTCCAGAGTAACACTCGGCGCCAGCATTCCGTACTCGGACACCCTTAGACTCATCGAATCTGCTGTCCGAAAGAGAGGCCTCGGTACGTCCCAAATCGAAGCTCTATGTTCTCGATAGCGCCTGGAAGGAGCGAACAAGGCGATACTGTGTCTAGAACACCGTTGCTTTTGGCGCGACGGAGGAATTAGTTCGCTGCCTCTTTATTTCCTTTCATTTAATTCTTACATCGTTTTCTGCCCTCTCAACGGTGTGTTCTTTGGGTCACTTCCCATATCACAGTTTTGGTTTGCCGATACCTGATGAATATACCTTTCCGCTCCGGGAGCAAACGCACCCTTTACACATACACCAGAGACGATGTGCCGTTGGAAGTCGCCAAAATAACTCTTTATATAAATAAATAGCAATAAAGGGCAGAGATAAGGCGATGAGGGGTTCGCCTAGGTGGGTATATGGACGCGTGCCTCTCGCGCTATTTACCCCCTAACGCGCCTAGAAACGCGGTGCGCGATGCCGCAGGCAGTGGCGGCCCGGCACCGCGCGGTACACCCCGGGGCCTCCTCCGCAGACAGACAGAGACGCAGCAGCGAGTGGACTTTTGAAAGGGCTCTTTTGAAGGCGGTCACGCCTTTGAGCACCGCGCGGCCAACAGGCAACGGTGCGCGGACAGAGGGAGCTTCCTGAAAATTAATTTCTGCCCTGCGCCGGCGAAGCCCAAGGGGCCATCGTTGTGAGTCCGCGAGCGGCCGCGGAGCTGCTGCTGTGCCGCCGACGCAGAGACGGGACGGCGCGCGCTCTGCAAAGTGCGCCTTTGCTGCGCGCCGGCTTGGGGAAAGAGGCGCCCGCGTTATGCGTGTGACGCGATGCGTTTCGCCGCTATTAATACGAGAAGGGCCGCTCTCCCTCCTTCCTCCCACCCTCGCGCCACCAGTGTTCTGGCCCGCGCTAGCCGTGTCGCCATATATCGTCGCCTTCCCAACTTTCTCTTATTGTCGTGCACTCTCGTTTCGTTCTCAGCGGGCACAAGGTCCAACGTTATACACGCTCGCAGTGGAACACGCAGCATTTGTGTCAGAAACGCTTCGCCTAGCTCAGCAGCGCCTCAGGAGCCTATGCTGTGCATGCTTTACAAATATAAAGAGGGAACTGGTATAATGGTAAACGCATAAAGACAGGCATACAACTTGAAATGGGTTGAAAACCGTCGTGTAGCTCTCATCACAACTGACGCTGCACTAAACGTGTTAGCGCAGAACAACTTTGTTGAATGCTCTGATGCACTGACGCCTCACTCATTTTCGGCTATGTGTTTCATATCTGCCAGGCTCAGGGGTCGTTGCGTAACTATCCAGGGCAGCTCGGGAGAGAACGGAACAGCTTATTATGCGCCCCTACCACTGTGGCCCCTACGCAAGAGCTGAACAGTTCGACGGCATCAAGGCAGGATAGGTCCATCTTGCGATGGTCTTGGCGCTCCCGGTCAGTTCGCGTAACTGCACGAGAAACGTGTGCGGGCGCGGTCTCCTAAATGCTCGAGGGCCGCAGGTCCCGGCCCCGTCTTACGAAAGGACGCGTCCGACGACGGGCAGCCAGTGACGTGTGCCGTTGATCTCGCCGGTTGCGCATATAGACAGTGGGGAGCGCGAAGAGCACCTGCTTGAGGCCCTATGAGGCGTGTCGTATTCGGTGACAGGCGGACTAAATAAAACGCGCTGCTCGGACAAAGCAAACGCGGGTGCCACAGCCACGGAGGGGCTGCCTCAGGCGGCGCATCATTACAATGACTGATTAGCGAGACGCGGGCCGGCCTTCTTCGCCCCCTCGCAGCGCGCTCGCTGCGGGGAGACTCGGGCGTGCAGATTCTTGGCACGCCTGGCGAGATTCTTGGGCCGTGCGGGCACGCAACGCTCGCCGCGCGTGGGACAGTCGCCGTAGCCGCTGTTGCTGCGTCGTCACTGTGGCGGCACACGGGCTCCCGCCGCTTATCTGGGCGTGACAGCGCCAGAACCCGGGCCTGTCCACGCCGCGGCGTGCCGCTAAAGGGGGCTCTCTCTTGCTTTTCCCCCCGCCGCCGCACTGCACTCGCTATGAAGGCATCGCGCTCCCTTTCTCCACTGCACAATCTCGAGCAGGTTGCGCCATTTGTCGCTGCTTCTTACTTGCCCCTTTATTATTATTCTTTTTCGCCAGATAATTTGCGTTCGTGAAGTGCGAAGGATATTCCACGAGGTCACCCGAATGGTGCGCTTTGGTTGTATTTGCATGGTCTCAGAGAGGCGTCTCTGTCATCATGGTTCGATTGAAGCATTTGGACGGCGAAAACTGTAAAAGCTTACATGTATGGCGAGCATAACATTACGAGCGGGGACTTTGACACGTACTACGTTCCCGGTGTGGGCGAGAGGGAAGACGACGTTGGGGACCTCGCCGTTCTTGTCTCTACCGGAGACAGATAGCTGAGACAGATCTGCTGAACGCGAAACGATCGGTCTGTGCTGGAACCGCGGATTTTGGAGACAGCGCGGCGAATAAAGTGAGAGCAAAAAGCGCGAAGATGCAGGAACACAGAGAAGACAGCGGTGGGGGGCGGCTGCGTCGGCGGCGCGAGGCACAGGGGACCAGAGAATCTCCCAACGCGAGGAACATGCGAAGGGATTCTATCTTGAGATCCCACAAGCGCGCTGCTCTTCTTCTTGCGCGTTGCTGCGCGGCGCGAGAAAAGACGACAAAAGTGGCCCGGAAAAATAGCATCCGCCCCAAAAAAAGTCGCTCTCTCCCGGCGAGCAACCGGGCGCCAAGGAGCGATGCGTGCGCGGGCTATGCCACCGGGGACGACGCGGCGGCGCTCCCAAGTGTAAGCGAATAAAACCTCTCCCCCCTCCAGCATCTTCCCCCTCCTTCGTCGTCCTCGACGCGCTGTTTCCTGGCATCTTCGACGGGGTTATCTACATTTAACCACGTTTTCCTCGAATATCGCTGCTCAGCTCAGCTGTGTGCGCTTCCTCCGCTATTGTTCTCGCTGGGAAATCGCCGCGATTGTTGTTTGGCCTCGCTTAAATGCGAATTTCGTCCAGATCAGCATTCGAATTTTCCGCAGTTCGAAATTGCGTTCCAGCTCTTTTCTTGACTCTAATCGCACTTTGTACGATTTCTGATTTAATAACTTCCGAGGTTTGTTTGTTAATTGTTTGCTTTTTTCGAACTGAAAACAACCTTTTTTAATAAATAGGTGCAGTGTGGGACATATGCTTCTTGTCATTGCTTATAGGTCACCAACTGTATGCTTTCACTTGCATCTTGCCGCCATTCTTCTATGTTTTCTCAACTGTGCGTATGTCAATGTACTACACTGTGTCAATGTACAATATGAATATACATCCTACGCATTTAGCTTTAACAAGCCGCTCATGCGCAGTCCTTCGTTTTAATTCACTCGTTCTAGCTGCCTATTTGGCAAAGTACCTAAGCTTGCATAGATTTCTGCCTGTTCATGCAGCGAAACATGCAACTGTCCAGATGAAACAACATCAGGATAGGGCGATATGACAATTTGGGCATAAAGTAACGGATGAAATTGTCTTTTAGTTAGGAGAAATGACAAGACACCATCGCACAGCAATGAGCGCTTGTCACCCTGTTTGCTTGTTTGTTTGTTTACGCCCCATAGTAATGTTTTGTAAGATCTGAAGTCCCTCCACGTTTGTACAAATATTCTGTAATTTGCTGCTCTCCTCTGAGAAGTGAAATTTATTTTTAAAAGGGCCTTCGCATGCACTGTAGTGTCATGATGAAGACGTCATAAACCTGTATGCCACTCTTTAAACTTGGCGGCGCAGTACGTGCTTTCGCGCTCGAATGATGGTGTGTCCATACGTTTTTTTTTCCCACGCCTTTACGTTTTAAACTGATCTGTATGTACTGTACAGGAGCTTTTAGTGTGCTCTCAAAATCACACCTGCGTCTCCCAGAATAATGTGACAGTAGCGTGTTTAGCGCAAACAGAACTTGGTGCTGTTCTGTTCATTTTAATTATTTTGTGGCCAGATTATTTTATCACAGTGCGTCCTCTTGCAGCGCTAGAAGTACACGCGATCGCAGCTTAAGGTTGCACAGACGCGCAATAACTTGACTGCTGCATCATTTTTCAACGCGAGCGCCTTAAGCGCATGATGCACGTACTCCGACTATATCTGCCGGAACACGTATAGTTTCATCTAGCATTAGCTTCTGATGGTTGTTCTCAAAGGCAGACACGGAATTCCGGCCACTTGAGTTCTAAACAGTGCGCACAGCTGAGATCGGCGTTTCTTTCTCACGAGCTTGATAGCTCGTCCGACCATTGCACCTATCGCCATCTCCATACGTTGCCTCGTTTCTTCGCCTCTCCGCTCATTTCATCGCGACATCGTTTTTCTCAACGCGAACGGATTCGTTTCAAGGCGCGTGCTGTGTTTTACACCGTGCTTAACAACAAAAGGACGCGCGAAGTCACTTTCACCGACAACCCGCGCCCAAAGCCCTAAGCCGGGTAGGGAGAGCCCGCAGTGCGCGCACGACGTAAAGCCTCTCCTCGCGTGCATCCTCCTAAGCATGGAAAACCCTATCTGCGGCAGTGGCCCGGTGATAGTGGCAGAGCGAGCCCTTTATAAAGTGCGCTGCATCGCCCCCCCCCCCTCCCCAGCGTTCCTCGTTGCTGCAGCTCCCTCCAGGTCGTCGTCAGCTTTTCCTCGCTGCCGGAGATTTGCGAGTGCGCGGCAGGAAAGCCCCCAGAGCCCCGCCCTCTCCTCTTTCTGCGCATTACGAAAGGCGTTCTTGCTGGATGCGAAGACGGGAAGGGTGGCATCGAATGCCTTGTTGGCTGCAGAGAGCCCTCGTGCGCTGCTATCATCGCGCCCGCAGCTCGGGTGGCACGCGGGGAAACTCCCGCGGCCGACGCGCGCGGTTATTACGGCCCGTAAATTAATAACAACGGCGGCGTGTACAGCTCCTGAAATATCGTTTGAGCACGTGTATACGAGCCACGTTTTGCGAGCCGGGGCTCTCCGCGCAGGATTAGGCTCCCGGCTGGAATGCCCGCGCGCCAAGAACGCTCCGGCGCTTATTTCTGCGTGCTTCGGGCTGGGTGGGCATATAAAGCTCCAGGCGTACGTGTCCGCGAAACCGGGGTAGGCGAGTGGCGGATTCGCGGAGAGAAAGGAACTACTGCTCGCTTCCCTGTGTTTCAGGGCAAAAGAAATGACGACGCGCTGATCCCACGCTTGGGGCGAAGGCGCCACAAAATCCGTGAGAATCCTTTGACATCTGCAAGTCTGGCTTTGATATAGAAAAAAAAAAAAAAGTGCTTAGATAAATAGGGAAACACGGAGTGCGGAGTACACAAGCTTATACCGTTGTTGGGGGCACCTAATCCGGTGTAACAAGTTCCCTGTCATGAATGGTGATAGGACTTTTGTAGCGCAGGAGCAGCTTGGTCATGCCACCTTTGTATTTTCAAACGCAGTGGTGACAGGTTCAGTTTTGCTTCGTGATGAGTGTAAACCAATTGCCGAGTCGGAGTAACGTACGTTGGACACCTGAGTCTCTCTTGACTCAGCTCGCAAGAAAATTGTATATTTTTCTGTTCGATAACGGGTCACACTCACGTAGCAAGGCAGTAATACATCTGAGTGCTTGCACGTCTGCATTATTAATTTGAAGATTATGAAAACAAACGGACATATACCAGAACTGTAAGTATGGCTTTGAGGATGATGTTTCCTCTTTCAACCGACTTTTACAAAAATAATCTAGGCTTAGTGGTTAGAATGTGTTTCGTGTTTTAACATATTTCCAACGGTTGATAGGTTGACCAATCAGCGACTATTTTTGATTGAATAATCGACAGAACGTGCGCCTGACAACGGTGAAGCACCCACCAACGGTAAAAACCGCACGCTTTCATTCATGCCAAGCCAAGCGTGCCGCTTTTAGGACCAGGTCACGTGGGTCTGCCCTCACGCGCCCCGGAGCGACACGTGTCCGCGAACTTGAGCCGTTCGAGCCGCCGTCATTGAAGCGTGTTTTTCTCGCGGCGATCGCGTCACCAGAGGGAGGGACGCCTATTTCGAGTCCTCCTAATTGCCGCTCTCGATATAGTCGTCACGCGGTCCCCGCATAAACCGGCCGCGACATCGTTTAGAGACAGCGACCGCCTCCGGCAGCGCGAGCAGCGAACACACGTAAATAGTGCCGCGCGCTCTTACGGGGAGAGGAGGACGGGTGGAGGAGAGAGCGCGTGGTCCGCAATCACTCGCCGCTATCACGCAGCGACCGCTTCCCCTTTCCCCCGCTCTGGCGCTTTTTCATTCCGACTGGGAATCCCAATTTATTTTCCCGGAGCCACCCTGTTCAGCGGCTTGCGTGCATCCCCCCTTTTTACAAATTTAAACCCGACCGCCGCGGCGGTGGACGCGAAAAAAGGCCCTTGGCCGCGGATGAAGCCGCACGCACAGTCCTCCCCCTTCGTCCCGGAGCACAGTCGGCAGGAATCCCTGGGTGGGCCCTTATCGCCGCTGCAAATCGAGCCCGTTGGCGCTCATGAAAATGGCAGCGCGTCGTCGACGCAATGCGCCGGGTGGTCTAGCTCTTCCGCTCGCCTCAGGAGAACGGGGGCGCGGCATCCCCCGCGAGAGGCTCGGAAGGTTTCTGGTCGCCGATGGCGCGAGAAAATGTGCACTCGGGCTCGCGTGCCTGCCAAGTGCCGCGAGGTGAAGCCGGCATGCTGCGAACGCTGAGGCGATGCCCGCGTGAATACGTCAACTGCCTTTGTGTTACGCGGAAATTCCGAGGCAAATGTATCAGAAAAGCCGTTGCTGGAATCGCTCCTATTCTTGGTAGCACTCTGGAACTAGAGCCCTCATTCGCCGATGCTGCTGTCCTTGCATGTGGTAATAGTTGGCAGGCAGTTAGAACCTGCATTCAACCGTGTTTATCTGGTCCTTGGCCTCGGGTAGGGGGCAGTTGGTAGGCAGTTTAGCTGAGGCTGAAATAAAATAAAACAGAACACTTCATTGACGCCAGTGGGTTTCAAACTTTCGTCGGCAGGAATGGAGCAGCTTCGCTGTCCACTGCGTTGTACCCGTAGTATACCTGCAGCTCCGCAGCCGCACATTGCGTTTGTTTGACAGCCAGTCTCCCGCATTGAACTCTGCACGTTGCCATCTACATGAACTGCCATCCGTACGCAATGGGTCCAAAACGCACCATTTTCGCAGCGACCCCAAAATGTACATAGTGTACTACCCCAAATATGCCCAATCATCAACTTCGCCGATAAATGCCTGAATCACGTTTAACGTTGAAACCGATCTTCGAACCGAAACGGAAGTGCAAATCGAAGTGTGCCTAATTCGCATTTGGTCTAAGCGCGCTAAGTTGCGCCTCATTTGCTTTTTTCCCCTTTTCTTAAAAAGTACTGCCCCGTGAGAAAAAAAATATAATACATTACAAGTCTATGTGTGATTACCAAAGCACAGGCGACAATTATGGGCCTGCCGAAGTTACAGGAAGGCTTTCGTATGCCGTTGGTTCTTCCAAAACCTGTTCTGTTATATAGGCCACCATAAGAGTGAAATAACTGCAAATTAAACTTGAAACTGAGCGCTCTTTGTGCCTCGGTTAACGGGCCGAGCGTCATAGCTGTGGTCCGCATGTCGACAAAATAAACTGGTTGTGAAAAGAATAAGAGACCGGAAATACATCTACGAAACGTGTCGTGCCTCTCCATTGCGCCAGTTGCAATTTTGGTCGTACTGTGCTTTGTGCCTGCGTTTTGTGACGTAGACTCCAGCTATAGCACTTAACTGCGATGAATTACCGTTGCTACCATTTGATTAAAAAGAGATGTCGAATTTTATATGGGGTACGCGCATCTGCGGCAAGGGGAGGGAGGTAGACGAAGGCAGCCGTGAAGCTTAATAAAAATGCCTTTTCAAGCCACACACTGGTACATGGAGCTCCTAGGCGCGTATTCCACCACGCAGCCAAAGCTGCGCCTTGGCAAGACTCATTCTTACATACGTGTATAACAAGTCACAGGTTCGCTTCCACTAAAAATAAAGGCTAAAATGAAGCAAACAAACAAAATATCGCGCGCTAAGGTTGCGGCGCTTATTAAAGAACCACGCAGCGTCGGGAGCAACAGGGAGCTCTACACTAGGGAGTCCTGCGAAAGCCCGCACGGCACGCGGGAACGCAGAACGTCACGTGTTATTACCTCAGAGTAGACACGAGCTCCCAGGGCGCGCACCTCGCCCCTGTCTTTCCGCGGCGGCACGCGAAAAGGGCCCACCCCCGCAGCAGCGCGCCCTTCTCTTCACCATGGAGGAGCCTGCTGCGGAGGAATCCTGTCAGCGCCGCGGCGCTCCGTCTCCGAGCGGTTCGTTCCACCTGAACAGCTGCCAGCGGCGGCGGCGTCGGCGGCAAGGCCGCTTATTAACAAGCGACCGCGCGGCCGCCGCTGAGAATAGCCTCATTAGTTGAACAAGCGCGCCGCCGCCTTCGGTTCCCCGCGAGCACAGGGAGAGTCGCCGGTAAATATAAACGCAGCGCCCGGTCGCTCTATTCGAGGCCGCAATGTGCCGGCGGGACACTGACCCTCGCAGCTTGATCACTGGCCTCCCCTCGCTCACACCTTCCAGTGGTCTCTGTGTCAGGAGGAGGATGCTTGTTCGGCGATCTCTCCCCTTCGATATGGAGGAACTTGAGATACTCGATGCACTCTGATGTTGGTCCACACCCTTTCCACAGTTGAATGGCCGAAACGGAATTGTCTTGTATAGACTCGCCACGTATATGCGCCAACGAATCGCGACCGACACTGCATACGCCCAGCAACTGCCTCCCAAGAAGGGATACGCCATCCACGGCAGAGAGAATAATTCAAAAACAGCGCAGCGGCTCGCATTCCGGTGACGCAATGCGCAGCCAGCGTCGCAGTATTATAACGCAGAACACTGCGCGCCATTCGAAAAACAAAATGTCGACGAAGCAGCGGAATCAAAGGGTTCCCCTCTTGTGGGCGTCGTAAATCAAGGTTGGCCTTGGCATGTGCTCCCACGCGCCACTCGCGCGCGATGACAGGGACTTTTTAAAACACCTCGCTGAGGGCAGCGTGCCCTTTGGTGAGCGACGTGCAGAGGCCGCGCGCGAGCGCGCACCTAGCCAGCCGGGCCCGGTGCGTGAAACGAGCGCCGACATACGGCCCGCGTGCGCCAGGTTACCTCGCATCCGCCGCGGATGCGCGGGCCGGGTGCTGCGGTGCTTTATTCTTGACGCTTTGCCCGCCTTTTTGCAGCTCGTTCATCATCTGCGCTCGCTCTTTGTTAGCTGTGGTGCGCCCCGTGTGAGCACCTTGTCTCACTGTCAGCCGCACGTCTCCGCGCGCGCCTCCCTCCTCGCGTCGGCAACGTGTCCTCTGCATGTTCGCTTTGTTCTACGCGCTTTTAGGTTCGCTTTACTTTTGCATAGCTCCGCCGTCTCCGAGTCGTGAGCGGCTGGGGCTAGGGCCTCGCGCAGCGGGCAACACGCGCTAACTAGACACCATTCTCCTCCTCCGGAACGGGCCGAAAATGTCCGCATGTGCTCACCCAGGGCCGCCACTAAGGGCAAGGTGGACACAGAAGTGGCCACTCCAAGGTCGGTGCCGAGGACGGTGCGATGTCTGTGGCCGCTGGGTTTTCTCGATCTGTCGAACCACTCACCGGTCTCTGCAAGAGTATCGGTAGATGTTTTATCGAGGCAATAGAGAGCCAGATTGTATATATATAGTGAAGTGTACAGTGCACTAAAGTAAGGTTTAAAGAAAGCCAGAAAGAGAGAGGGAAAAGCCGTGGGGAGGTCAGGGGTGCAAAGTTTAGCATTCTTCATTCTCCTATAATCATAGCTGATTCCAATATTTTTAAGAACTTTTATTTTTGCAGGAAACTTTAAAATTCGCCAAAGCGCAAAAGCAAAGAGCGTACAACCTTCGCGTGCTGGACAGTGATGAACGAACATGCAAATGGTAATTTCTTTCGTGTGAAGGTGTATATTTAACGTTGCGGTACAAGGCAGGTTCTACAAAGAGCACCTTTTCTCCTCTCGTGTCCGTGCAGGTCATGGTGGCGTCAATCAGCTGGGCGGCGTGTTTGTGAACGGCCGTCCTCTGCCGGACGTTGTGCGGCAACGCATCGTGGAGCTGGCCCATCAGGGAGTGCGGCCCTGCGACATCAGCCGCCAGCTGAGGGTCTCCCACGGATGCGTATCCAAGATACTCGGCAGGTAAAGCATCCTTGGCACCCTACCCACACGAGATTGGACAAGGAGGGAAAAAAGGTGCGCCACGGCAGGCGCCCTCGTGCAATTCTCACACCTCTTTCCCACGCATGGATCTCTTGCCCTGGAAGCAACGTTGCAAAGCACGTGGTAGCTAGGTGGTAGCGGCGTCGACGCTGTTGTCAGGTGAAAAGACTTCGCGGGCTTTTCCAGCTTTCGAAAAAGACGCGCGGTTGCGCACCGAGTTTCTCCCTCCACAGGTCCGGTCGGCTTCCAGCCGAGGAGGCGCCCTTTAATTTCTATTTAAATCGTGCAGAAGTCACACTCGACAGGTGCCCTGGCAGAGTGTCCCGACGCCCAACAGATGTGCTCGTTAACTCTGACCCGCTCCACCTCACTCGTAGCTGTCAGGGCTGCTCCCGAGCTGCTGACTGCTTGCCGCGCGACAGCGACTGTCCCCGTTCAACCCGTGGGGAGTGAAAAGGCGCCACTCTCGCATCGCGCATATGCACCCCTGCCTCGCGCAACAACTGGCAGCAGAATTCCTTCCGCGCGGGCGCCCGCGAACAAGCTGACCAGAAGGGATCCCAGCCACCCTCACTACCGACTCCCTCCGAGAAAATTTACTGCGTCCTCTCCAACGCGCTTGGCAAATTCCATAACTTTTGGGTCATTTCCTCCTTTCGCCGGGCTCTGAAACGTGCGTGCAAGAGCGCTCGCCAAAAGGGACCTGTCTCTCTCCGCGCCCTGCCCCTCCGTGCGTCGGCTGCATAGATGCTCGAATGCACCCCGAGTTTCACCCCTGTTTTGGAGCACATAAAGACCGGGCGGCGACCCCTCTGCATCCGTCCTCCGCACCACCCTCAGCAGAAACGGCCGCGCTTTGCCCGACAAAAAGCCAAGCTGTGTGTGCGTCCGTGTAGTGCGGGACACTGATCGACTCGGCGGCGGCCCGCGAGATGACATCAGCGCGGTTCACTGGCGTGCGTAATAATGACATCAGCAGCGCCACCCGACAACCGTCTGTCTTAATCTGACTTTAAAATGGACCTCGCCCGAACCGCGCGGTCTGATGGATACCGCTTTTCCGGGGACAACAAAAGGTCCCCGTTGTAGCGTAATGATCTCCTGAAAGACTGGGGCTGACTTAATTGTGCTCGGTCGCCTTCCTTTGTGCGCCAACCAGATGGCGGAGAGCACGGCGCGTTCCGAGCACTCTCTTCGCGCCTAAACGTAGCTTTAAACTGTGTGCATGCGTACACGAGAGGTTGGTGTATCCAGAGCTTCCTGCATCCAGAGGCTGATGCGCGGATGGCAAGGCAAACGCAGCGGCTTGACTGCAAAGCTCTATACCGATTGCAAACATGATGAGGTTGTGGGAGCAAACTCGTTCCAGTATGCGAGGATAAGAAGGCAAAGCGCCACACTCCAGTGGTTAGCGTGTGGAAAGGGAGCTTTCTATATTTATTAATCAACTGTCTAATTATGCTCATCGATCACTTCTCATAACCATAATGAGATTTTAACCGGCCAAGTTGGAAAGCGTTTATGAGAAGCCGTTTGAAAAATGGAATTGCCCGTATTATGTAGTAGATTGCTTTACCTCGTTCATTCAACTAATTTCAATGGCTGAGCAAGAAACCGCGTCACGGTTTCTACTGAGCATGCGCGGGGCCAACTGTGTCGATGGGAAGTCGCGCCAAATCGAAGCGAATAAGGGCTGATAAGAGCAATTTCGCTAGCAAGAAAGTGCGCTCTCGCACCGTGTTTGTTTGTTTTATTTTCGTTCTTCTTTTATTTATTTATTTATTTTTTTTTTTTTTTCTGCTGCTATAATTGCGGAGAACGGTTACCACCGGGGGCTGAAGTTCCAGTGCTCCGCGCGGGGGAGTGGAGCGCGCGTGAAAGATGGCTCGGCGGTGCGCCGCATGCGTATTATTGGCCGGCCGCTGACCACGCCGCGAGGCTGGACGCTGGCCGCCTGTGCGCTTGGACTAAGCGCAGGAGCGACTTGTGGTTCACGGGGGCCCCCGTATTAATTACGCGGGACGCCGAGGAAGAGCGCGAGACGTAATTGCAGAGGTCGAGAGGACAGTGTGGCAATCACGGATCGATAGCTAATTTGGAGTCGCCCGACGCACGGCTGCGCCCGTTTGACGCGCGTGGCCCGGCCGGAAAAGCGTGTGGAATAACAGCCGGCACCAGCTTGGCGGCGTAATACCTTATCCGACTGCTGCGCACGTACGGCAAATGACCAGCAACAGAGCGCGTTATGCACACACTTGCTGCGTGAACAGTACAGTTCCTCTCATTGTGCGTTCTACTTCTTTCGATAAGGCGGCATTCGCTTCTCCTTCAACGGTGCACACGGAATGCGTGCCTGGCCTTTACGGAGAAGTAGAGGCCACCTCGATGTATAAATTGTACATGCGTTGTTTTACAAGGTGTCATCAATTGAAGCACAGAAATTGACATTAATCCGCCCCGGCTTTGTCGCGCTGAATCAGGTTGTTATTCCAAATCATTTATAGCATACAGAAAAAAAAAAAAATGCAAGTTTTCCACGGTGGTGAGCTCGATCGGCGATCCCACAGCAGAGTAAAAGTTTGCATTCAGCAGTTAAATGACGGCCGCCCGTCTACCTTTTGTCTACCTGTCCGTATATATATGTGTGCACAGGATGGGGGAGTAAGAAATGCGATATAACGATCGGAACTCACATTCTGAGCGTGTCATTAAGTGAATTATTGCATGAGATCAAAAGGGGCGAACGAGAGCAAATGGCGCAATGGTCGTGGGCGAGTGAGCGCGGCTCCACAAGGCGCTCTTTTTTTTTTTTTTTTTTGTTTGCGCGCAGGTACTACGAGACGGGCTCAATTCGGCCCGGCGTAATCGGCGGCAGCAAGCCGAAGGTGGCCACGCCCAAGGTGGTGGACGCCATAGCCAACTACAAGAAGCAGAACCCCACCATGTTCGCCTGGGAGATCCGCGACCGGCTGCTGGCCGACGGCGTCTGCGACCAAGACAACATACCCAGCGTTAGCTCCATCAACAGGCAAGTGCACGCATGCAATCTCTACAGGGAGGGCAGGGTGTCTGAAACACGCTGCACTCCCGCCGTCTCCTCATTTCCCCTCGTAATCGTGCAAGGGTAGCCAACTGGATTTTTCATCCAGATAGCTCCCTCGCTTTGTGTTTCTCTTTGTTGTGTCATTCTCTGAGGAGAAGGTCTAACGTAGTTTGAGCAACCGTGTGCAAGGTTGCGCACAGTAAGAAGCCTCCATGATTTTCTCGCTCTTTCGACGTCACGAAAGCTGGCATTTCCAGGGGAGGAGCGAGGAAAACGGGCGAAGCTGTGAGCACCTGCGGCTTTTAGAAGCTCGTAAAGACAATGCCTTTTGGGGCCGCCGGGGCCACCAAATGGCCGCCGTAAATCCCCATGGGTGGAGAGAGCTCGCGGGAGGGAAAGAGGGAACCGCCGTTCGCGGCTTCGAAGTTCGGTCCGTGCTTCTATATTGCGAACGCTGCGCACGCGCGCCATATACATCCACGGAGGTGGCGGGATATCGGCACTCCTGTTGATCCCGCCGACTTTTCGGCCGGCTCGGTTCGCGCCGCTGAATCGACCGAGTGCATAGCCGCGGCTTTTATAAACCGCGCTGCATAGGGAGGACGGCGAGGTTAGCTGAAAACAATAGAAGGGAGCCACGAATACAGACACAGATCGAGAACCGAGGAGAGGGAGGAGCGGATCAAAAAGAGCAGAAAAAACTGCTGGAGAGGGCGGCAAATGGGCTCCGCACGGAGAACGGTCCTTCCCGGAGGAGTCTTCCCGCTCAGACGACATATAAAACGCATTTCGCGGCGCGTGCGCCGTTCCGCCACTTTCGCAGCGCCCTCTTCACGCCTTGGCGGGCACCTCTTTATGTCTCGCACGAGAACAGGCCTGCTAGAGGGTCACGGGGCGACCCAACTGCAGGGCCAGAGCCGCAATCGATCGGCCTGGCCGGGCGCTGTGTAGCCCACCGCACTCTACGAGGTACCACTCGCGTGTTTTCTCTCCCATCGAGAAACAGGAAGCGTGCTCTTTGCAACGAGCCTGTGGTCTACGGGCTCCTCTCGGTGAAATGAGTGGGGGCGGGCTCCTTTGGTTAATTTGGTGTGTAAGGTTCTGCGTCCTCTGAAAGCCGCAGCAACGTGCACCGAGGCACCGCTACAGATTGCTGCTCAGTTTCAGCAAAGCCAAGCATTGTCTGACGTACCGCCCTTGGTATTCACGCGCACTGATATGTAACCACAACAGCTTATATCGATGTCACCCTGTTCACCGCTCATCTGGAGACTTAACGATACATAACGAAAGAGCTTGCAGCCAAATGCTGTTCACTGAGACATGTCTTAGTTTCAACTATGACGGGTAATACTGCGTTCCTCTTTGTTATTTCTTTTAAACCTATTATGGGGACGCCCGACTGGTTGCAGTCTGGGTATAGCTCCTCGCCACAAAAACCCACGTCCACCTCTGCTTAGTCTGCTGCGAGTCTGCTACTAAACTTCACCCGCGAAACAAGGTTTTAATCTCTTGGCGCTATACTAAACTGACAAGCCTTCGATGAACGCCCCTTTGTGGCGCGAAAAGGCTGAGAGCTAAGAACAAAGGAAAGGAAATAATAATAAAAAAAAAACAGAAAAAAAAAGCGTTTTCAGCGATCGAAAGGCGTGTAGCAGCCGAGTTTGCTATCGGGCAATCATCGTTTAAATTCATCGCCGGCCATCTGCGCGGCCACAAGAGAACGTCTCTATTTCGCTCTTCGAGGGCCCTCGCGCGAAACGCGGAAGCTTATTAAACAGATAGCCATCACTGGACTCGCTATAGGGGCGACCGGAGGAGCGCTGGCGCAACACCACTCGCGGGCCTTCATCACACATTCAATCAGGCTCTCTGCGCGTTCGGAGCGCACCGCAACGGCGTCCACGTAAGCGCGCGCACGCTGGGTAGCGCGGTCGCCAATTACCCGAGCGCCGCACTGGGAAGAGGTGTGCGCATCTCCGCCGCGGCTCCATCCTCCATCGGCACTTGGGTGCTGATCCCTTCGACTCCCTGCAACCCGCTAGTTCCTCCATTTGTGCCCCGACGAGGCCGACGCGAACAGACGCCCCTGTTCCCCGCCCGGCACCGTGCAGCGGCGCCCCTTATCCGGCGCTAATCGTAATATCGAGGACAGGGATTGCCACTTCTTTCTCCGACAGAAGGAGGAGCGGGTGCCCACATCGGAAGAGGAAGAGCGTGGAGAGGCGGCTTCTGTTGTTGGCACCGCGCACTCCTGCGGCGGTCCGCCATTAGGGAGACCATGTTTCTCTGGTCGGGGCCTTTATTATTTATTAGCCGCGGGGCAGCGATTGGCCGTCGATAAACATGTCATCGTAGAGGGGGCCCGAGCGCGGCGCCGGCCCCGGTTCTGGCGGCGCGTGTTGAGCGTCAAGTGATGGGGCTCCTCTACGCGCGAAGCTGTGATGACAGATCTCCCCGCGCGAGAGGAAGGACGATGCCAACGACGCTTAGAGAGAGTTCTGCTCACACATTACGGCCACTTGGTCCGGATATATTTTTCTGGTAATGACTTCGACCTGCGTTTTCTTGGGAGGCCCGTGGGAAGTTCGATTCTGCTCCCATGGGAGAGCGAGAGGCAAGCTTCGGAGGGAAACAGAGATGGTCGCTGCCTCGCATTTATGCACACGCTAAATACCCACTATTTACCGATTACTTGTCTGGAGAATGCAAATGCACCTTGTGAGAATCGAACCACTGAAACCGGGACCTTCCTTTCCTCCTATTTCGTCATATCGCTGCTTATTTGTCAACCTTGGACGCTTAGGGCACGTTAATTGAGGCAGGAAATTTACTTTTATTGACGATGCTTCCTTTGTATGTAAGCGTGTGGAAATATGCTTTCCAGATAAGGGTGATAAAAGCCTGCTTCCATGAACAGTACTTGCATGAAAACGTAATCGGCTCCGAGTTTGGAGGAGTTCTGTACTCGCCACAGCTGAGCGTTACGAATGAAACGCTCAGCTGTGGCGGATATATAGGTCCCATTATATAGGTCCCGGATATATAGGTCCCAATTTTTTAGCAGTCTTGCGCATTCTGAGCGAGAAGGTTCCGAAGGCTTCAAGCCGTCATGCCGTCGTTTGTTGCAACTCGGCGAGGTGTTAAACGAATAAACTTGTAGAATCAGAGCGACCTATACGGAAATATTCGCTGCACGAAGGTGAGAGCAGTACAGCCTCGTCATCCGTATTTTCATGGTACAGCACGCAGCGCTCCTTGACGAGTGATAACGCGCGACCGTGTGCGCATGTTCCAACCTCCATCTCAGGGCTGCCACGAAGAGCCCGGGGCTGCATATAGCTATAACGACGTCTGTCTCACAACCCCTGGGGTATTACTTTATTTTTTTGTTCTTTCCTTCTGCGATTCGTATTCGCAACTAAGGAGGCTCGCCTTTTCGGGCATCTACATACCACAGGTTCCAGTTATACCACATACATTCACATTCCCTTGAACATTGGAAAATGAGTGAAATGGACGAAGGCTATTTACGTGCGCATTTACAATTTTCGTATAGATTTATATTTTTCTTTTTTATACAAGGAGATCGTCTAATCTCTTAGTTGGAAAAGTTTTGGCTATTAAAATTTAGCGGGTCCTTGAGGGCATTGATGCTTTTCGCGCAGCTATTTAGTGCGACAAAACATTGCTTATCGATCAAATGGGAACGGAGAAAAAAACAAATATCTGCCTAAATATTAGGCTGGTACACTAGCTTGCCGCGCCACTCTAT
>NC_139344.1:129443362-129595442 GCF_055883805.1 Amblyomma maculatum
GTTAATTTCATATCGCCGTCGCAACGAGAACGACCGATAGTGTCTGTAGCAGCAATAGGCCATTGTTTTAATAATGATTCTCGAAGAGGAAGTCATTTGAATTAGCTAGCGGCGAAGTATCTGGTGCTAGAAGCATTGCGAGCTGCAGGCAAAACAAACCTAATACAAACATGCGTCGCACACGCGCCTTTCTCACTCGACTCTTGTATATACGGCGTAGTCAGGCGAGAGTGTATTGGCATAGTACTTCAACAGTATAGGTATGGCGTTCATGCATGAGTGAGCCAAGCATCCCAATTATCGTCGTTGAAGTTTAAACGCGGAAACCATCTTTTTTATGAGGCGTAAGTAGCAAGCCGCCTAGATGGACGTGTAGTACGTCTTTGCGCTTCTCATAAAAAATTCAGTGGTTGACGCAAAAGGGCGGCACAGTGTGGTGGTGTACTACGTAACTTGAACTAGGGAGACTGGCTTTCACATTAGCTAGCGTGTTTCCACTACGGCTCGCATAGTGTCGCGCGCTCGCCATGCGCGGCTCCGCTAATCATCGAAGAGTAATAATGCATGGCCGGAGGAACCCCGTAGTACATCGGGAGACGCCACGAAGAACGATGACTGCGCGGGGTGCGCTCGTCCGGCGTGCTCAGACAGGCGCGAAATTGGCCCAATTCGAAGCGGCGGGTCGCGTCATAGCGGGGGCGATAAGGCCCGAATGAGCATGGCTGCTGACGTTCGCCCCACTGCGGCTCCGAAGCTGCATGCGCGTCGCGGGAGTCGGCGCCCGTGCGATCAAACCTGCGTCGCGCGCGCTGCTCCGTCGGGCTGCAGTCACGCTTTCGGCAGGCCGTATCGCGTCCCCTTCTTGCGTATCGAACCGGGCGTGGGAGAAAACCGGTGAGGCGTTGCTCCCGTCGCCTTCTGTCCCGCTTGAAGGGGTCAGCGCCAGGGCTCAGTACGGCCACTACGCCGCGAGCGATTGCGCCTTTGTGCGGGGTGTCCCCGCTATTTTTCGCACTGCTCACGAGGTTGGCGCAGTATCTACGTCAGGACACACGAGGCATCAGGCGTCGGGTCAGCAGTCGACGCCGTCGATGGCTCCTTTTCGGCTCTGCGAAAGGAGGTCAAAAAAAGGCAGGGAAAGCGACACAGTACCGCCCACGTTCAGTTAATGCGGCTTGGTGCTTTAAAGTGAACTGCTCATCTTGTGTCCAGAACGTGCGCTTATCGGTGCTGGCTACCAGGAATATTGAGGCCGTTTTGTGGGAACAGTGCACTTCAATGGGCAGGTGGCAGCATTCGGATCAGAAGTCGCCAGAAAAGACATGAGTCTTTGCTGGGTTGAGAGACAAACAGCCCGCCAAGTTTAGGTTACTCTCAGGCCGTGAAGTAACAGCAGCTGCGAGTTCGCTCCGTCCTGGCTGCGGTGTAGCGGCTGTGAGTCGGTTAAAGCGGGGACTGCGCGCGAGCCGCGGAGAAAGAAGAGAGACCCTGGTAGTGTGTGGCAAAGGTGCCTCTCCGATCCTTCTTCGTCTTGGTCGTTCCTTCGGGACGCCACTCCCGGTGGGAGCCCCTTCCTCGAAGGTGTTCATCCGAGGTCTCGCCTCGGAATTAACGTCTTCTCCCCCTGCCAGCCCCTCGCCACACGAAGCCGGCCGTACACACGGGCGCGGCGCCCCTTCTCCCGCGTGGGCATCAGCACGCTCTTTCGCAAACCGCCTGCGACTAAAACAGCCCCCTCCCCACTCTCCTTCATTCCCCTCGGCAGCCGGAGTTTGCAGCGCGACAACGCGGCGGCTTTGTACCCCGCGAGAGTGCGCGGCTGCTATTTGCGAGACATCAGGCCGCGCCGAAGGGGGATCGCGCTCGGCTTCAAGGACCCGGCGAGGCGGACTGTGCACGCATGTCGAGCCGCGGAACAGACTCCTGACCCGAGGGAGGTCTGCCGGAATTTACCTCTTTCCTCTTCTTCATTCGGGTCTCCTTTCTGCCACTGTGCGAGCTCTTGGCGTGAGGTTTGTCATAATTATTCGGTCAAATAGCCCCCCCCCCCCCCCCCCCCCCACCCCCCCCCCCTCTTCTTCCCCCAAGCCGCGTACAACCTGAAAGCACAAGACCTAGTAGCGATCGTTTCCGCTCGGCGAGATGTGCGCGGCTAGTGCTGCAGCGGCTAGGGTTTTTTGGCAATCCCGCGATCAAGATTGACCTTCGCTATGGGGTTAAAAAACCGCACATTTAGCCGCGAAGTGTTGGCCACGCGAACAAAATGCGATCGGGTTGGCGTGTTCGCACTACGCACAATGCCCGGCGCTCATGAACTTTTTTTTTTTTTTTCCCGACCTAAGAATGTTCTTCTTACGTCGAGACAGAAGTAGAGAAACAAGAAACCACTGTCTAACATGACACAAGCATATTACCCAGCCGACTGGATTTCTTCGCTGAGAAGCAATATTTGCTGCCGAACAGGGAAGGTAGCGAGCTAAGCTTAAGCGATGCCGCGACTGTAAAAGTCGCAAGGCGCCCCCTTATTTGCCTTGCTCCCAGCGGTGTAAATTTCTCGTATCTGCGCGATGGCGGGAAGTAAAGCGAACAAAAGCGCCAGAGCAGAGCACAGCTCGGCTGAAATAATGGAAAACGCTGGGCGTTCGCGCAGGGAACGTGCCTCTCCAATTCCATTTCGAATCAAAGCGCTTCGGCATCCGCGTAAAATAGGGGACGAAACGAGAAGGAAAGGAGCAAAACAAGCGGTCTGGTGTCCGCGGCTGCGTTGGCACGTCGATCGCTCTTCATCTGGAGCTCGGCGCGCGAGCGATATGAATGCCGCACCGCGCGCTTTTACTGCGCCGCGCTTCAGCGGCTTCGGCGCACTCCAGTACCACGATCGGCCTCCCGAGCGCCGCAGGAATGAAATGACGTTCCCCAGGGTGAGACGGCACCGGCCGAATAAATGATTGTAATGATAACAATGGCGGTAGCAAAAAGAAATACCTGAGAGACGGATTTGGGAGACAGGATCACGAGAAAGAGGAGGGGGGGGGGGGGGGGGCAGAAGTCTCTGAAGAAGTCGAAATGAGAAAGGAAAAGGACTGCTCTTCGAGGTTAAGGTAGAAGGGGGAACGGGAAGGGGGGGGGGGGATGCGCGGAGGGGAGAAAATTCTGCGCAAAAGCCGCGTAAAAATCGTTTTTCTCTCCTTTGTTTCTTTTTTATGACTGTGCAAAAGTCGTCGGGATCGTTCGCGCATTCGCGCGGGAGAAGGAATCCGATACAAAACCAGGCCTGTGCGGGCGCTCACTTTCAGAGTCGCGCTGCGGGAACGTCATCTATAGTGATTTAAAACAGCGCGTCTCCGTATACGACGTGCAATCAAAATCCCCGGCTCCGCCCAAATAAGAACGCGGGTGCGCGCCGAGAACAGAACGCGAGGGGAGAAACGATAGCAAGGCAGGCGGCTACACCGCGGGAAGAAACGAGGTCTTCACACACTGCAATGGGCTCTAGGAACAGCGGCATGAAATGGTAAAAAAAAGTTTGCGCGAGAAAAAGAAAAAAAAAAAGTACGCGAAAACGTGAGCGTTCGGTTAGCGCGTTAAAAGCGGAGACAAATGCGTAGAAGCGAAAGGAAAGACGGGACGGTGGGGAAAAGAAGGTTGGTGGGAAAGAATGAAGGCCAGACGGGGGTCGCGGTGCTTATCAGAGGCCGCCAATAGTTCCGGCGCAGGTTCCCAGGGGGCGCAACTTCCCGACTCGCGAGCCGCGCGCGCAGGCCGCGTGCACTTTGCCTGCGTAAACGCCAGCGCCTGTTCGAGGGCTGATTAGACATGCGCATGCGCAGATGCACGTGGTGGGCCGTCTTTTGTTTCCACTCGCCCGCCACTTGTTCGTGCGTGATGCAAGAGGCGTGCTGGGAGTGCGCGCGCTCGCGAGCAGGCTGCAGCGCTACGCTCTCGTGTATGTGCGTGGGCGCCGATATCGCGCGCGGCGTTTTGTAGGATGCATTAGCAGCACCGTATCTGCCATTCTTCTCGCTTACCTCACAGTTACTTTTTGGTTTCCTGAAATTAGCGTATGCTTTAGTTGTGATATTTTCTCTTTCTCCTCTCTTTCCTCCGCAACGCGATTTCCCGCTTCATCTTCCCACCCCTTGCCTTGGGGAACACGTGCTCCTGAGTCCTGAGAGAAAACTGAAAGCTACGCGAGGAACGTTTTCGCAGACGTTATCATCGAGCAGTGATTGAGGAGGAAGCTCTCGCCCGACAGCTATTTTTCGTCGTGAAGTTCCTTTCGCGATCACAGTCGAGCAGAATGAAAAACTGATGCCACTTTTTACGGTTGTGCTGCTGCGTCGGACGAGTTCTGTGTCGGTTTTCGTAACACTGACTTGAACGGAGAAGGCACTTTTGCGGACCCATTGGCGCAATGTAGTACTGTTAGCTCTCATCGAACGGATAGTGTTATGCCAAGAACAGCTATGATATCAAAACCGCTTTTGTTTATTGATGCTACATGGTTAGAACGTTCACGATTCTCAGAAATGCACGCAAGAACTGTGATGC
Organism: Amblyomma maculatum; assembly: GCF_055883805.1. NCBI lineage: Eukaryota > Metazoa > Arthropoda > Arachnida > Ixodida > Ixodidae > Amblyomma > Amblyomma maculatum. The sequence goes on from NC_139344.1 coordinate 129,447,914, forward strand.
ATACTTTTCCTGAAATCAACTCGCCGTGGTGGTGCAGTGGTTAGGGCGCTCGAATACTGTTCCCAAGAATGCGGAGTTGAATCCCGGTCGCTGCTGCGGTCGCTTTTAGATGGAGGAGAAACACCATAAGTGCGCATGTACCGTGCGATATATCAGTGCCCGTTAAAGAACCCCAGGTGGTCGGAATTCCCGGAACCCTTCACTATACGGCGTCTCGCATGGCTTGAGCCGCTTTGGTACGTTAACCCCGTAAACCAAACCAAACCTTCCCTTAATGTAAAATCTTGAATTTTTTTTTACGGCTTCCTCAGTCATGATGACTCTTTGAGACGTTAACGCTCACTAGCATAAAGTGTTACGTTGCGCGTATGCCGGTTTTAGATCTCGCGAATAAGCCACTGTGTTTCCTTTAGGTTATACATTTCCTAAATATATATGATCCGCCGCAGCAAGATGCATAATCGTTGTCTTAAAGCGCTGGCAGACGAATGCAGCAGAAATTAACATCTAAACGAGTATATTCAATTTGCAGCGCTTCTGCCTTTCTGATATGGAACATGCCTTCTTTTCTTGCAGTGCACGGCGACTCGGCGCGAGACATGAACGGTGACCACGGAATCCACGAAGATGAAGTTAAACGTTCCAGGGCGCAGTACAACGGCGAGCAGATCTATTCCAACCTGAGTCCCAACGTGAGTGGCGCATATATACGAGAGGGATTAAAAACTTTACGTAAGCACGAAAAGAAAACAGGTTTCACCGCGTCTGCAAAGTTCGCACTGCTTTATTACCTGTGAGCAGACAGTGTGACCTAAGTATTTTTATCCAGAAGAGGTAACTGACTCTCTGATCTCACTAGCTGGCCTTGATTCCACTCAATTGAGTGACCGCGTAAGCGGTGCTGTTGGACGTGAACGTGAGCAGCGCCAACAAAAGCATGTGTGCACAGTCTGACGTGTGCACATGAAATAGCGAGCCTCACTTTTTCACCGTTCAAAAGCATCGTGGCGTTACTACATATTTCAATGACTAAATAGCATTTGGTCCAACAATTGCTCTGAACTGTACGGCGAACCCATGAAGGCCTTGTGGTAGGTGTGTCTGGGCCTTTTTCTTTGCTAACGTAGCAAAACAATGCATGTGACACGAGAAAATGCGTTGCGGTGAAACCAACTAGGAGAATTGTTTGCTTCACGCAGTTGATCCTGTCACTGCAGTGAAGCCTTGCAGGAAGGAACGCGTTTTACTTCTAACTATTGTCCCTTTTTAATAGCGACTCTTTTTCGAAGCGGAGACGAATGTCGATTTACCGGACCCCTCCTGCGCAAGCGCAGTGGAAAGGGCAAGGTGTGGCCACTACGCGGTACATAACACGAGTTTACAAAGGGGTGAAGGGTGCATCCATACTGGGGAGCTGGGCTGCTCTCGTAGCACAGGAAAGTGTTGACGACTTCTCCCCTTAATAGCCCAGTCAAACCGATTTCTCCAAGGGCCGTAAAATGGTCTGCAGTTATGCAGTGATCGCCGCACACCGTTCCTCCGTGACAGAAAGTAGTCTGCCGTTAAAGCTTTTCTGATTACCTAAATAAGAATCTGAGAATCGAACCAAATTAAAAGCTGAAGAATTTCGTTGACTCGGGCTTGTTTGATGCAGTTAAATATCAAAGCTTGATCCAATTTGCTGTTTAGCGGAGTAATACATACGCCGCGTACCACTGCCAATAGTTAGCAATTGCTGCCTTTTGAAGTTGCATCATACTATCTTCATCTACAATTGCGGACCGTCGTCCCAAAGCACGGGCATTGTGGCCACCATAGCACTGCGTTGCGCCAGCATATTTAGCTCCATCCGAAACGTTCACGCGAACTCGAATCGTCTGGGGACGTGCAGATGTGGGCCAAGTGGACAAAGCAGGATGAACTAAAGGCCGGCATGGCGGACCTGCCAACGAGCAATGGATCGCCGTACCACCACCTGACGTCGCAGGCGTCCCAGCCGGCACCTCCACCACAAGGAGGCCCCTTCGAGCAGGCCTTCAGCCCCGTGGTGTCGTCGGCTGACAAACAGCAGGCTGACTACGACGTGGCGATGACCACCATCAACTCGCAGTCCACTGCCGTGTACTCGCCGCCCCTCGGTAAGTGAGGATCTCGTGACAACAGCATGTCCCTGGCGCTGTTTCGCAGTGGATAAAACGAAACAAAGGAGGATCATTGGTTGGTTTAACAAGACAAATAATGTAAAGGAAAAAAGAAAATCCAGTCTTTCTGGAATCTCGCATACAGTATTCAAAATCCATCCTCAGTTGATTGTCCTTTAAGCCTCCCGGCTTGATAGTCGTCCAAGTTTACCCACATGTCTGACAGGATGACCTGGGTGGTTTCTGACCACCAGAAAGCACCCGAGCGTCAGCGAACGAACCAACGATTCTCATGGGAGTAGTTTAGAAATCAGCTCGTACATGACTGCACCATTGAACAGGGAGTGCCTTGTGGATCGTCATGAAAGCAGACATGTTTCCCGTAACATTCGTATCACGATATGCCTTAGAACGAGGAGAAAAAAAAAAAAACGAAAATAGGCGCTTCAGCGTTTCAAAAGCTGCTGATAAATTCGTAGAGGTGAGGCGATTCACAGAGAATCACTAATCATGTATAGCCAAACAATTTCGGAGTAGAGACGCAAGAAAGCCGTAGAGTTTGAAACCTATCGGCCGTATAGCGACCGAAAGCCGTGGTAGCAAAGCGAGAGTTATCTACTCGTTGCAGTGCTCGTTAATGAGTAGATTTAGTGGTCATATAAGCATAGCCGCCTCACTTATCATAATAGCACAGGTTTATTTCGGTGTACGACCTGTTCAATGGTGCAGTGTAAGCACATGGAGCTTTTTACTGCTCAGATTTACGTAATCCGCGGCTGCAATCGTGAGAGCAGAGAGGGGAAACAAAAAGGTGAAGGAAGACTGAGTCTTCTCTCCTATAGCCGCCGAACTGTCGACAATTGCAACTCAGTGGGCTGTCACAAGATAACCACTTCACAATTATTTAATTTCAAAGAGTTTTAATCGCGCAGCTTTTGTGTCGGTGTAGCGCTAAACAAAATCAACCTGCGTCGTGTAAACGCTGTCTCAAGGAATGAATGAGAAACAGAGAGCCCTTTGCGTTGCACTTGTTGACGCCAGGCGTCGGCTGCCGCCCCTCTTTCTCTTCTTCGCCCTCGGTGAGAAGTGCTGCCGAATCGCGTCTGTTCGCCCTGCTTTTGCGCGCGTAATACTGCACAGCGCACCACTCTCTACCGGAGGTGATGGGACTCTGCACCTATGGCGACGGCTGGAGGCACCACTCTTACTAACTCGCTCTTCTCGACGTTCCTTCGGCACTTTTTTTTTTTTTTTTTTAATATACTAACTGCACACGCATCGGGGACCGGTGGGACGCAAATTCTACTGCAGCACTTAACCGCATAGCACGAAGCCTGAGCACGCGGGCTTGACGTGCCCGCAGCTAAAGAAAGAACGTAGTACTATAAAATGAGGAATCATTGAAGCGAACTTCGGGACTGTGGACGAACAATCCTGGCGTTTTACAATGCGATGAGTTGCTTATAGATGAGCAGCGCAATTATGCCCTCATTAACCCGCGTTCTAGGGCCGCTTCTTATCGGAGCAGTGTTTTCAGTTCACTGCTTTAAGTTCACTCAAATAGGAGACCAAAAAATAAATAAATAAAACCTGGTTTTAGGACCGGATTTTATATATTTTTCTACCGACTGGTTCTTGCTTGAGGGCTTCTGTTGTTGTCGTTCACAAGACAATTTAGGCCAATTGAGTACACTGCCATTGTACGTCATGATGGGTAAGAACAGTTTTCATAACCTGGGTAAATAACTGACGGAAATTAAGTTTAAACGGACCTTACTTCCAGGAGAAGGTTCCCATATCAGCAAGTGGAGAATTTGTGAAAAGCTGATTCCTTGCGAACGAGAGAACACTGACCAACGAGCTGTATACGCATGCGGTCGGTGATGTCACGTGGGCCTGTTGATGCCCTCTTACACGACTGTGAACACTCGTGGTGTGGACGTTAAATTCGAATGCGGACACTCGAATTTAGCGTCAATATCGTGAGCGTGCATGCATTGTGAAGCTTTCATACTTTAGAATCAAATGACACGTGAGCCACGTATCTGATACGGGGGTAAATCCGGATGACGTTTCGAGCCGGTAAACATTCAGGCTTCTACTTGTTCACGCCTCAAGTTCTTGATCTTGACTTCAGTGCCTTACTCGAGCGATTGTGTCTACTATGTGGTTGCGAAAACCTGACAGCAAGATCTGTGATTTGTGCGTGGACGTCATCTGTTCGGGCGCATAATTGAACATTTTGAGGACAAAACGACAAATCCTAGACCACGTAACGATGCTGACTATACTATACGAAGTGTAAAATAGGTGGCTCTTTAGACAAGGGCTATATCGCAATATAGCCCTTTACGTACCGATGTACAGCGTCGTTCCTTGAGTAATACCCCACACCTGGGTCATGTGAGCCGTACTCTAAAACAAAACAATATGAAATCCACCCCACGACCCCAGTTGCATTGAAGCGAGCTTACAATATAATGGTGTTGGCTGCGCACAACTGCAATGGACTTATAAATTCTAGGCAAAAGAGCTCCAAGCAAGACTACTGATGCGCATATTTCGCTCACGAGCGAAGAGCCCGAGCCCCCATCAGGAACAGCGGGTCTTCCACGAAGCGGTCGCCGTTCTACGGGCAAGCTGTGCTATAGGGTTGGGCTCGATACGATCTCCTCTTCGGGCGCGCGCATTCTGCGAACACGATCGTTTGCATATCCTGCCTGAGACGCGCATATCTCACCGAGAGAGAGAAGAGGCTGGGACAGGAAGAAAGAGATGGCGCGTTGTGCTGTCCCGACCGTGTCCGAAACGCCCGGGAGCAGAGCTTGCGGGAAATAAGCGAGCCACGTTGTGCGCGGCGCTGGTCGCTCGGCGTGGCTGCGTACAGTGACCGAAACCGCGCGGGGGCAAAACGCCACGCTCGCACTGGCCTCAGAGGGAAGAGAGGAGGACGACAAAAGCAGAACCAGCGGCAAAAACGCGAGGCTTATAACGCTTTGTCCGCGTCATTGAGAACCACGGGTCCGGGAATCTGTTTACCCGTGAGTTCCTGGTAAGAAAACACGCTCCAGACGTAAATATTTGAGCCTTTTCTGCGCGCGTGCGCATTTTTGGGAGCGCAGCCGCTGACTCCGATTCCACGAAGTTTGAGCCGATTGCCACCAAAATAGTCGGCGGCGGCCAACTGCAGCCGCGCGCGGAGACACAAGCGTCGGCGTTTCGCGCCCGCGCGTCCTCCGAAGGGCCGCCGCCGAACGAACAAGCTTTTCCGGAAGGTTTGGCCTGTCAGTGTGCCGTGCGAATCTTTTGGGCCTGCACTTTTTGGTTCGCGCGGCGGGCGGTCCGGGGCAGGCGCCGTGGCCTCAGCAAGGATCTGAGATGATGGCTAAAAATGAGCATTCGGAGCAAAATCACGGGCCGGACTTTTCCACGAGGCGAAAAGAGGGTGATCATGTGGAGTTGTGTCGGATGTAGGGCTTATAGCCACAGGCATTAGGGTTTAGAGTCCCTGGGACTTTTCGTTCAACGATTACGAAGTAGCTAATGCACGCCCTGCGAGCCAGTTTTGCTAGCGTGTTTGCAGGGCGAGCGCCCGATATGTTGGGCGTCCCTTGTCGGAATTAGGAGTGGTCGCGTATCGAGCCCTAGCGAGCACACATCTCTCTGCTGGCGGTCCGAGTTGGACATGCACCGCACGCCGCCGGTCGCCACAAAGGCCTAACGGAATGGCCGCGCAAACGCGCTCGTTGTCCGTGCCCGTGCGCGTACTACAGTATAAACTTACATCGCCGACGCCATCCAGCGGCGCTATCGCTGGCGCCATCTTCGACGCCCTTTTTTGATATTCAGCAGAAGCGGCCCGTCGGGCGATAACGCCGGCAGTGTTGAGCGGCGTGCGGCGACACGTGGGTCAAGCGACGGAGCGTGAAAAAACGGGAGCAGAATTTTTTCGTGGGAAGAATTTCGCAGACTTTTGTGCGGTCCCTCCCAGAACTAATCGCTCTTTGACGACAGAGGGAATGAGCGAGAGACGGCAAAGAAAGGTGGGCCCCAACTCGACCCCGGCGACAAAAGAGGGCCCTGCCCGCTGCTCTTTCGTTATTTTTAATTTCCGCCCGCTATATTCGCTGCCCGAATTGTGCCGTTAAGTTCCGCGCATGTGCGAACTCATCGTGGCCATCGACAGGGCAGCACGCTGTCGGACCACCCGAGTCATTTTTTTTTTCTTTTCCTCTCTGTATATTTCCTTCTTCTCCGTGGTAAAGTTGAGCCTGAGCCGCAAGTGTACGAGGGCGCCATCTCGGAAGCCCGGCACGTGCGCCATGCTCGCGATAGCGTACGGCGGCCCTTTCGGTGCGATCTCGCGGTGCGGTGAAGCGTGCGCTGGAGTGCACGCGTGTGTAGCGCCGGGCGTCGGCAACATGCGCGGATGTGGCTCGGCGGCCGCGTGTGGGACCCCTGTGTTTTTGGAACAGGCGCTCGTGTGCGAATAATTGGATCACCGCGAGCGACAGATGGGCCCCTCTCCTTCACCTCATCTTCACTTCTGACTTTAACCCTAGCCTGATAGGCACATGTACCCCAAATATACGGTCAAGGCTTACGAATAGAAGCCGCCAGAGAATTGCCGCGCTTTTTTTTTTTTTATTCCTGCTTAACGACTGGTTTAATACGCTGCCAAGAATAAACCTCCAATGCACAAAACTGCTCTGTAGTGAAAGCACGCGGAATCGCAAGGACCAACCTATGGTTTAGTAAGGCATCTCAAAAACTCTGCAAAGTAAATTAAAAGGAAATCTCAGCGTGCAGCACCCTCTGTGTACGCACCTCGAACTGCATACAGAGGCAAAACAGCTCTTCACTCTTCAGAACAAACAATACTGGGCACGCGGACGACCTCCACATTGGCTATGACGTCTGTTATTGTCATGGTTATCTGATGTCAATCGATGGACATACGCTATATTTATTTATTTACATATACCTTACAGGCCTCCAGAGAGGCATTGTGTAAGGGGGGACAAATACAAAGATATCCGCATTGTCGGTAAAAAAACAAAATCACAATCGCAAGTACAGGAAAATAGTGGTAATTATACAAATCTATAAACAATATATCGCAACGCAGAGGGAGTTATAAGAACTACTAAACACAAATCATATAGAATGTAGTTGGTTCTATGTCGTGAGTAAAATGCACTTTATGAACATCCCTTACGTATACAGACGTGATCCGTATGCTTTTTGTTCTTTATGCCAGGACATGACTGAAGCAAATATGATATAGAATTTTACATAGCTTGACAAAGGTATACTGTGAAAAGCCCGCCGACTTCTTTGACATTAACTATCTGGTGAGTTGCGCGTTATCGCTGTTAGATACCCTTTTCCTTTGTTTCGCTTTCAAAGTAGCTGTTCAGGCGTAAAGTAATTCCTTTCGACGGGATTTCGACAGAACGCTAATCTGGCCAACGCCCAGCTGGCATGCCGCATAAAAGGAGGCGGGAAAAAAGCTTCCCTTTCTCGCTTTCAGTTTTTCAACCTGTTCAGCGAGGCTCGTCCCTCATTCGTAAGCTTGAAACAGAAATTACATTGCCAAACAAGCACTTATATATATCTGAGGCTAGAGGTGCGACGAGAAAAAAAGAAAGAAAACTAAGTGCACGAAACTTCTGGATGATTGACGTCTCAAAAAAAGAGCAAAATCAGCACTTCAACACGTTTCTTTCAACCCGCTCAAATTTCATCTCGCCGTTCTGAACTGGGGCGCAAAGAAAAAGAAAGAGATGACATAAGCACTGTGTGCGAGGTCAGGCGAATGAAGGCTTCTGAACAAGGCAGCAGGACAGAATGATAAAATAGGAAGCGTGCTTATTTAAAAAAAGTGAAAAAGAAAGGGTTGGAAGCAGAGAGCGCTTCGCACCCGAAGGGTTCTCAAGCGGTAGCCGGCGACGCAGGCTCTTTAGTGAGCGGCAGCTAATGGAGAGGTCATCAGGAACCGACCCGTTTATCAGCGCGCCAAACTCGGCGAACTGGGCGCTCTTGCGCAGAGGAGCCGCTAACAAATGACTTGAGCCTCTTTAATTCCCGAAAACCTGCTGAAATTTTGAGATAAGAACGACTACGGGGGCAAGCTTTCTCTCTCTCTCTATGTGTGGTTTCGTTCTCTTTGCGTAATATTTATTCCGATCCATTTTTTTTTCTCCTTCTCTCCCCGCGGGTTCACTCCCGCTATTACTATTTAGTCGTATAGAAGCCCGTGCAGTAACAACGCGTGTTGGAGCCCCTTATGGATATGTCGAACGGGGGATATGAAGCAATGAAAGAAGGGTTCACTACACGAGAGAAAATAAAAGCAAATTCTGGCGATTTCTTTTTACGCAGCATCGCTGCTCCTCCACTAATATGCATAAAGGAATCAATATGAGAGAGAAAAAAAGTTAATATCAAGGAAGATTTGGTATTGAGCCATGCTCTCTAGCCGCAGTTCAATTCCGCCTCTCGAAGCTTTTGTTTCAGAGCTTCAGAGTATCGTGACGGTAGGTGGGGGAGGTGGTGCAATGCGAGAGGAGGGCGAACATTGATGAAGTTCGTTACAGGCCACTTGGTAAAGGCGCGGCAGGATCGGCTTGCTGCTCAATTATCAATGACGAGGTGGCCCGGGTGCGAGCCTGTAAGCAAGAATGGCTCATTTGTTCCGAGTCGCGGGCTGCTTGTTGCGATCAGTGAGCACTAAGAAGGAAGCGTGCCGCGAACCATCCCGCCGTCATCGGAACCTCCCGTGACGATCGAGCCAGGCTGCAGATAAGGACGCGCGTACGGCTGACGCTGGTTGCTTCCACGAGCTGCCGAAAGCACCGATGCATTAGGCTTGTTCTTGGTCTAATCACAAGCATCTGCCCTTCGAGGCGTGGAGGCCGTGCTGTTGAATTTCTGCGCTGCTGCGAATAACCATTTGGTGGGGCGCCAGACATGATGCTCTTATGGCCTCAGTGTAGAAAGCTAATTTTTGTCCGTCATTTTTTTTTTTTTAATTGGTTGCAAATGGGCGAACTTTGGTTTTGTGCGGGCGCGGCCGCAAGATGGTAAAGCGAGTGCCTTTGATATTTAACTTAATTTAGTTTCTCTGACACGACGGTATACGGGACGAAGAAACACGATTTAACATGGTCATCCGGCCGAGCTTTAATTCCAAAATGCACAGTTATGCTTCTTCAAGACGACTAGAAGACTGATGACATTTTTCAATCGCGAAGCCTGCGCAACCTTCTGTATACAGCGGCAGAGGCGTACTATCGGCATAAATTGAGGGCGAACAATTTATGCAGTCGTGATACATTCCCTCTCCCATTTCTACTTTTACCCGCATGTGGTTTACGTTTTGTCGATAAGAGTCAGCAATCAGTCGCCCATGGAAGTCACTTCACGGAGTTTAGTGATAAAGCGTAAAGTGAGCTTCTGTTTCATTTCATCTGTTCAGGTTCAAGATTACGCCAGCCGCAAAAAAAACAGTTTTTTTTTTTTTACTTCTCATACGTATTCATTAGTGATGACGCAATCAACATGTACTTTTCTGACGGTGATCGCTAGAAATTATGGCATCCAAGCCTAATAACGACGAATGACGGAGACAGGGACCGAAGTGTCGTGACTCAGCTGCAGGGAATTTTCGCGCTGTCTTCTCGCTGTCGTTTTTGCTTTATACGTTTTTCGCTTCGTTGCAACTTTATTTGGAAATAGATCGCAGTGTACATGCATTCCTTTTTACCATTCCCATTTCATTCTGACACCGTACTGTAAAAATACACGGCGCTCTTATAATACGTGGGGCCACCTCAGCGAAACTCTGCATATGTTGCAGTAAACAAGCCCCGGCTACTGCGGTGTATCCCCAATGAGAGCAGGGTATGTACGCGCCGGCCTTATTGATTGTAGTTGACGGCGAGTGGTCGCGCACGTGTTAATATTCAGATCAAGTGCAGAGCAATAAAGGCCGCTCTAGACGGATGTTGTCACACGCAGCCATTGGGGATGATGGCGAGGTCAGGCGACACTTCAGCGGTGTATATCGCGGCACACTGCGTACCGGGCCCGCCTCACCTGATACTCGGTCAGCAGCCCCGCGAGAAAAGCGGCCCGAGGGCCTGCTGGCTTCACTCTTGACTTCACACGATGCGCAGCTGTCGCTGGGGGTGGGCGGCAGCAGCGGCGGCCATCATGGGTCGCAACTGCTTCTGCCACGGGCGTCACGTAATCGTTGGAGTGCAAATAAGAGCCACAGATGGCGCGTTTAACGCACAGGTCAGGCGCTGGCTGCCGTTGGCGGTGGCGTTGACATTACATTTCGCGCCAGTGACGGTGCCGAAATTTTGCTCTCTCGTAGTCTTTCTTTCGCCATTTGCGCTGCGGGGCTTTTATTGCCCTGCATCCCTTGGTTACGAGGGAGCGAGAGGTAGGGGCTGCAGCCGTTGGACAGGCAGTGCAGATTGATGTTGATGATATCTCACGGCGCTAGTCGTCTGAGGCAGGCATAAATACAGAGAAGAGATATTTCTCGCATTGTATCGCGTGGGGGGGGGGGGGGGGGGGGGGGGGGGGGAGGGGCATCTCATGAAGAGATCATTCGGCCGCAGTGCGTTCGTAGGAACGATAAAATTTTATCGAAAGCATATAGGCTTCCCGCACATTGCGAGGAGGTTCAGATAATATAGACACGGAGATGAGGAGTTACCGGGATCTTCAATTGCTCGGAATGCATAAAGCTACTTGAAGATACTCGAGTTGGATAAGCTGCATTCTGTGTGCTGGACAAGAAAAACACTATATGCTGAGGAAAACGCGGGAGATTTAGTTAGGCGTAGCCACCCCAAGTGTCGCAATATATCAGCATGCATCGGCGCTTGAATTCCTTCGCTTGAAACGCAGGTGCTGGCGCTAAACGCCCCGATTAAATGTGCTATCAGAAGGGGGGGGGGGGGGGGGGGTGATAGAATGTACAATGTCTCAGTGCTTGTTTTTGTGCCCTAAACATTTACCAGAGCTGGATCTGCAGCATTCCACCTCATGTCGTGTAAGCATCCGCGCTAAGCTCTCAAGCCACATTTATACTTTCCATACTCAGATATCCATACCCGTGGCCTCCGCTACTCACCGGTTGAAAAAGAAAAGTGAAAGGAGCAAGGACCACGAGTGAGGAGTGACGAATAGGGGCTGAGCATATACGTCTAATACTTTCTGGTGTTGGTGAAGCATGCCTGCACTTAACACTGACGCCATTAAATCGCAAGGGAGCACAACGGCCTGCGGAGCAGTAACCAACAGCTTGTCTCCGTGCATCATTGCGTCTTCATTTATCCTCGCTAGTTATGCAAAAAAAAAAAAGGCACCTGGCTGCAAGTTGAACAGCACTCTGACCTCGGTTTGATCGTCGGAATAGGGAAAGGTGGAGGTTTTCGTGCGCCTCTCGAAGCACTTAGGGCGGCTTGCGAAGGTTGCGAGCCGCTGGGCACCGCACCGCACACGCTGCTGCATAACATTCCGCACTGCTTCCTTGCTCTTGTTTCCTTCTCACTCTTCACTGAGGATTATTTCTTTTTTGTTTCCTTTCTAATTTAATTTACTCTTCCTACGCAATTTCGCCGTTGCAACGTTATTTAGTTATGCCCATGTTCTTGGGCACAGCGCTTCTGTCACGCATGAATGAACCTTCTACGAAACAAAATATCAATGACCATGAGGTATCCAGTACAGTGTCTGAAAGCTATAATCAGACTCCAGCGAAAAAAAAAAAAAGTAAGGACAATTGTTGTATTTGTACAGATGGCTTTTCCAAAGCTTTTAAGCCAGGTTCGATTGGGGCAGCAACAACGTTGTAACCACTGTTGTCCAATCAAGGTAAATCGGTCTATCAATATCTAGGGAGTTTACCTTTATTGAAGTTACCCCTGTTCACAAGTGCTCAGCAATAGCAGTCAAAGAATGTTTATTTTCTGTACATTTAAGGAAGGGGACAATATAAGTTCAGATTGTTAAGATGTCTGCGATAAGTTATATTGGTTTAATGCAAATATGCAAGAAATTAGGGAGCATACTTTGTAAAGCCTTTAAGAAGAAAGAGTATAGTACAGCACTTAATCGCTTAAGAATTGGTCACACTTTTACTTTTTTCTTTTTTTTTTTCTCTCTTCCCGTACGACGCAGCTACATATATAATATAAATCCTCGTTGCTCAAACTGAGTATATAAGCATATAAGGTTCTGTGCACTCCCTTGAGAGTTGGTCATTTGGCGTACCGTTTATAGCGGCGGAAGCAATGTCCAATTTCGTTTTCCAGAACAAAATGCGTGACAGAAGCACGTGCTTCCTTCTCCCACCTCCCTTCTTCTGCACATATATATTTTTTGCTTCTTTTAAAACTGTGCTCGACGCTCTGTTAGTGTAATGTCCATTTCAAGAGCAGAGCGCGGGCACACGACGCGGTATAGAGTGCTGAGTTGTGTTGCTTCCCGTGAGCGGCTGTGCCCTTGCTAATGGCGTGTGCTTGTGTGTGTGCTCGCGTTTGTTCCAAACAGGCAGCAATTCGCTCACCCCTCTGACGCCCATCAGCATGCAAGAAGTCAAGTCCCTTGTCAACAGCGGAGCCCCGCTCATTGAAACTAGTCCAAATCCGCACTCCTACCATCCAGGTATATACCACACTTCACTGTAGTTATTTTACCCGGTGATTACGGGTGTAAAAAACAACGTAGAAGAGAAGTGGCAGTGCGTGTATAGGGGGTTATTGCCTTTTCACTGCGAAATACTTACGAAGTCAGGTCCTACAGCGCAGTTTTTGTTTTTTAACCCCTAAAAATCTCACTTTTCAATTTTTCGCTAGGAGGCCAGCCGACGTATTTTTCACTGCACATCGCATGGGGACTCACTAACTTACTGAAATAGCACATATAGCAATAGCGAAAAAGCAAAGCCAAGCACATCATTGTGGAGTCTTGAATGTTTCTCGAATTAAAGCTTGGTGTCTGCGTTATTGTGCTCATCTGGGCGCAGAAAGCAAGATAGACAAGTGGCTAAAAGTGTTCTTGGGCAGTTGGTTAGTTAACTAACTCTACACACCAGATATAACGCTATACAGCTTGTTTATAGGCAGTTGTCCTTCTGACTAACAAAAAACAACTTTTTAATGCTGTAACACATCTCGTTCAGTTAATTTGACATATTTTGTTCAATTTGACGGCGGCATTCTTGTCGTTGCCTGACATCGGATTAGCTTGGCGCGCGTTTCAGACGTGATCATATTCCTTGTGCACGTACGACTCAACGTTCTCACAGCAGAAGCGAAACGCACTTTTATCGGCCGGCACTCAACATTCGTCACAGACATAGGGAATGAAGGGAAATAAAGGAGCCCTTAAATATTGATTTAAATTGCACTTTGCTTTCACCGGTAGATTAGAAACATCTTCTTTGTCTTAAAACGCACATTTTGTCTTCTTTCCCACTTCGCGTCACGTTGTCGCAAGACTGGCAATGCTTGGGAACAAAACGTACTTTTGAGCTGCTCATCACGTCGTGCGCCAGTGAAGAACACTCTGGAGTGCTTTTTTTTTTTTTATTATGCTGTCTTATTTGTCATTCCGCTCGAACCGTACCTGAGATTGGACTGGCAGTTTTATCCCGAACAATACACAAGTCGCGAATAAACAGCGCTTTTCAGACAAGGGCAACACAAGAGGGAAAGCACGTGCGCTAACTTTCAACTCTGTTTTATTCAATGCATTACAGGTTTTTACACACTGTAGGAGCATAGACAAAACATAATACTAGCATGCTATCGCGACGCACGCCACCACATATCGCACAACTTAGCATGTGGTGACGTGCTTCGCGATAACATGCTAGTGTTATGTTTTATCTATGCTCCTACAGTGTGTAAAAACATGTAATGCATTGAATAAAATAGAGTTGAAAGTTAGCGCACGTGCTGTCCACTCTTGTGTCGTCCCTTTTTGAATAGTGCTGTTTATCCGTGAAGATGAATCAACTCGCCCGAACATCCACCCTGATAAAATACAGAAGTATTTGGCTTCTCCGGGACTGTTTATCTCATAAGTCTTCTCCTCCTGGTCTGAGCGTGGCAGGGCAGATGTATCATATCGAAAGAAGCAACATTTCCAGCAAAAAGGCAACGAACATGGGTCTGGATTGGGTCATCTAATACCTCAAGGATTGTCCGGCAGCTCTTTCGCATAGTATACCGGTATAGTGACCGGAGCAGTCCTTTTGCAAGCCTATCGGTTCGCCTAGGGCACCTTCACGCTAAGGCGATGTAAACAACTGATCGCTAAGGCGCATTCGCATGGGATGCAGCCGTGGTGCTGCTTATGCTTAACTACAAAATGTGTCTTTTTGGAATCATATGCGCGCATCACAAGTACCGATGGAATGCAGAAAATTTGGGAGCTGCACTTCGTGTGACTGCTGCCTGCGTGGCGAAACTGTGTCCGCAGCAGGGGAACAGCGTGAAGGAACCCTCGCTAGGGTATTATTTCTCGTCGAGGGTCGAGCAGTGACAAGACGGCGGGCGGCAGGCATGTGGTGGGGCTTGTAAGGGGGTCTTGGAGCGCGCGATTGCGGCCAGTAAGCCTCCAATCGATATCGCCGAGGCAACGCGCGACGACCGAAGCGGAGGCGGGGACGTCGCGGAGAACCGCCTTCGACATTGTCTTCTTCCCATAAGGAGACGCAAACGAAGGGGGGGGGGGAAGCACCCCCCCCCCCTCCCCCCTTCTCCGCTGCAACACGCGCCCAAGAGCGGCAGCGCAAGGACGCGTCGCGCCCGCGTTTGCGCGCGTGTTCTTCCTCGCTCCCCGCGCTCCACCGTCCTCTTTGTTTTCTCGCACTGCGCGGGAGAGATGTGGGAAAGACGAGTGCACAGGGCGGCGGTGGCCAACGAGGAGGGAAACGCGAGATGTCCGGGTTCCGCGCCGCTTCACCGATCGGCCCGTCAGTCAAGAACCGAGGCGTGCCCGCTTCGCCGCAAAGAACAAGAGGGAAAACGCTGTCCTCCGCCATCTTTGTTTTGAAGCGTCTCAGATGTCGCCCGCGCGTTCTCCTTTTCTTCTTCGTACCGGGCGCGAGCAACTGTTGATTCTTTGAACGTCTCGGAGAGAGGAGCCGGCGACAAAACAGCATGCCGCTCGCCTCTCTTAAATTTAACTAGTGCCCGCGACTGCTGGGACGGCATCGAGATTTCTGTGACAGATAAGGGTCAGTAGGCGTCAGTCTGGTTTGTGGGCTTTGTTTTGGTTTCGTTTCGGAGCACGGGAGCGCCGGTGTGGAAAAACAAAACAGACGAAACAAATAGCCGGCATCTGCCCACTCTCACGAGCTGTGAACATAGATATCCTTTTCACCTTGACTCAGAGGAAGACCTAGTTGTCTTTATAAAATTCGTCGCAGCTTCGTTCATAGGGCAACTTCTCACAAAGGTGAAGCGTTTTTCTGACAAGCCCATATTCTTCTTAGGCATCCCTTAGCCAAGGAACCTATATAGCCGTACATGTTCTAATGCGAAAATGAAAAAAAAAAACAAAAAAAACAAGGTAATTACGTCCCGCATCACGCATTTTGTAGCCGAAATGATACTTCTAAGAAAGGGCAGGAACATAGCACGTCTCGATAGTGTTGGGCCAGAAATTTAAAATAGCCTAATCCGTCAAGTAATAGCATCAACAAGTACAGTTTATTTTAAAGTTCGCGCTGATAGTTTTGCGGGATAAACACTTTTTCAAATATGACTTTTTCTACATGATTTTATACACTGCTCGAGCGCATATTAACGTAAACAGTTTACAGTATTGTTTTTGAAATGTTCTTTGTTGAAGAGGTGCTATAGAAGTTAGAAATCAACGGCGCAGTTTGGCACATGCAGAGAATTATATGGTTTAGGCTTCCAAGCCAATAGTGTATGTATGTATATATACATAGCCAATTGTATGTATTGTGAAATCATCTATGTGTTATAGGCCTCTAACAACCTTAAATTTTGGAAGGATATTCATTACAAGCGAATCCTGAAGTTTCGCGTGATTTTGCTCGCCAGGAATCTCACCTTAAGCGAGCACTCACTAGATTAAGTACCACGTGAGACAGCCCTCGCTTCGACAAAAGCTGTACACATCTGTGAATAGGTGCATGTCTCCGCCGAAAAAAAGGGACGAGTGAGCTGGAGAGATGAAGGCGGTGGAAGGGAAAGGGAGGGGGTGGGGAGGGGGAGATAAAACTGCATGGATGTCGAGACCGTCGCCGCTGCTGGCTCTTTTTGAAAGCCTGGCAGTTTTCCTCCAGCGCTTTGGCGGCTACCCCTGCATGTTGCTTGGCAGCGCTCCTAACACATGGCACAGCATTGCGAACGCCTTCCAACTAACCTCTTCACTTCTCCCTTCAAAACCAACTAATGCGTGCTTCATACTAAACAGGAGACGCTAAACCTTTGAACAAAAATAGTTGGCGGAAGGTCAGCTTGTATTCGGATGCTATCGTTCTTTTTTTCTTTTTTCTTTTTTTGTAGCGCAGGTTTTTTTTTTTTTTTTTTGAAAACCTTTATTTTACCGAATACATTCTAATAAAACACCTTGTCGGTGGTTCGTCAAATCTTTCGCTTCGGCAACGATGACAGAAGCCGCTAGGATTGATGACGAAGTACCTGAAACAAAAACTTGGTAGATGAGCTCGGTTTTCCGTAAATGCCATGCGAGGTACAGCCTTCGTCAGAAGCTTACAGCTCACGGGGTTTTACTTCTTAGCCGCGCTTTTGTGGCTCGTTATGCATCCCCAGCGTCCAAATTCTCTCGAAGGTAAGAGGAACGGTGGTCCCCACTGGGGGTACGTACGACTGCCACAGATTCTGTAATGACTTCTCTATACGGTTAATATGCCAGACCCCTTGAGATCAAAACTTTTTACTGAGGCTGTATTTCAGTACAAAAGTATGACAGCGCTAGAAGGAGTGTAGACATTTGGAAAATGCTACTGATGTTTGATCTGTTGCTGTTTCTGAAATCGAACGCCTTGGCTGAGATGGCGTAGTATACTTGCCTGTCGTGATGTCCGAATCACGTTACAACATTATTTCGCCGCGTAGTGCCGCAAGGTGCTTTCGCGCACAAACTTCGCCGTACTTGTAAGATATTGGATGTGTCACGGTTGCTTGACTGTGCTTTATAAAATAATATATACGCGCCTCTCAGCCGGGGCGATGCATGACACCCTGGAACATCGCTGCTTGTAGTGGTTTTTTATGAATGACAGTGTCATGTTCCCTGCGAACGCTGGACGGGCCGTGCCACGAGGACTGAGTCATATATATATATATATATTTCCCCAGGTAGCTTGTTCCTTTCTGATTAAGAATAGAAACAGTTGTTAAAAATACTGCAGTGGACGCTTTTGCAGCGCGACAGAGTTTATAGTTAAGTCGTGATTAAGTAGGATGGTCAAGGGAGGAACTCTGGAGGTGCGTTAGTTTAAGTAAAGACGATATCAGTGCCTCAGTAGTTACCATGACGCAGAGATTGGCACCGTTTGGAACCATCTTTGACGGCGTTCACTTGCCGAAGAGCACCAAGGTTACTTCTCTCCGCTCACAGTATTTCTCCATGACTGACCTTTGTCAGCATTAAGTTAGGCTAACAACTTTATTTAAAGGAGTATAGACACCAAAGTTTGGGGCTATTTTTCTTCTTGTTAATGATGCGTAAGACATTCCCGTATAGATCATCACAGAGTTTTCTCCTACGACTACTAAATAATTTTTAATTGATTTTTCTTTCTTCACAAGTTACGGTTTCTGAAGCAGAGCCGAGGGATGGCTGTGACGTCACAGCCAAGTCTAGGTCACGCGCGGTATGTGAGTGAGTGAGTAGTCTTTAGTAGTCAATGGAACTGGCACAAAGGCCTATTCAAGGCAGAGGGGTAGTAGGCCGCAGTATGTTAAAACAGCGATATAATCGCTGACTCTTCACTTGCTGTGATTCCTATTCTGAGGCAGGCTGGTATTAGCGTTTTAGCCAATTCAAGCGACAGAGGAGAGATTATATTGCTGCTTTCTTTCATCTCGCACGTGACCTAGATTTTAATATGACGTCACAGTCATCGCATGGCTGTTGAAACCGAAACAGGCAACAAAAGAAATTCGATTATAAATTATTCAGGGGCTGTAGGCGAATATCACGTGGCGACCCGTGTGCGGTAGTGTCTTACGCATCATTACAAAGGATAAAACACGAACACAAAAATTGGATGTCTATACTCCCTTAAGTATTTCATTTCTTTTGGCGCCAATTGTTTTCGCCCTAGGCCCGGATAGCTTATTCGACGTTACTGGCCCTATAAAGAGCATGCAGCGTGCACGCAGCAAATAAGATGCACTAAGGTGCACGCAGCAAAAGACAACAGGCATTATTTGTAGTTTTTCAAGTTTTTAAAAGGCAGCAGCTAGTGTCCGTCCTGACGGTAAACTGACAGCGCGACGCACCTCACTCGCCTACTGCCTTTATCAATACCCTTATTTGCTGCCGAATTCTTGGTAACAGTTTTAGATAATGACGCTGCTAAATTCGCCCCTTCAAGGAAAGCAAAAACGAGCCATTTGAAATCTTGATGTCCACAGCTTGAGCGCGCGCTTGCATACCGAAATATCACGGACCACGAGCGAACGAGCGACAGGATAGGCATTTCAGTACAGCTCCGTTTCTTATACTTTCTGTTCACACGCGAGATACATCGACGGGTTGTTTCAGTTTGCCGTCTCATGTCGCGTGTGAAGAGTCGGTCTTAACAGCTGGTTAAAAGAGTTCGGATCTAGTGTATACGTGTCACGGCCCGAGCAGCTCTCCCGGCATGCCAGAGCGTAGTGTCCCCAAGCGCTGTGCCTGCCCTTATCCCTAAGCCTGCGCTGGCGTCCTGCACGCTGCCCCCTCTCCCCCAGCGGCCGCGGCGACTGGTAGCGAGATCCAGGGCAGCCCTTCGCCTGCCAAGGCCGAGGCACCGTGCCCACTCTCGTCGCTAACGGTGCTGCAGCCCGTCCAGGGGGCCATCCCGGGCTACGGCTCCAGCTTCTCGCAGTTCTCGGCCGCGCCAGGCAAGTGGTCGTCATGCGCGCGCCCGCCGCCGGTGACGTTCGGTGGCGGAGACAACTGGCGGGCGGAAGCCGCAAAGCGCGACCTACGGCTGTGCGCTTCTCTTGGCGGCTTCCGCCCGGTGTTCGTCTGGTGCAAAAACAAAACAAAAGTGCAGTAGCGGGTAACGCAACTGGGCAGCTTGTTGCATGCTTCCTGCACGGTATAGTGTGGATTGTTCGTATGCAACGCGTGCGTCCTTTATATATAACCCACTGCACTGGGAACGGCAGCCTCGTGTTTCGGATATATATTGTTCATCTTATGTACAGCCATTAAATAGTTGGTGTTATTTGGGCCTATCAGCAGGCTATGAGTTTTAGCTGTGCCATTGTAGGTTTAAATCCCTTGACATACTGTTCGTATGAAACGCTCTAACATTGAGACACATCGAAGCGCGGAGCCGCATCTGTTTGGTACAGACTTGTCAAGTTCATAAGCCATGCGCTGCACAACACAACCCCCAGAGTGTCCAGCTTTGTCATGTCCGAGATTAAACGGAGGCATTCAGCTCGGTGCTTCGGCGCCAAGTAATTTCGAAGGTGTGGAGAAAAACAAACAAACGAAACAAGCGCATGTTCTTTGCAAACCAGCTAAAACACACTAAGTGGTATTGAATAAGGGCGCATGTACATTCAAGCTGTCTGAACAGTTTTATAGTAGATAGTTCAATTACCTCCTTAGTTATCATTCCCATCGCAATCCAGAGCACTTCTTTAGTTAGGTGAGGAGCTGACGCTGCAAACGTTTCGTGCGATCCACTTTATTGCGGCACATCGCGCGGTTGTGTATGTCATCCGTACTAGCGCCAATCAGGGTATCTCGGAGCCATGATACATGTCGCGTGCCTTGACCTTTCTTCGAGGACAGCGATGGAAAGGATAGATCATCGGCCGCGGAGCAATGTCGACACGTCATGGAGGGCGCCGCTTGATTTTTCACTCCGACAGCGATATGAATACCTGGGCGACGAGTGGCAGCAAACAAAGAAGTGCGCCTGCCGTTGGCATAATTATGCAAATCCTGGGTCGGCGTGGCGAACCCGCGGACTGTCCCGATACGCATCGCCCCTGGGCGCGCTCCCACGCCTGTTTGCTGCCGTCGGCGCCGCCGGGGCGTTCCCGTGCCCCCATGTAAAGCACGGGCCCGTGTTTACCATGCCTCGTCGACCTATGCCAGCCCGCGCGGCGGCCGGCCCGCTTGTGCGCGAGTGTGCTCGTCGTCCTCGGTACAGGCCGCCTGCGCACACGGAGCGGCGTCTTCCGAACAGCGATGCCGTGTGGGCTGAGAATTTCGCTTTGCGGCTCGTCCGCCAGAAACCCGATGCGTTACATCTCTCTGGTGCATTTTGACCGTAGCAAGACCATGCACGAGTGCGTAAAGTTAACTGTTGACATGCTGTGTAAAACGGCCCCAATTTATTTCGAGCAATCTGAGCTGCTTTTAAATATATCGGCGACGAAATCTTCGAATCTGTGACGATCCCTCCCATGTGTCCCCGCCAGAGCGTCTCCTCTACGGCAGCCGAACCGGTCTGCGTGGGGGAAGAAGCGGGAAGGGAAAGAGTGAATAAACGCTCTCCAAGAGGCTTTTGCGAAGGAGCTCGCCGAGTCGATTGCCTCTTCGAATGTATACATACACACGCTGTACTCATCACGTCGGCGTTGCAGGAGCGACCCATTAGTTGCATTACAAATCGGGAGTAAGCTTGTCTTGACCGCTTGGCATGCGAAATCGGCTCGTTTTACTTTCCCAGGGAATAGTATATGGGAGTCTTCAAGCGACTGCCGGAAATGACACGTGCAGCACAGCCGATAGCGAAGAGACTTCTCCAACGCGTGTATCAGTCCATGACATTGGATAGCTTTGCAAGGTTACGTACGTACGTTCAAAATGGCTTGAAATGCAGCTTTGAAGGCAGACAATCTGCACCTCAGGTTGACTGAAGAGACAGGTCACGATATATGGCCTATGGCTTTGTTTCTCTCTTCATTGTCTTCCCATGGCAGAAACTTGAGGCGCTCCAGGTACATGTATAAATTACTTTATGTCAAACCATTACTTTCCTAACCTGCTCGTAGGGCTACGGGCTTCACGCACATGCTTTTGAATTAAACTTAAAGTCTCGGCACTTTCGATGTAATCGTGGAGGAAAAGATTTGAGGCAAATGAGTATACAAGCTACTAATTTTTACCGAAGGTACAGGGTTGACTTCAGTCTTAACTGAATTGGACGAACACTCAAACACTCTCCAGTCCTAATAAAGCGGTCTTCTTATTTTCTTTGTTTTTTTTTTCTTTTTGTTCCTCCTCCTCCCTGCGTTTCCTCTCGTCATGTTTCCTTTTTTTTTCCCCCTCTCTTTCGCTGCTTCAAAGCGGGTCAATGCAAACATGTACATCGAACATGCCTCGGGGTCACGCAATATCGACCTACCGTCGCCGAAGGGTGACACCATGCCGAAAACTACAGAAGAAGCCCAGCCGAGGCCATGTTTGCTCGTGGGGCGAGAGCAAGCAGAAAGAAGAGCGGCGCCGCCGAGAAGCGATCGCAGCCAGAGATAACGAGGTGGCCGGTCCTAAAACGACACGCGCCGCGGAGAGCGCGAGCTAACCGAGCGGCTGATTTGCATATCGCGCCGTCGACGAGTGCCGCCCTCGTCTGCGGCTGCGGAGAGAAGCCGCGCGGCACTCGCCCAAATGGCCCCACCGTCGCCCCGCGAGCACTGCTCGACGGCAGACGCAATAGTCGCGCCGACGCTTCGCACGTTAAGCGCGCTTATCGGTCTCCGAGGAAGGAAGCGCAAAACGCTCTTCTACGCATTTGCAAGGCGCCAAGTCTTGGTGAGAAAGAGAGCTGAAGAATCGACAGCAACTATGTAGATCATATGGCAAGCATCCCGGTCGTTTAACTTGTTTCACCCTCTTCTCTCTCTTGCGCTGCAACGACTCTTGCTTTAGATAAGCTTGCGTTTGAAGTGTGTGATAAAGCCGCTGACAACGTTCACGCCTTCTTTGGTTTCACTCTCTGGGAATTACGTGTACGTGTAGCGGACGTGGACATTTCAAGCACTTGACAACAAACGAGTGGAAACACGGGCCCCTGGAGATTGCAGGAAGTGTTCCAGTACAGCAACCGGGCTTAAAAAGCACTCGCCTGTCTTTGGTCGTAGTAAGTGAAGAGAACGAAAAAATGGCGGCCGACTTAGGGCGTTAGCAAAAAATAAGAAATTTCAACAGATGTGAACTTAAGCACTTTCCGTGAATTTCGCCCTTCGAAAATCGATATATACATATATTGATACGGGGCAGAAGGCTAGCACAGGAAACCACAGCAGGTGATGAGCAAGTGTTCACAGCAGAGCGGAGCACAGAAAGTGTTCAGGCACGTCCCTACGGTTTCTTCAGCTTCGTCGTCTCTCACTCTATTTTCTATCGTCGTCCTCTTCGGTGGCATATACGTAACAATATATATATATATATATATATATATATATATATATATATATATATATATATATATATATATATAACTATTATGAATACCCAGAAAATATGCGAGGAAGCAAAAAAAAAAAAACAAAAACAACAGCAACAACAAAAAAAAAAAAGCAAATGTTGCGCGCGGCAATATATCCATTTCCACCCATTTTTATCGCATACAGTAGATCTTTAGGCATTGTCCAGGACGGAAATATTCTTTCTACTTAAGTTAGTGTGGGTAAATAAAAATAAATAAAAGTACATAAAATAATAAGAAGCTCCAGCTTCTTGGTAGTAAAATGTACGGCATTGATTATAAGTATTCGGCACAGATGGCTTGCTTTCGAGCCATATATATATAGCGAAGCACTTCCTAGAGTGCAAAACACGCTGAAAAGTTAGAACGAGGGTTATTATCATCTTCCAGCGAATATATAGAGCTTCACGGAGTCAGTAAGTGCATGCTCTTACGACGCGTAGCCGAAAACCACTCCGTGTGGCCTGAAAACATTTGACCAAGACAGCATTACATCGTTAGAAAATTTGAGACTCTATAGTTTGTGGGAGGCGTGCAACAAATTCATGTGCTTGGTGTCTACGATTACAGACGAAAGCGTATTTTGTTCCTAATTCTTTAGTTTCTTGTTTTGCTTGCTAACTTCATACTGCTGGGACTGTATTTTTTAAATATTTCCTTTCGCTTTCCTTTCATATGCGCCCCGATCACTGGTAGGGCTGATAGCAGGCAAGCCACGTCAGTGACGTCACTTCCCGCCTTCTGTACAAAAGACGGGGCTAACCGGTGCTGAACGGCAGAAAGAAATGGAAGGGAAAGGAAAGCTTACAATACAGTCTCTGGTCCTATTTGAATCAATAAGAGGAGATAGGCATTGTAATGCGCACGACAAATGACCAGTGACAGAATTAAAAGATTGACTAAATCGTTAACGAAGAGGACGAGGAGGTGGATTCAGGTGGAGCGATCAGCTCAAATGTTTTGCTGGGCTGCCGTGAGGTTGTAGCGACGATGGCGATTATGCGGATGATTGCGGATGCATGCCCTCCTAGAATAATGTAAGTGATATCACTTTGATGATTCGTTTTCGGATATTTCACTTCTCTAAGTACATTGTTAACGACATGTACTATACCTCTCCGCTGCGCTCAGTCACTGCTAGCTCATTTCCCGTTCGCTTTTTCTAATCGTGTCTTGTGTGCGGCCCATGGTCCTGTGGCCTCCTTTGTGTCTGTGGAGAGGCTGTGGTTAATCGTTTCGGCCGCTTCTTTTCACTCGCAGTGACGGGTAGCGCAGTTGCCAGCTCTGCGGTGGCAGGAATCCCTGGCGCCGACTATGCTTACGCGTCACCCTACACGCAGTATTCGTCGGCAGCAGCCTATGGCGCCTACGGCTACGGCTCCAGCGGAATCATCAGTGAGTGGGCCCCCGAGTGCACCCTACCTGGGTCCGCTTGCCTTTCTTTTTCCAACTCTTTCTTCAACAGCAATAAGCTTGTGACATGTCCAGTAACCTCCAACAAATTTCACGCTAACAAATGAAAATCTTGATAGGAGGCTCGCGAATATACGTAATTGCTAGATAGCTTGCAGTCTCGAATAACACTCGCGTGCCAGTATAGTGTCAGCTTTGAAATGAATGAAAGCGTGACTTTGGTGGTATACCATTGCGTTTGAGCGTGCGTGCGACTCGCGTACGCAATATGGCGCCACAGGAGCCGTGGGTCCTGTACAAGAGCATCATAATGCATGCCTTCTAGTCGCCATCCCGTGAAGCCGTTGCTTTGTGGAATTATTGTTCTTATCAGAGACGCTTGACTACATCTTTTGTCCCACGACAACCGCAACCTGAATATAGAGAGACATTTCGCTCCAGCGGAGGTCGAAAATTCAGTATATTTTGGAGCGCTGTCACTGTCACACGTGCATACATAGATGGAGGCATATTGTACACAACAAGGTAAATGGCAGTTTCATCGGCGCCGTTCAGTTTACAGTCTTGCGTTATCTGAAGGCGATCGCTGTTGTTTTGTCCAAACAAGACGAAAAATGCTTCCTGGTTCGATGGTCCTTCAACTTTTACATAAAATTGACAGTGTGCAGGATGTGACAATGAAGCGGATAGCTAAGCTCACGTATTTTGTTTGGCGTTCCTGCGAGGAAAAAAATTGCAGTGAAGAAGCTTACTTAATACGAATAGGGTAATCCTGAAGTGTTTACCTTCATTCAAATCACGTCCGATTGTATACATTCACCAGCCGTAGCGGAAAATGAGATCCGTAGAAGAAAAGAGTAGAGGGCTCTGAAAGAACGTGACTGCATTCTAATGCCATTTGTCGCCCTATCGTTCTCTTTGCAGACCCGTCCTACTACTACGCCCATAGCGCCAGGACCGGATCCGCTGGCACAGGCTTGAGCAGCGCGGGTCCGCTCAGCCCTAACGCTTACAAGGGCGAGCGCTGCTGACACCTGCGGGACGCTTAAAGCCCGCCGTCCGCCCGCCCGGAGACCTCCGCCCTTGCTACGCCCGCAAGGGGACTACGAACTCGAGGCACCACGGTCGCGGCGGCGACTGACAGCAGCTCCCGAACTTGGCCGCCACCGTAGATGGTGTTTGAGATGGTGCCTGATCGGGACAGACGAGGAGCCGCCAATGTGGCCCGTCGACGGGAGGACCGCGCGTCGGTGGTGATCGGTTCCTCGCGAAAACCAAAGATCTAGTGTCCGCCTTGTGGACTCTTCTGGACTGTGCGAAGCACGCGTTGCGCAAGAACGATGACGGCCACGACGACCGTTCCTTCGGAGCCTCCGGCGCACGACGCTGTGCCACCACAGCGGCGGCTGCGCGAGACGAAAGCGATGTAATATATGGCCGGCCAGAGTACAACTACCAGCAGTCATTTTTAACAGCGTAAGATACAGCAAACGGCCGCGTGGCCCCCGGAGGGCTCCTCGCTGCTGTGGCCCCCTGTGCGACAGATGGAGACGCGACGAGAGCGAGGACTCTCTTCCGATCCAACCACATTTGTGCTTAGGAGCGGTGATCTCCGAGGGCATCGTTCTGTTCAGTCTCTGTTGCAGTTGCATCGTGTCTCTGAATGCTAACGAGGTTTTAACACTGAACTATTTCTTTTTCTTTCTTTCTCTTTCTTTTTTTTTTACTGTGAAAGAAAGATGCGAGATGGCGCCTTTTGAAGCTTCGAATCCCTTCTCAAAACAATCAATGACCGTTATAAGGTAAAACATTACCTAAATTTTTGTTTCGGCACTATGGAAGTCGTATCGCAGTGTAAAAACGAAATCGAAAGACTTGGAATTCCTGTAATGCAAGCTAATTTTTCAACCATTCGGGGCACCATAATCAGCGCAAATTTGCTTGCTCAGTGGTCTAAAATGACGACTGAAATGTGCGATGAAACTGGGGAATACTGCGCTACTTGATAGACAGAGACAAGTGAAAGACGACACACGAATGACACACACTTGTCTCTGTCTATCAAGTAGCGCAGTATTCCCCAGTATGATCAACCAACTGGCCCCCGTGTTTGCATTGTGTGCGACGAAACCACTTCAGCCCGATGAAAATGAGAACAAAATTAACTTTTTTTTTTCTTACACTATCATGAGCAGAGGCATTCATAATTTTGGGATGAAATCTCGCTATACGTGTCTTTTTTTTTTTTTTTATTGTATAAGTCTTGTTTGCGGAGCTCCCAAAGAGAACCTCTACCGAAAGCGAATCGTTCAGAGCGTATTTAAGCGAGCATTGTCGCACGGGAACCGAAGAGACAGCGGAGCAGGGGGCCGCTCGGCGGTGACTCTCGATGTGAAGTTGCTGGCCGTGTAGCTCCTGCGGCAAAAACACTATAGTAGTGTGTAAAAAATTCATTTTTTGCTGCTACGTCTCAGTCACACACACACACATACACAAAGAAACACAAAATACGGTGACAAAAGTGTGACGTGATCTGGTCGCCATGCTGGATATATCTATCCATCCTTACATCACCGTTGCTTATTAGTTGACATCGACGACGTTCCCTACACCTTTCCCCCCCTTTCTTTTTATTCGCCGAGGATTGTCTCCTCCTGCGTATTATTTACAGCATAGCACTGCGTGTATTTATCGGAGGAAACGAAACACAACGCAGAAGAGGTATTACGTCTCTTGACTTTGTATCATACGAGAAGGTGTTGTCCTTGAAGACGGCAACGCTACTGATTCTACATGGTCTCACGCCACAGTTTGCTCAAAGTTTTACGTTTGTCTACGCACACGTTTACCTGTCTGCGAGGCGCTTTCGCAGTTCCACAGCCACCGCATGATGAAAAAAGTGTATTCGCTGTGACGTTATCATCATGTGTTTCCGCAAAACAAAGGACGATTCAACGGCCTCGGTGCACGTTGTTGCTTATCTGCATGTTGTTACTATACGGCACACGCACACAGCCGCGGGATGTGAGCTTAGTAGTTCAGCGGCGTCTACTCGCGTCTGGCGAAGTTTTCCTCTATTCCTGTTGCTCGGAAACGTAAACAGCCTGATGGCCGGCGGGCTTTTCCCGGTAAATTTTACGCTCCGAGACATTCACTAACTTAACTAAATGCAAGCGCTTGTGGTGCTGTACGCGTGATGGCAAAATTTCAAGCGTTGTACTTCAAGAAACGTTCGAAAAGGTCACATTCGGAAGCGAGATAAAATAGCAGTCAGCGTGCGTTTTGCAGTCCACACTATACCAGAGACACGCGGGCCGAGTGCTCGCTGCTGGCCGCTGCCCCGCCCAGCTCACATCCTTGCCGTCTGCGGGTGTGGCCGCTTCACGAAGCCGAAACTCAAGAGGCGACTTGCGCTTCGGCTTCCCGCTGTAGGCGATGTAGGACAGTTCATTGTATAGTCCATATGGTTCACCCCTTTAAGTGGCATGCTTCTTGAATGTGTATCATGTGTTACTAATTTATACAAACCTATGACGGAAAAGAGGGCGAAAGAAAAGACGAAGGGCAGAAACGAGCCGTTCAACGTGGAAAGAGACGATGTACATTATTACTTTTTCCCGCCGTGGTTGTGTCTGCTTGGTGTGCGAGTTTTTTGTGTGCGACTCTCTTGCCTGCGCTATACATACTTGTTAGGGTGTAACGAATGGTCTGCGTGCCGCAGTAGACCGCGGAGCTTCTCTTTTCGGACAGGCCTGCCTGCATCGCGACATCCCCTTCTCGTCTTTATCATTGAAGATGTTCACTTCATATTAAAAATCGCATATTGTGTGTTGTAAGATATTTTACAGGAGAACAACATACGATGAGTCTCATGTTTTCTCGTTGATTTTTATTGTGGTGTTTTTTTTTTTACTCTGTTTTGCCCGTTTCTTCGTACTGTGTGTTGCCACGTTTGTATGCCTTCGTTTTGTCTGTTTTTTTTTTTCTCTCATGTTTCATCTTTGTGGCTTCTGAGAGTTGCACCCTGTGATGAACAACACCCTGTACATAGACATCACGCTGTAGATGCTTTTCCTTTGGTAGCGATATAAATGAGTGACACAAATGAGGAATCTTTTTATAGAGATACTGTTTTCATAGGAGCGCACGATAGTTTCTGGCATTGCCGCTAAGCCTAAGGCATCGCGAAGTCGTCCTAATGTTGTCTGAGAGCTGAAATCGCTCTCCGCATCGGAGTGTCGTAGAGGAAACGGTGAACGAAGGCGAGGTGTATTTTTCTTTTTGCATTCAGCCTGCGTGAGCGAAACAAAAAAGGATACAAAGAAAGGAAGACAATATAAAATCAAAGTGCAGGCAGACTGATTTCTAACTGCACACGGGTCTGTCGAACAAATGTCATTAATCACTCGGACGTGGACTTAAGGCGGCAGCTACAATAATAGAGTTCGTCGCGGCGGACAGATTTTATGCTGCCGATACAAACTGCAAATGCACTTTGTAGGGCGCAAAGTTAAAAGCTACTTAAGCTTTTTACTGTGTTTCTAGGAGACGAACGATGTATACCGGTGTTTTTATGGGAGTTCGCGGGTGTCGAACTCCTGCGTAGCGTTTATCTCTGTCCCATAAAGCCACGAATGTTCCTCTACTGCGGTCACATATACTTAAAGTTCGTGTGAGTTTCTTCTCTTTCCTACAGAGCTAATATATGCCCCTCCAAAAACAATCGGTTGAATACGTTTTCTAGGCCAAGCGCAGCAGCAGCGACGGCTGGCTTCATGAATTTGTGCACTGCTTCGGCGTGCTCACTTGCCGAAATGTGCCGAACAGTTTTTTTTTTTTTTGTCTTGTACTGCTGTTAATTTACATCTATACTGAAGATTTGAAAAAAATTTTTTGTGATATTATGTTTGAACAAGCAGTCTGAAAATATGAATTTGTTCAACACGTGAAATGTCAAGCAGACCAGAACGTTCCCAATATTCGTCTTTTGCTTCTTGCGTGCATCTGCCTTCATTCCTTGCCTTCAGCGGATCCGCGTATTGAATCAGCGCCGTTCATTGAAGCAGTGTGTGGTGGCTTTGGTTGTATGCTGTTAAAAGGGGAAAACACACATCTGTGCATCAGTTTGCTTGTTCAAAGAACTCGACACCGAATGATGTTTTGTGGGCCAGAGGCTACGCGCGGCTCTTTTTCCTTTCTTTGGATGTGTACATGAAGCGGTTGCCTGAACAAGATGTATAAGTGTGCGGGGCTGAGTGACAAGTGTGCAAGGTGAGATGACTGCGTGAAATAAAACTCAATGAGTATACATACTGTCTGAAATTCTCTGCTGTTTACTTGTCCGTTGAATTGCGTTTCAAACCTTCATACGGTGGAACGCTCGCTCCAAACTATATCACAATGCACTCGGTGTATTGCCGCCGCTGCTATACAAGCCAACGCCGGCAAGCTTGTCAGCATTGTAGTGTCCAGCAATACCGCCTCAGTTTGGTCTGCACTGAGCACAGATGTGCGTGATGGTTTAGGCCTCAACTTACCTTCAGCCCTCACGTGCACTGCTCGTGCTCTCGTGCTCTGGAAGCACTGATAAAAGAAAAGATAAATGAGAAAAAATAGCTCGCTGGCACTCGGGCGGTTGTCGTTCAGTGACAGCTAAGGGCTGAGGTGGGCAGAAACAATATAGGTGAATGAATTGAATGCTAAATTGCAATTTCAAGGACGCTCGTATGATGTAATGATAGAAGATAATCAATCAGCGCATATTTCAATACATATTGCACTTAGCACTGTTCATGCGGGCTTTTATTAGTAGTTTAAAAATGGCAAACGCAAAGATCTAGCCGGGTACGACAATGCGCAGGAATTTAGTACTGGAATTTATTTTATCATTTTGTGCACGTCATTATTATTATTATTATTATTATTATTATTATTATTATTATTATTATTATTATTATTATTATTATTATTATTATTATTATTATTATTATTATTATTATTATTATTATTATTATTATTATTATTATTATTCTGCTTTAAAAGTCCCTACTGGCTAACCGTTACTTTACACGTCTAATTTTCGGTAGTGGTCAGCTAAACGTGCGTTTCTTTTTAAACGTTAGCAATTCATAGCAGAAAGCCGAGCGCTTCGTGTGGAGCACGAAATCAGCGTCCCTGGAGGGTGACTGAAGGAAAAAGCGCGGGGAGAGGGTTCATATAGTGGAAGTCGATTCGAAATTGGCCCAAGGAGATCGGCCATTTTATCCAACGTTTGCAGTGGAAATTCTGCGCTGAGAAAGTTGAGCAGGGCAGGCCCCTTTTAAATGGGCTTCTTTTGAACGGAAGCAAAAAAAAAAAAAAAACCAACAACAAAAAACATTGACTTTCGTTGTGTCAAAGTACGTTTAAATTAAGCAAAATAATTTAGAGCTCATGGTCTATGCCATGAGCGCAAAAGTATTTTGCTGTGCAAAACGCTGTGCGAGGCGAGGCAGACTAGAATGGAAATACGTGCGCCTGCCGACTTCCAGAAAAAGCCTCTCGTTGTCATGCAATGTAAATCAAGGTTCGGCTGGGTACAGGCTGAATTATTGATTTATTGCAAAGTTGTTCGCTTGGATGTCTATTTAGGTCTATAAAGGGAATATGAAAAAAGCACCTCAGCAAGCTGGGGCTCACGGATGTGCGCTTCAGCTCCTAAGACGCATTACCACAAGGAGTAGGGCGAGGTATGTCGAACCAAACAGATGAAGTGGTCCTTTGTGTGTACCCATAGGGAATAAAACTGAAGCAGAATTCTCAAGGGCCACTTGAAACAAACAGTAGTGCTCGCTCTTGCATACCTCGTTAATATGGACATCTTGGTTCCCGATAAAAATTGTACATACAGCGAGTTGTTCATAATAACGAATCGCTTATAAATATTTTAAAGGCTATAATTACGATTAGCTTTTATTCATAGGGGTGGACACTGAAGGTGAGGGTTTATTCATAATTCGGGGAACTATACAAGCAATTAGCACGGTCACCTTTATGCTTGAAATAAAATATTTTAACTTGACGCGTCAAAATAAATGGCAGCTTCTCTTACAACTGTTCACATTCCACGAACATGTTACTGCTTGATATCAGCACTCAGTTGCCTAAACGCGGCTTAATTTGAATTTATGCTCTACACAAATTATACCGAGAGAATTCCCAAGCATTTCACCCCAGAAGAGCCGAGCATCAGGCCGGGGGTAAGCTTGTACCCATTGAAAAACCGGTGGGTAACCGGCGGCACCAGGAATCGAACCCGGTACCTCCCGAATGCGAGGCGGATGCTCTACCAAAGGCCATAGCACGGTCACCTTTATGCTTGAAATAAAGTATTTTAACTTGACGCGTCAAGATAATTGGCAACTTCTCTTACAACTGTTCACATTCCACGAACATGTAACTGCTTGATATCAGCACTCAGTTGCCTAAACGCGGCTTAATTTGAATTTATGCTCTACACAAACTATACCGAGAGAATCCCCAAGCATTTCACCCCAGAAGAGCCGAGCATCAGGCCGGGGGTAAGCTTGTACCCATTGAAAAACCGGTGGGTAACCGGCGGCACCAGGAATCGAACCAACCCGATACCTCCCGAATGCGAGGCGGATGCTCTACCAAAGGCCATAGCACGGTCACCTTTATGCTTGAAATAAAGTATTTTAACTTGACGCGTCAAGATAATTGGCAACTTCTCTTACAACTGTTCACATTCCACGAACATGTTACTGCTTGATATCAGCACTCAGTTGCCTAAACGCGGCTTAATTTGAATTTATGCTCAACACAAACTATACCGAGAGAATTCCCAAGCATTTCACCCCAGAAGAGCCGAGCATCAGGCCGGGGGTAAGCTTGTACCCATTGAAAAACCGGTGGGTAACTGGCGGCACCAGGAATCGAACCCGGTACCTCCCGAATGCGAGGCGGATGCTCTACCAAAGGCCATAGCACGGTCACCTTTATGCTTGAAATAAAGTATTTTAACTTGACGCGTCAAGATAATTGGCAACTTCTCTTACAACTGTTCACATTCCACGAACATGTAACTGCTTGGTATCAGCACTCAGTTGCCTAAACGCGGCTTAATTTGAATTTATGCTCTACACAAATTATACCGAGAGAATTCCCAAGCATTTCACCCCAGAAGAGCCGAGCATCAGGCCGGGGGTAAGCTTGTACCCATTGAAAAACCGGTGGGTAACCGGCGGCACCAGGAATCGAACCCGGTACCTCCCGAATGCGAGGCGGATGCTCTACCAAAGGCCATAGCACGGTCACCTTTATGCTTGAAATAAAGTATTTTAACTTGACGCGTCAAGATAATTGGCAACTTCTCTTACAACTGTTCACATTCCACGAACATGTAACTGCTTGATATCAGCACTCAGTTGCCTAAACGCGGCTTAATTTGAATTTATGCTCTACACAAACTATACCGAGAGAATCCCCAAGCATTTCACCCCAGAAGAGCCGAGCATCAGGCCGGGGGTAAGCTTGTACCCATTGAAAAACCGGTGGGTAACCGGCGGCACCAGGAATCGAACCCGATACCTCCCGAATGCGAGGCGGATGCTCTACCAAAGGCCATAGCACGGTCACCTTTATGCTTGAAATAAAGTATTTTAACTTGACGCGTCAAGATAATTGGCAACTTCTCTTACAACTGTTCACATTCCACGAACATGTTACTGCTTGATATCAGCACTCAGTTGCCTAAACGCGGCTTAATTTGAATTTATGCTCAACACAAACTATACCGAGAGAATTCCCAAGCATTTCACCCCAGAAGAGCCGAGCATCAGGCCGGGGGTAAGCTTGTACCCATTGAAAAACCGGTGGGTAACTGGCGGCACCAGGAATCGAACCCGGTACCTCCCGAATGCGAGGCGGATGCTCTACCACAAGGCCATAGCACGGTCACCTTTATGCTTGAAATAAAGTATTTTAACTTGACGCGTCAAGATAATTGGCAACTTCTCTTACAACTGTTCACATTCCACGAACATGTTACTGCTTGATATCAGCACTCAGTTGCCTAAACGCGGCTTAATTTGAATTTATGCTCTACACAAACTATACCGAGAGAATTCCCAAGCATTTCACCCCAGAAGAGCCGAGCATCAGGCCGGGGGTAAGCTTGTACCCATTGAAAAACCGGTGGGTAACCGGCGGCACCAGGAATCGAGCCCGGTACCTCCCGAATGCGAGGCGGATGCTCTACCACAAGGCCACAGCACGGTCACCTTTATGCTTGAAATAAAGTATTTTAACTTGACGCGTCAAGATAATTGGCAACTTCTCTTACAACTGTTCACATTCCACGAACATGTAACTGCTTGATATCAGCACTCAGTTGCCTAAACGCGGCTTAATTTGAATTTATGCTCTACACAAACTATACCGAGAGAATTTCCTTCACAACCATTCATGTGATACGGAAAATAGTAAGACGCATCGGATAGCTAAGCAACTTCGCACTGTAAACGTGAAACCAGAAAAGAAAAGGGATATTACTTAGTGACTTGCACTTCTTAATTGCTTTCCTCAAGCAGCACGTGCTGAAAGTGCAGAAAATGAAACATTTCAGCGGGAAGTATAAAAACGGGTTCTCATTCTGTCAATATTAGCACGACAAACCTACATAAGTCACAAATGGGCTCTGTGCATTTTTCCCTTGTCCATCATTGTCTGGACAGCGAGTTTCCATATTAACGACGCGCAAACACATTAAAACAATTTGGTCTCCAGAAATATTGTCCATAATTCGAGTCGTCCATATAAAGGGGGGCCGTATTGACGAGGCACGACTGTATTTTAAATTATTGGAGAAACACGAGAAGTTTCAAGAAATAGGTTCTGCATAGTGTCAAAGAAAGTCGCAAAAGGCGAGATTTCCGTAAATCTTTTTACCTTTACACTGAACGAATTTTTTTTTTTTTTCATTTTCTTTCCGAACGAAACACACGAAATCGGAAACACGAGAACAAGATAGACCGGAGGCGCGCTCAGCTTGGAAGGACGATGTATTACTGGTCCTGAATCTCATCGCCTGAATCGCCTCAATCTCGTCTTTGCCAGTATTTTTAACTTCTTGTAGCTCTTAGCGAACCATGCAATGAGCATTGCATTAATGCACGAATTCATGTACGAATGCAGTTCATACATATATGGAGCTGTCAGTTGGTTTGAGCAGCCCATAAGCACGCATGGTGCGTCCTCCACGAGAGCATACCTTCCATTATATTAATTGTCTCGCCCTCCATAAGAGTTTAAATGATTTACTTATGAGCGACTCTCAAAAGAGGAAAAATAGTCATTGGAATCCAGCTATTTCATCAGCTTCGTGATGCTATCAGTGAAAACGTATATTTCGATTCTGTGTGTGGGCCACAACAAGGCACATTCAAGTTCTCTTCCCGGACGAAGTGTGGTTAGTGTGACGTTTCTACTTAATTACCATTTGACTCCACCGACTTGATTCTGTGCCAATAAGCTCTAGCTTCATCACAAAAGTGTTGTCACCGCAGTAAACAGCCAGCAAGGTGGATGGAAAAATCGAGATGGGGCGATGATAATTGATTACACGACTCCACAGTGTAAAATTAGCGCCAAATCCCCCGACTGACCTCTAACGAATAGTTCCCACAAAATGTGTTTCGATTATGGCTAGACCTTATTGATGGGGCAGCCACCATCAATAGCGTGTGCAATCTCCTGAGCCACGCGCTGTTTAGTCTCAAACCACCATTGGGGAGCATCCAACGCGATTCTTGTCGACAGCTAAGCAGTAGGCGTCACTTGGTGTTCAATCACGTGAACAAAAAAACAACAACAACAACAAAGATCTTCTCAGCAAATGTAATGAAGAGATTCGCAGATACGTCTTCCTGCTTCCCATCGGAAAAAAAGATGGGGTTGGTTTTGAATAAAAGGAAGCCGCAGTAACAGCAAAAGCCCAAATGAAGATCGCTAAGGAAGGAATGATTCGGTAGTTATTGTGTATAGTAATCATTTTTGAAACGAAAAAAACAAGTAGGTTGATATAACAGAAAGAAACAGCGAAGGCTGAAGAGCAGCGCTAAAAAATCCTAAAAAGAAAGAAATTCATATCAAACAGCACGCACGTCTACGACAGGCACGTGAAAGGCCTTAACAAATCTGTATTTGAGTATAGTCAGAGCTAATATGCCATGTCTCTACGTCACATTACTTTTGATTATGGTGCAAAAAAAGGTATGCAATCTGTTTTGCCAGTCGTGGCTGTTAGGCTCTACTTCTCTCGGAGAAATAAATAACTGATATGGCTAATCCGGCTGAGCAAGCGTAATTTGTAAATTCACGTTCAGCTCGTTGCACTTCACATAGTAATTATTGAGCATAAAAGTAAGCTTGTATACGCATTTAGGCGGCAATGTCACACAAGTATTATAAAGCAATGAGATGTGTGTTATTGTCTAGCTCGGAGCATACGGATTACGGGTTAGGTGTCTTGTAATGCACACGCGCACATATACTCGAGCGTAACGCCAGGCCTTTGTATCAAGAGTTACGACGTTCATGTGAGTCCGCTGAAGCCCTAAGTGCATGCCCTAGAGAATTTTTTTTTTCCTCTACGGCGCAGGACTCGAGAAGCTTGTTCGCATCACCAGTCAGCGAGTAAAACTGCTAGCAGAGAGAGAGAGAGAGAAAGAGAGATAAAAGAACGGAAAGGCTTTGAGGTTAGCTATAGGCCACGCCCAACTGGCTACCCCACAAGTGGGAAGAGGAATAAAGGGAGAGAAATAAGAGGAAGAGGGGAATATGAAAAATCAGTTTCGCAATCGTCCGCAGGCCGCCACTGTTAGGTGATAAAGGGCACACACTAAATGTTCGCAATCTGATTCATTCAGGAATGTCAACGGCGCATTGACTGTTTTTCTCTGAGATGGAGGTGCAGTCGAAGGCTACAGAATCTTAGCTCCCGAAAGAAGACAAGGATCCAAGCTGTAGAGAATTTGAAATTGGAGAAATCCTGAGGATCTAACTGCGTATAAGAATATTTTATTCATATTCCGCTCAGGCACCCATCCTCCAAAAGCATTTACATCTTTTTGAGTGCAAAAAAGGGTGCTCGAGTGTCCCATGGTTAACACCCTACCTGAAAAATAGCGAGGCAGAAAGTATACGGAGGTTAACCATCAGGGGTTTCTGGTTGGCTACCTTCCGTTGTGTAAAATGGAAAAGGGGCATTTATAAGAAAAATTGAAAGAGAGAAATGCGATATGGGGGGGAGGGGGGGAGCAAGAGGGCTGCCAGAATACCCCCGAAATTTTCTGAGCGCTGTCTCCCCTCCTCCTAATCCCTCCTCCTTTCGGTCTTTTTGGCGCCCATTGTTTTCGCCCGGCGGCGTTTAACACACCCCAAAAAATATTTCTGGCTACGCCACTGCGAGAGGTTTATTGGTCTTATATAATACTGATTGTTTATTTCCTGGTAACAACGGCAGCTCCTGGAGACGACCGTATGTTGAAAATTCAATAGCCCATGACTAAAGCGCATATATTCATGAAGTTGTCGCGGCGTGGCCCCAGGAGAAAACATGGCTTCCGCGTGACTGTGAAGGAAAGACAGTCGTCTTGCTACTAATAACGGAAGAAACAGGAAAACGTTTCATCTCGATAATATATGGCCGATTGTTCACACATCAAATTTGGTAAACCTTGTGGGAGGTACATCGCCGCTTCACAAGACCTGTAATAGCAGATAATGGCTTCAATGATATTCACGTCGGTTTCCGTAGCGTGTGTACAATTTGGTCTCCATATATAGTGTGTGCGATGTTCCAGTACAACATAACCAAGGTTTTAACAGAAGACGAAGTGTCATATCCCCATTGAAACCAACTGAGGGCTGAGAGTAGCTTGGGCTGGTCTACAATATTCTCTCGTTCTCAAAACTTATTATAATCAGTAAATACTAATAACCTCACCCTTTATTCATTGGCTTCAGGAACAAAGAGTCAGTGCAGAAGTAATAGATAGTCTCCAAAAATAGTTGACTGAAATGCTTGCACCAAACCTCCGTTTAGGCAAAGCGATTTTTTTTACGATCCTTAAAAGATGACACACACGAAAAAGCTTCCTTGATACATCAGTGCTTCTTCAACGTCCCCATTGCGCGTCAAAAAAAAAAAAAAAAAAAGAAAAAAAGAAAAAAAGTACGTCTCTCCTTTGCCCCCGAGGTGCTTTGCATGGCATCTGATTGAAAGATGTATGACCCAGCAGCTGGACACGTGATAGCTGTACTTAAAGTCCAGCGAATAAAGCTGCCTAATTGGTACCTCAGTGCAAAAGTTTCAGCTAGGTGTTCTTCAAGATGACCTACAACTTCTCTATTAAATATTTATTCCTTAACTCAGTAATATGAAACAAAAAAAAAACACATAGCTAAATAGGCATTACTAGCTAATTAATACTGTAGAATGAAAAATATACTACACATTAGGCAGCATGACTCGCAACTGCCCTTAGTTGGAGTATAACCTCGAGTTACACGATCACCGCCTCGTTCCCTCTTGCGCCCGCGTGTGCTGGCACCCGCAGGATCATATGGGGATCCAGGTTGGGGCAGCAACGCGAAACGCGGCCGTTCATACAAAGAATTACGGTAGTGTCCGCGAGTTGGCCGATACATTGCGCGGGCACCAGTACGATCCCCACACCACCTGCGGCTACTTCAACGTCGATGCTAATCAGTGGTTGCGAGTGTTCATGCGCGAGCTACTCGGGAGGTCACAATTGTTAACCCATTTCAAGCCGCTACCAGAAATGGATATTTAGTTGGTCGCATTTTCGCACGACTGGTCGATGTTACCAGCATGAACTATGTGTATTACATCAGTTACCAGATGCCGTTACTCGCGGTCCTCCGCGACAGCACAGATCCCACGCGTGATTAAAATTAAGTTCCCTCAAACACTGTACTTTGTTTATGGCACCAGAATATGGGTCAGCACGCATGCATTACGGCAGTGGAATAATCTAAGCCTAGCACTGATTAAACCACCATTTTTTTTTATTTTTCTTCTTTTTTAGGGTCGACAACGGCATCAGTGAGTCTGAACGCAATGCCAAATCTGGTTTTTTAGTTCGAACGATGAAGGTCCCAGACATCGGCTGCTGCACAGTAGAAAGAGGAGATGGAGGGGGTGGGGGGTGGGGGGGGGGGTTGTTGTCCGAGGGGTTATCTCAACCCCACTTCCTCCCCCCTTCTGCATGTTGGGGCTGTAAAGTGAACAAGAGCGCACGATCGACGTTTGCCGACTTATGCCGCGATGGCTGTTGATGCCTTCTCTCCTAGCTCTCCCGAGATCTCGGCGTTGACGGCTGGTCTGGAAAAAGGTGATTAGTCGGCAGGAGAAAGAAATGAGAGGAGGAGCGAATGCGCGCTGAGGGAGAGGAAGACGCGAAACATTTGTTTTGCGTTTTGTGGGGTTTAACGACCCAAAGCGATTCAGGCTATGAGAGACGCCGTAGTGGAGGACTCCGGAAATTTCCACCACCTGGGGTTCTTTAACGTGCACTGGAATGACTTGATGAAACGTGGCGGAAGAAGCAGCAGCTGAGACAATGCGGGCGTGTGTCTCAGCGCGCGATGAATCAAATTAAGTGAATTGTCCTCCGATGAGTCCTTTTTTTTTTATGATGATGTCGCAGGCTATAAATAAGCTAGGAGCAAGCAGCTATAAGGTGCATATAGTGTGATGAAACGAACGGGTTGGCTTCCGGTGCACCGTTAGTTGTCGTGACGTCATATGCTAGATGTAAACAGGTTGAACAATAAAACAGTTTAGTGACTCCGGTGCAGACACCACGGAGGTTCCAACCTGAAGACGCACAGTTTTAGTGGCTGATACGAAGTCGTGAACGGAAGCGTCTATATCTCGCTACGATCCAGCATTGCTTGCCGGCGAAACTGAGGAGGCACGGCGTATAAATAGACGTGAGAACTGTTTAATGCGTTCCGCAGAAAACGAGGCGAAAGGACGTGGTCACGAAGACCCGGAAAGCAGTGCGTGCTGCTGAAACGGATGCAAGTTGGGTGGAACTTCATCTGTCACAAAACTGCTGTCATGATACCACCAATAGCATCGGCATCTGCTGTTTTTACCGTCTACACCAGAGGTCCCTAACTCGTTTTGCCAAGTGGGCAAAATTTACAGAATCTTGTCTCAAACTGACCAGTAGCAGAATAAGACAGATGAGGCAAAATGGAGAAATTTATTTATTGTAAGTACCTACAGCGCTCATGAAGCATTATTGTAGGGGAGATACAACTACATACAATAACACATGCAAAGAAGATATAGGGAAACTTGTTAGCAAGGTAACACAACACACTGATAGAACACTAAATGAATTCACGAGTAGTATAAGTGATAACATAAAATACATTAACACAGCGCTGGTCCTGCAATCATTGTGGCAATAAGGCAATGAGACGTAGTGCAAGTTAAAAATGTAAATGATATCAATCAATCAATCAATCAATCAATCAATCAATCAATCAATCAATCAATCAATCAATCAATCAATCAATCAGCCTTTTATTTTCTTCCTATTAGAGAAGCAGACAGGACTGAAAGCTCGCAAGCTTGACAGAGGTCCTGCTCCCTTTCTTCACATTGTCATTGCATCAGACAAGCGGCAATAAGTTCTCCGCTATACACTATAGCACAAAAGAAGATAACAGACACCGCGGGAAAAGAAGTAAAAAGTACCAACAAAAAAAAATACATACAGCGTCATCACACAAACTTGTTCAGAAAAAAATTGTTCATAACAGTATTTGAATGCTTGAAAGGGTCAAAAATATATTTCTTAAATTTATTTAATAGCACTGGCAGCGTATAAGAGATAGAGTGATCTGAGTAATATGCTCTAGGTGTAGGAACTAACCACATTTCTTTATTTCTGGTTTGTGAAATATGAAATATAGGTGTTTTTTTTGCAAATTCTGCCAAATTACCAACCTAATTGTTATTGCTCCGCGAAGCACTTGTGAAATTCATTAAAAGTCTTTAATCGTCTAAAGCGAAGACTGGTAGGATTTCGCATTTTAAAATGTGGTCATTCGTAGGAAAACATGACACACGAGGGTAGTCTTGTGGTGACTCGAGTTACTTAAAGTGGTCCTGGATCCACACTAGGCATGAGGAGATTCGGCATATAGTTTTAAAATATTTAATTAAAGCAACTGGCTTAGTTTAGCTTACGGCTCGCCGTCACTGGGCTGCGTCGCTGCGTCGGCGTGCTGCTGCACGGGCTTCGAAGAAGGACTGTGTGGTCATGCGGCCAGGTGGTGGAATACCGAGGGCAGCCGGCGGCGGGATGAGCTGCCAGGCATGGAGGCAGGATGACAGGGGCCGAACTTGAACGGCGGCTAGACCCCGGGCTACCAGATCATGGTGCAGTCCCAGTCTCCTGCCCTGCTAGTCTTCTGTTCGACCGTCTCGTCCGGTGCCTGCGATTGCTCTCCCCGCTCTCCCTGTTCGCCTCCTCTTTTAAGCCCTTTCGCTCCATTGTTGCGCCTCCTTTTCACGGGTTGACCGCTTTCCGCGGCCGCCGGCTGCCCTTGTTAGCTCCCGCGCGACTTTCGCCCTTTCGCAGGTCCTGTCCCAAGGGAGCAGTCGGTGGCTGTACGTATATGGGCGGAATTTCGCGCCGCGATACCAAATATGAACATGCGCAGAGTTTGACCACTCGACGCCGGCAAGACGCGGACAGCAGTGTCCAGAAAATGTCACTGACCGGTGTCCGCAGCCTCATGGTAAAAAGGTTAGATTTCCACAAAATGCGCCTAGTCGTTTACCTACAGGACGCGGTGAACATGCGCTATTGTGTGGCTCACGCGCTCTCCTTCGTCACGAAAGCAACAACTTTCAGAGTGCGTGCTCGTGTGCCTGGAGGGGTTCGCACTTCGCAATTTTTTTCCCCATCGATTGATAAATTCTTGTACGAAACATTAAAAGCGCTAACGTGAGAGGTTTGCTAGTTGGTAGGTATTCATGGTAAACGAGCGCGAAAAAGAGGGACACGGCCAATACAACACGAAACAAGCGCTTACCGCAACTGTATGGTCTGTCTACCTTTGTCGCATTAGTTAATCATGAATTAAAAGCGCCTGTAACGAACACAAGTGGAAGCAAAGCGGCTGCACCAGCATCGATGATAAGGTGAGCGCACACACACACACACACACACACACACACACACACACACACACACACACACACACACACACACACACACACACACACACACACACACACACACACACACACACACACACACACACACACACACACACACACACACACACACACACACACACACACACACACACACACACACACACACACACACACGCACGCACGCACGCACGCACGCACGCACGCACGCACACACACACGCACGCACGCACACACACACACACACACACACACACACACACACACACACACACACACACGCACGCACGCACGCACGCACGCACGCACGCACGCACGCACACAC
The DNA here is from genome assembly GCF_055883805.1 of Amblyomma maculatum. Lineage (NCBI taxonomy): Eukaryota > Metazoa > Arthropoda > Arachnida > Ixodida > Ixodidae > Amblyomma > Amblyomma maculatum. Next base: position 129,489,754 of record NC_139344.1, read on the forward strand.
ACACACACACACACACACACACACACACACACACACACACACACACACACACACACACACACACACACACACACACACACACACACACACACACACACACACACACACACAAACCGACAGGGTCTCTTGGTATCTCGTAAGAGGTGAACGGCGGAAGCTAGTGGTAGTAGCAGTAGTCATTAGTAGTCATTTTAGTCATTACTACTTATTGCTCAGCATTTTTAGTCATTTCTAATCAACTGTAGTTGTTACCAGTCGTTGTTAGACATATGGGTCACTACAAGTGATTAGTAGTCACTATTAGTCATGATAACATCTACCAATCTCTATTCTAACCTCTATTAATCATTACCTATCACTATCAATTATTTTTCTTATTTAATCTGTGTTTAATCTGTCTTCATACGGCAGACATTTCTTGATGACGCGTCCGGCGGTCACTTTCTGCCGACGCACCACGAGCCTAGGAAGGCTTTCGCCTTAAAACTGTAAGAACGGTCCATCGGATCTTCGCTATCTATGCTCGGTTTTACAGGCTGTTAGCACACTGCAAAAGGTAAAAGACGATCTGGGCCAGTCAGAATGGCGCTCGATGTACACGTGACACTGCTCCCACGCTTCTATCACCGACTGCGGCACAGGAGGGTATGAGCACAATCATGAATGCATGAATGCAACGATGTGCACGTCATTCTGATGGGCCCTACTGCCCTCACTTTCCGTATAGTGTGCAAATATCCTGTGAGATAGAACTGCGTCTCCTTTCAATGCCAGGCACATCGCCCGCTTCGCAATGGGAGAGATTTCGCACTTGTAGTTCAGCTGGACGCGGCTATCGTTACCGACCTCTGAAGATGCTTGCCAGTATACGCTTGAGTCTGATGGCTGCTGTTTGAATTTGTCTGCTTCCGTCATGGCAGGCACGAATGCTAGCCGATGGAGGAGAACATGAAAGCAGAAAAGGAGAGGACTCAGGATGGTTTGATTGGCGGTATTTGGCCAGTCTTGAAAAGTAGAGGAGTATAGGAACGCTATTCAGTAGCGTATGCCATCCTGACTGGCCCAATCCGTCCTTACTTTTCGCAGCGGGAACTTGCAAGCATCATGTGTTATTATAAAGCTTACAGTCTTAAATCCAGACTGCCTCTTCCAAAGTAAATTCTAAAACCTTGCAAGTATGTACATATCTTATACGGTTAGTTCCAGCTAGTGTTTGCTGCTTCTTTTTTGTTCCGATTTTTTTTTAATTGGCAACTATTCTCTTAAAATCGCATCTCAAAAACTCATGTATTAGCAGAAATGCTAGAAATGCTCTACTAACGCTGGTAAAGAAGTTTACTAAATTATACAGGGTGTCCCAGCTAACTTTAGCCAATTGTTAAAAAATAAAACGTGTGATGTAGGCCAGGGAAACCACTTGCATAGAGGTGCCAGCCGTCTTGTGCACTACAGGCAAGCTTTTTTTTTATTTTGCGATTATTTAGTAATTAAGATTTTTCTACATACAAAATGATGACTTTAGACAATAAATATGATTTGTAAAATTGAGGGCACCTTTAGAAACTCTCATTCTATTTATTTGCGGTAAAGAAAGCCCCGTGTGTATTTTTTTTCCCCCGATATCCAAAGGAACCGGCGAAATACAAAAAGAATCACGTTAGTGGTGTGAACGAAATCACGCGAACAAAATCAGCTGCGGCCATGCTCCACTGCCCCCTTGAGCGGCAGGACGAAATGTCTGTGATGGTTTCTTCTCTCGCGTCAGCCAGTCGGCGCACGTGACGGTGCAAGTTGCAGCAAGCGCGGCGGGCTAGCTGCAACCATCGCCAACATAGGGTACATTCGATTCAGAAGCCTCGCCCACCAGTAAAGCTCGGGAGTTTTTCCTTCCTCCATGGCTCTTGGGCCGGCGGCCATTTTGAGTTGGACTCCGAGCGCATTCTGAGTACCTTTCGTGTTCCTACAGACGATATTACGCGCTAAACAATGACACAATATCTCTAAGCGGATGTAAGACGTTTGAATCTTGCGTTGCGTCTTCGTTTTCTTGCATTCAATTTCACTACACACGGAAGCGTCCAGAGCACCGAGCACGGATTATTTGTTCGTGCTGCCCAGAAGTTCTTCACCTGTTTCGCGATCTTTTCAGCGTGCAGTTTCTAAAAGTGTGGCGAGCGAACCGCTTTGTGCTGGAGCAGCTAACGCTTATTGTGAATGCTTTTGCAAATGCTTTCGTCTGCTTTCGAGCGCAGTGAGCCGGTTCCTTGGAAGAACTTCGTGAGCAGCAGAGGCAAGAAAACTCTGCCAAACTAAGGTCTCTAAAACGCTCCACGTTCAGGCAAATCACGCTCCGTTCGCGAAGAGTATACCAATTGATTCGCGAATCTGCTATCTACCTTTAATCACGTACACAAAAAGATAAACGTGTGCGCGGCGGCACTACGAAATAACTGAATCATGATGACTGATGGTTAGCATCGTCTGCTAAGAGCAAACGCTGGAGGGAGCTTGCAAGGCCTTGTGATGCATCACGCTGCTTCCTGTCAGAGTGGATGCCGAGACCTGTCAGCAAGTAGTCCGGAACTGAAAAATCGAATATAAGTACCCTGGCCTACCGCTGGAACTGGGCCATCGGGTCACGGCCGCAGCTAATTTTGCTCACTAAATCGTGGCGCGCTAATGCAATAGTCATGTGATATTTTTTGTATTTCGCGGCCTTTGGAGCGCGGAAAAGACACACGTGAGGCTCTCTTTATCGAACATGAATGAAATGTGGGTTTCTGAAAGGGCTCTTCAATTTGCAAATTACATTTATTATCTAAAAGTTATATTCAGTCATTTAAAAATTATCTTAATTACTGATGAATTAATTGCAAAACAAAACGTTACCTGCCGTGCACCATGCAGTTGATAGCTGTATGCAAGTTATTTGTCTGACCTGCCTCAAATGATTCATTTTAACTGTTAGCTAAACTAAGCTCGGACACCCTGCATATTGTCGTTCAACATGCTGCAGGGGTACTGTAAAAACACCCTATATGCACAATAAAAAAACACTAATCACCATATTAGTAAGACAACAAAGCAGATCTGTGTTGCATCTTCTCTTAAGTCAACCTCCTTTTATTTACAATGCAGAGTTGGGCTAGAATTTATCACAATTCTTCATCACTGTGATTTGTCATATCATAACCTGATGTGTAATAACGACACAGCTGCTGTAATTTATACTTCTCATGCAGAAAATAAGGCAAAAGAATATACTAGCTAAGATACATCATCAGTCTCTCAGAATTCAGTGTTGAGGGTTTATTAGCAGCAAGGCAGCAAGAAATGTCACTGTCAGTGCTGCAAATGCAAGGGGAGGTAGCTACAACATTTAGCACGTATATAGGGTCACTGAGAACGTCACTTAAAAAAAAGTATGCACACAAAATTAAACGGTGTACCATGGAATTCTATGCAGCATCGCGCCTCTGCGAGCTCGAGGGAAAGCACCTGGCGGGGTGCTTGTTGGGGCGAAATCCCGGTGCACCGTGCAAAGGCGAACATGTATCGAAGAGCCTACTTCTTTTAGAGGCACTGGGCGCCTCTATGCCAGGTTCTGCCAACCAACGATGGGATGAGTAATCGTCATGGAGCCGCTGATGTCATCAAAGACGACGGCCGTCATGAGGAACGATGTCATGATAGACGATGCTTTGCTGCTGTTGGTGTCATCCTCGATCACGCCATGCAGCGAGGACAGTGAGGCACCTATTGGCGGGGCGAAAGCATACAACAGTTACTGTAGAATTGGCGTCTTAGGACGAGCTCTGCCCTTTGAAAAAGGTGCTGTAAGGCTCTGGTACTGCATATCTCAGGTAGACTTTTGTAGGCGAACTTGACCTTGGGGTGAGGACGTTATCCGATTGCTCGGAACAACTGGGAAGTGCTACTGGCTCCAGCTACGTCTGGTTGAAGTGCTACAACAGGTTCTGGTGATTGGTTTGGCCTCCACCTGCTCCAGCCTGGCCTCCAGCTTTTGACTCATGACCTTTCTCTGCGCAGCTTGAGGGCTCTGGCTGACGACCACGGACAGCAGGTCGGCTACTAGATAGCACGCATTTGAGCCCCTCGTCTTATTAAGAATGGAGTCATGTTGGAGGCAGTTCGTGTCCTCATTCGTCTCTTCAACTTGCAGGTTGTTCGCCAGACACTCGCGGATGTTCTCGCTAAGGTAGTCGAGTTTGGCGTGCATGTTTTCAATCTGGTCCTCGAAATCTCTGATATCCGGTCGAACTTTACCGGTTCGCAAGGCTCTGTCTCATTTACTGCCAGTCTTCTCCAGGTAGTGCGTCAGTTTTTTTTCGTTTCATGAATGGACGCTTCACGATGCTCAAGGTGTGAACACTTTATTTCTTCGAGACCAGATTTGCGCTGTTCTTCTCGGGCGTCTGCCACTTCCCCTTGGCAACCTTTAGAGAAACGGCTAATTCATTTGGAGGAGTTTGTTTTAGCGGGGCCACATTTTCCTCGACGCTCTGAAGCATGCGTTGTGCTAGGCGGCGCAATGCAACCATATCTTCATGCGACCGCTTGAGCACCTTCTTTTTGAACCGGTTCTGGGCCTCGAGGGAGCGGATGCGATTCCCCAACTGTTTACGTTCCTTAACCATCTGTGGCATGTTCTGATTTCGATGTTTCTCTGCTTCCTGATACCTCCTGCTCCAACCTTTCATCTTGGTCACCACCTCCAACATGTTCTTTTTGATGTCGGCTACCTCCTGCTTGAGATAGTGGACCTTCCGCTTGTGCCAAGACTGGCTCTTTACGAACTGCGCGTGCTCACGCATGACCGACTTTATAACCTTTGGTGCCCCCCCCCCCCCCCTTCCCAACACACACAATTAGATAAGCTTGCGCTGGAAATAACTTTTTGTTTTTGTGCATATTCTCCTCTGAGTCTATTGACGTACCTGCGTAGCTAAACTTGGCAAAAGAATCCCATGATTCTTCCACCCAACGTATCTTCTAATACAAGATCTATAGGTGGTGACATTTGCCTGCTCCTTGGATATCTTATTATAATCTGCTAGCTTTAAAGCTTTCGATCAGCAGCTCTTGCTGTTGTTGTTGTCCTCTAAACTGATAGCCCATATCCACACTGGGGTATCGGCCAAGAATTGGGGTGCAGGGAGATACTTATATGTGTATATTTACACAGTCAAAAATAAAATGATTGCTAGGGAAGAGAGAAGGAAAAAGAAACATGAATCACCTGTGGGATTTGTTGCCAAATGATTAAAAAAAATTGTATATTAGCAAGGCAGATGTTTGCCACTGCCCTCCGCTAAGGCATCTGTTTCTTCTTGCCTCTTGATGACATGGCGTATACCAACAGCTGGGGATTGGCCAGGGTTCGATGGACACACAAACGATGATTTACCCGCCTGATTTAAGTTTTACCTTACATAAATTGTAAATTTGGAAATGCCGGTGAAAATGTTTCGGAGAAAATATTGAGACAGTAAGGATAGTAACGAAGGAAAACTACTAGCTGAAAAAATTGAAAGTATATTCCTCATAGGCACTGAACTTGTCTTCCTCTTCCCCTTTGCTTGCATTGGACGACAGACACTTTGTTCCGCGCTTGACGCTCTTCACGTCTCTCTTCTTCGCCGCAAGGAGGGCAAAATTCAGAGGAGAGAAACTACTGGGCCTCATGCAAACCATGGAGAGCTGACAGCCATGGGAAATATCAGCCAATGACGTAATGGGACCGTATGCTAGAACAAATAATGTAAACTAATTTTGACTTTTTGTTGCCAATCACTTTTCGAATTGGGTATGTACCTATTGCGCAAGCTCGATTCGAAGGAGATCTGGGATAAGCTCTCAGACACATTCAGTTACTTAGGCTTCCTAGCACAGCTGATTACTGATATTGCTACTTACTTCACTAGTTTAACCACAACCAAACAACAACGTCTGAACATCCTCAAGCCAACATCACTGAACGTGCAAACAGAAATCTTAAGAGGAATGTTGTCGTTCCCGGAGCTCCATAAAAGCTGAAACGTTTGGCTGTAGGAAATGACATTCACCACGTGAGGGCGGGCAGGTATTGGGTTATCGGGGTGAAAAGACAGGCCACACTGTAAGTGCAGTGTCTGTGATATTGACGGTGACGGCACCGGAATCATTGGAGAACGCTAATATTACGTACATTAGTTTTTAGGAAAGGAGACTTAACGACTAGAATTACAGACCAACCAGCTTACAATCCGATACGTACAAGATATTTACTACGGTAATAAACAGGGCAACCTCAAACTTCAATCAACTAAAGTGTCAAGCAAGTTTTCGGAAAGGGACTTTACTATCGATCGTATCCATACTGTAAACCAGGGGATGGAAAAATTCTCGTAATATTAGCAGCCCTTACACATAGCATTCATTGATTACGAAAAAGCATTTTACTCAATCTAAACCTCGGCACTCATGCAGGCATTGCGAAATGAGGGTGTAGATAAACCGTAAGAATGATTGGTGACCTAGACAGGAAACGTAGAACGGTAGGCTGAACAATCTATATGCAGAAAATTAAGGTGATGTTCAACAGCCTCGGGAACGAACGGCAGTTTACAATAGGTAGCGATGCGCTGGAAGTGGTAGGGGAATATGTATACTTAGGACAGGTAGTAACCGCAGATCCGGACCATGAAAGGGAAATAAATAGAAGAATAAGATTCGAATGGGGCGCATTTAGCAAGTATTCGCAGAGTATGGCCAGCAGCGCACCGATATCGCTCAAGAGGAAAGTATACAACAGTTGCATCTTACCTGTACGCATCTAGGGGACTAAAGCGCGGAGGCTAAAGTAATGGGTTCTATTGCAGTTGAGAACAAAGCAGAGAGCTATGGAACGGAAAATGTTAGCTGTAACGGTGAAAGATAGGAAGCTTGCAGAGTGGGTCAGATAAATAACTGGAGTTAATGAAATTCTGGTGGAAATAAAGAAGAAGAAATGAGCATGGGCAGGATGACAACCGGTGGTCACTTAGGGTAACAGTTGGATACCAAAGGAAAGTAGGCGCAGCAGAGGGCGGCCGAAAGCCACCGTGGGAAGATGACACTAAGAAGTTCACAGGGGTGAAGTGGATGCAGTGATCACAGGACCGGGTTAATTCAGACATGACGGAGAATCATTTGCCCTGCAGAACTGAAGATGAGTTACTCATAGGGAAGAATTTCCCTGCAATCACCACATATTCTGCAAAATTCTCCACCCTCACGGCTCATTCACCCAATCTGGACGCCTGCTGATGCATATCTTGCTGGTAATCCGGCAGTTCATAACCTAGCGCGAGAATTGTTTCGCCGAGCTGGGCCGTGCAGCCCACACGTAATAAGCTCAGACAAGGACAGGTTGTTTCCTTATAAAGACATTCTGCGGCATTTAGGCTTGCCAGAGAGAGATTACCCCGTGCAGAAGACACGATTTCCATAAATTTGGCCAAAGCATGGCATAAACTCCAAAATTGCACTTATTCAAATCCACAATTACGCAGCGGAAAGCTCTATTCAGACAAATAGAAAAATTGTTATGCCAAAGCTGATCAAAACATATGATCTGAATCTGCCCACAGTCCCGACTCGCGAGCCACTTCGTACATGGCTCTGACCACTGGCAGGCTCTATACTGCTCGACCTCGACCCGCGAACCTAGATCAAGCGCCTCCTGCTGGCAGAAAACGCCGCCGCTTCCCAAGGCATCGAAGCCGTGTTTTAGCAGGGAGCGACCATTCCAGTCGCTCATCTGCACCCGCAGGTAATAAACTTTCGCCGCCACTACCACCACCACCGTCGCATGCGGCTTCAACGTCAGTTCATTTTTATTTTCCGTAGCTCTCAGTGCTCGGATGAACTTGAGTACCTGCTTCTGCAGTGAACAGTGCATATCGCTGCAGGTGCAAAAGAGTGAATGCTGATTTTGCGTGCGTATCCCAAATGGTTTCTCGTCGCGCCGTTGTCTGATGCGGTTGTGTGCAATATAACTTCCAAGTCCCCGTCAGGCGTTTGTATAAGCCTTTTGCCTCTGCTATCCAGACAGAATGAGCATTGAATGTATATGTGCATGTACTCTGCAACTGCCTCTGTCAAAAATAAATGAAATGAAAAAAAAAAAAAAATAGATGCGTTGCCATTTCGGTTTTCGCTTCCAATTCGGGCCAAACGTACTCGTTGGTATGCAGTCGTAACATATGAGATTATGTGAAAATCCACTCGACAGAGATAAAAAGCAACCCTCTAACCTAGCAGTATACTAACATCCTGTTTGGCCTGGATGTAGCGTTAGACTCGGTATCCAAGGATCGAGATAGCTTCGATTCCCATCTCACAACAGTGGATGTTTAAGCATGGCTTCATAGCTTGAACCTAGTTATAGCAAGGTTTTTCGTGCTGTAGCGAGTTTATACATGGTATCGCTTGAATTAAACTTTATTGCTTTCAAACGATGTAACGATGCTGAGACGTCAGTGCTGCCATCGTTGATATTTTCCTCCTGCTTCCGAGCTTCTCAGTTGTCCTCTTCCTACGCCCTGGGGCGTCCTTGAGCTAGGCAAGGGGAATATGGACTCGTTCTCAGTAAGACGGCGTGGAATAAGGGCTAACGCGCTCTTGCTGGTGCATGAAACGAGTCCTTATGGGAACACGATTCCTTTAAAATTATCTTACCTTTGTCTAAGTCCCACTCAGTTCTCGGTCAAACCTTCACGGTCATCGTGACAAGGTGAAGCGAAATACCAAGTTGCACCCCGAGTAGTACAGCTTCAGCGCTAAATGTACTGAAACATTTGGCGGCTCCAGCCAATTTGGCCATGACATGTGGTATCGTGACGTCGCACAAACCCTGAGACGGGAGTACCACGTCGTGGTGGCGAAGGGGTCACATCGCTCGACTGCTCTACCTAATAATGGGGGATCGAATTCCAGCCGCACGGCGGTTGCATTTCAATGCAAGCTAAAAATAAAGGCGCCCGAGAGTTGTACGATGTGAGTGCACGTTAAATAACCCCAGGTGATCTAAATTTCCTGAGTCCTCCACTCCGGCATCTCTCAGCCGCTTAGTGATGTTAAACCCCAAAGCGAAAACGAATACGGTCTTGTTCCAAGTGCGCCACTGCTACACAAGCCTGTAGGCTTGAGGCATCACACGGCGGCTAAAATGGCCCTGTGGAAGCTCATATGCTAGCGCACTAATATCTCGCGGATGTCGGAGCAGGCAACGCGGCAACAGCGGCCCCTAGCTCGCCGTCCATTACCTATGTGGAAGCCACGCCGCTGTGGATGTGTGTCTTATATACCTACTGTGGCTGTGATCAGCCTATTTTTCAGCCTCTTAGACAAACCTGTACTCTTGTGTCTCGTCTGGCTAACAAAATAAATTCATTCATTCATTCATTCATTCATTCATTCATTCATTCATTCATTCATTCATTCATTCATTCATTCATTCATTCATTATGATGAAGGTAATAATGGTGATAATGATTCCGAACAATCTCAATGACATATATCTCGGTTGGGATTTGGCAGGGCGCGCTACAGACAATACATTAGCGAAAAAAAAAGAGGGCAGTGTTTGGATAGCGTTTAAAAAATCTCTGTGCTCCTGCTGCGGCAAAAGGCACTAATTTAAAACAACAGTGAGGTGAACGCTCCTCCCAAACGATAAACATTGAATGGGAAAAACACGCTGGGCGCTATTACTTTCCACAAAAGCGCAAGAAATACTTCATTCCTATAGCACCACCCTTTGCAAGTGTTACATATAAAATCACTTTGTGCCGCCGACATTCTCAAACGGTCATGTTCAGAGGGAGCTTGCGGAACAGAATTTAGAAACCTGTTAACTATTCTTTTGGCGTAGCTCACGCTTTATCGGACCTGAATAAAATGTGTGAAGATTGTTATGCCGGGCAGCGGATATTAATCGAGGCAGTAAATAAAATTTGCGCTCAGAAAAAATTCAGCAAAATGATTACTGTTATTGAAATCACACTTCAAATATATAAGAAAAATCATTAATACCCGCGCAAACTCTCAAAAGAACTCATGCAAAGAAACGTTATGAAAAAAAAAAAGAAATTGGCAAAAAAGTTCAAAACGCAATGGTTACAAGACCACGAAGGAAAGGATAAAAAAAAAGAAGGTAGGTAAAGAGCCAAGGAGATCATCTGCAACGGCATCGCATCTTTATGTTGGGTGCGGGTTCATCCCGACAACTCCAGACACGCCGCCGCCGCCACTACCACCACATTATAGACACATGAGTCCTCTTGTGACCACTGCTGCTGCTGCATATTCCTCCCTCCACCGAAACCACCGTCATCAATGTCCGTGGGCAAAATGAAGTTAGATGGGAAGGTAGTACTTGGCATCCTGCCGTTGGTGGTTAGGCGCAGGTTCATCCTGACACCTGTGTTTGGCATCTGCTGTTAGTCAACCTTCAACTCTCCTCAACTGGCTGCCACCAACTCAGTACTACTCGGCCTGGTCCTGCTGCTGGCAAAAAATACATGTCTTGTCGTAGTCCCTTCATGATGCTCTCCGCCTTCTCCCAGAAACGAATGACATAAAAGGCAAAAAAGAGTTAATGGCAACAACACACAAGAAAAATGGCGAGGTCGTACCTCAGTTCTCGTTTAGTGCGTAGTCCACACCGCACAAACGCGTTCAAACGCACACACACGCACACACATGCACCTTTAGGTAATACTGTCACGTTCGCTAATTGAGGGCCGAAAGTCCCGCCATTACACTCGACCACCTCAAGAAGGTAGAAAAAAAGAAGAAAAAAATAAAGGGACACAGTTACTCTTGCTCGTTCCGTCTACTGAAAACGTCCGTCGATGCGTTTGTAAGAAATCGCGCTAGGGATGCCGTGGCATCAGCGTATCGGAGGAGACGTGTCCCTGGCGCCGTGAAATCCCGAGTAGGCTGGGGATCTTCCATAGCGCACACGCTGTTGTGAGGTTGCTCCATACATACACCGCTGGTGTACAGTGATGAAGTCATCCTTGTCTCGTATCGGCTGACACAGGACCCCTGTAGCGGACGAATGGACGTTAGAGGCGAGCCTCAAAGCGCTTTCTTTCCACAGAAGGTGCACCGCTTTTAAGAAACGCGTAGAATTGGAAGTTGCCTACCTGCATGGCATTCCACTTTGGATGTGAAGCCGGGCGGTGTGCATGCGCACGCCGCAATGAAGGCACCTATACAGCGACGGTCCTGCAGAGATCTTCGAATCCAGGAGTCTGGCGTGTGTCTCCGCGTCGGGCTGCATGACTGCTCTCCTTGCGGCGCCGGCGAGCCCAGGAGTAATCTGCTGCCATGGCGCCGCGCCGAATGTCGGCTCCGAAAGCAGGGACTAGGTGGAAACACTACCAGCAACACCTAGGTTTAAAATTCTGCGTCAGCTTCCAAGCTAAGACGGTTAGGCTGTGCGCGTGGCATCCATGTCCCACTTCTTCGTCGTCCCTTGGCTGTCGCTGTCGACGACGGTCCGCATGAATGTCGATCATTGGCCTCCCAGAGCGCCTTGTTGGGCAGCGCTGTCCTTTTCGCTAATAAGCAAACGCTGAGTTGTTTCAGGTGTGACATTATACTGCCAGACATACCAGAAAGCATGATCTCAATAATTTGTTTGATCTTTGTTTATTTGGAAGATGAGAGCACATTCGAAAAAAAAAACGACAAAAGAAAATGTTTCCTCTCCACACGTGTAAGCTAAGGGCTCTAAATAGTTTTTATTTTTTTTATAACGAAAGTATCTAACAAGCATTGCCACAAACCCTAGGGACATCGAGATTTTAACCTGGGACTAGACTGTTTGAAAAAATTTCGTCGCATGCTGAGGTTAGGGCAGAAATTTCCACGCAAACCCGTAATTTGTCTCCCGACCAGATACGGCAGTCGCTAAGTATATGTTGGGAGGAGGACTGAGTCCCACAAACACGAAAACGGCAGAGATCATTCGCAATCTAAAACCAGGCAAATCTCTGAGAATTGAAAACCTTAGGTCACTATCCTTCACTTCTTGTGTAGTTTATATAGCTCGTGGAGTTTAGACCCGCCTTAACAGATTAATGAAGGAACAGGAGCAGTAGACCCCCCCCCCCCCCCCCCCTTCCCCGCCCACACCATGATTGGAGTCCGGCGAATATTTTCCACGGATGTTGTAAAGCGTCAGCTAAAATACCAAATTATTGAGGCGATAACGAGGGACAAAAGAATCATTCTCGGACTCGACCTGGAGAAGTCTTCCGATGATGTAAGCATGATCCGATGTTAAAAAGAAAAATCTTTATGAACTCCAGGTAGGTGCGCCGTACCTTGATTATCCGGGACTTTATCTCGGGTATAAAAGTCTCCTTTCCAGTAGGACATCTCGACTCGGATGTCTTGCTCCTCAGCAATGAGGGCACCATGCAGGGATCTGTCCTCTCACGTTTTCTCTTCAATATCGCAATTCTCAATCTTCCACACCAATTAGTGCAGGTCCTGCCGCTCTATCCACAACCTTTATGCGGATGGAAGTACCTTGTGGGCTGCAAAGGGCAGTGATGGCCAAATCGAGGAAAGACTCCAGTATGCCATTGATATCGTGGCGAATTATGTAGTTTTCAGGAAACTGCGGGGCTCTCCGGCTAAGTCTGAGTTTATCATATTCTACAAAGACAGATTTATTGCGCAATCACAACCGGTCATAGAACTCAATATCCCCGCTATCACCATTCCGTGATTGTCCAAAATGAAAATCCTGGGCCTAACATTACAAGAACACGACTTCAATGGTAATACTGTTGAAAAACTTCAAGGAACTTTGCAGCAAATCATGCGACCTATTCGCCGTATTAGTAACCGCCACTCATGCTTGAGGGAAGAGAATGCGTTCTGCTTAGTACAATCTTTAGTCATCAGTCGTGTAGTCTCCCTTACCTACATCTGATGTCAACTAAAAAAGAGAAAGTGCAGGCCGTAATCAGAAAATGCGTCAAACAATAAGTTGGGCTACCCATTTACACAGCGAGAAAAAGATTCGTAAGACTCAGTCTTCAAACAACCTTATGATACCTGCCCCGCCGTGGTGGCGCAGTGGTTACGGCGCTGGACTACTGTTCCCAAGGACGCGGGATCGAATCCCGGCCTCGGCGGCAGCTTTTCTATGCAGGCGAAAAGCAAGGCGCCCGTGTGCTGTGCGATGTCGGTGCACGTTAAAGAACCCCAGGTGGTCGAAATTTCCGGAGTCCTCCACTACGGCGTCTCTCATAGCCTGAATTGTTTTGGGACGTTAAACCCCACAAACCAAACCAACCCAATGATACCTCTGTGTGTATGTCGATGCAGCAGATTCCACGGCTGGAATTGTGGTAGCTGTGGTAATCACATAACATGGTACGTTCCTAACTGGGGAGCACTACACGTGCTCAGCACACACTGGTGGAGAAGAAAAAGCTATGGCCCAGCCATTGCGATATCCTATGCAAAAATTATAGTCAGCTACCCAAAACTGGTGATACGTAATTACTCCGCATGAATTGGTCCGGAAGGAAGAAGAAGCCGACGGGAGCGGACGCGCTTCGATTGGGCTCGGCTAACAAGAAAGGAAATTGTCTGGAAAATCCAACAAATCCTGGAAAGTTTGTTTCGAGGACCTTCCTGAAGTCATCCGGAATTCACCGAGGCCTTTCTCAAACCAGTGAGTGTTTTATTGGACATCGAAATGGGCTTTTGAAGCTCCTCGGCGGCGGCCATGCTAGGCGATGCGGGGCCTAGTAATGCCGATCCAGAGCGCATGGATACCTTAAACCAAGGCGAAGCGGGATCTAGTGGTCTGTGTTCAACAACCGCTAACCCAGCTCACTCTGCTAAACACCAGGGAATGGAATTAGACGTCCAAATCCAAACTTCTAATGACATGGAAGAGGGTCATGCCTGGACGCCGGATGACCTTTACTCCAACTGGCACGTAAACATATTCAAGAAGAATCGTCAAAGGTTAGCAAGAGGCGAACAAGTCGTGATCGCAGGAAAGATCTGTGCTCCCCCGACGCACTTGCTGCAGACCGTCGTGAAACCGAAGAAAACGATAGCATCGCCAGTACAGCCGGCTATGGATCAAACAACGTCTCAGAAAAGGAGGAAATTACCACCCCTTCCAAAAACTGACTATAAGGTGATAATAAGACCCAAGAAGGGCATGGAAGTCAGAAAATTCGTTCCTACCCAGTTCTCAAGAGCCATCGTGGCTGCCTGCAACAACCCGGAATTGTGCGACTTCATCAAATTTATTGTGAGACCCCGCACAGGATCGAACATCATCATAGTCAGCACTCCTTACGACGAGACTGCGGACGCCATACGGCACATCAAGAGTCTGACCTTGGAAAACAAGGCTTACGAAGTCAACGTCTACCTGGCGGCGCCTGAGGACGTCATCAGAGGAGTTATTCATGGAGTGGATCCAAACACACCATCAGAGGAGCTTCTATCAAACATCCGACTACGCACACAAGGGGTCGAGCTCGTTCAAGCACGAATGTTGGGAAAGTCTCGCACGGCAGTGCTAACATTCATAGGCCCCATTCTCCCCCGCTACATCATCTATTACGGGGGAGAGACGGCATGTTACCCATATCGACCAACCCAACAGATCTGCCAAGACTGTCTCAAGGCAGGCCACAGAGCGGATGTCTGCCCAACGCCCAACGCCAACGTATGTCGAAACTGCGGCCTTCATGAACCAGAGGAAAACCACACCTGTGAAGCCAAGTGCGTGGCCTGCCAGGGAAACCACATACCGGGAGACAAGGCCTGCAAGCAGCGCCTCAGGGCACATATCGGACGTTACAACAACAAAGCTAAACAAAGCAATAACAATCAGCAACAGAAGCCCCCCAAGCAGCACGTCAGCCGGAGAGATCAGCAGATCAAGCCGATGGAGCGCCGCTGGTTTTCATCGGTGGAGGAGGAACAGCAGCTGGCAGAGAAACAGAGACCCCAGTCCCGATCGAGATCCAAGGGACGGGACTTGACAGCCTACTATTCCCAAAAGAATACACAACAGATCAGGTCCAACCAGCAGGGACCCCCAGAAGCGATAGGGGCGACGCCAGACAAGCTAGAGCACGACAGCAAAAGGGTAAGCTGGGCTCAGGTTGCCTCTCCCACTGCTCTAAACGGGTATGGTCCATGCCAGGATTGCACTAGGCTCGAGGAGCGAAATAGACAACTGAAAATAAAACTATCAGAACAACAGAAACGCCTTAATAAGGTGGAACAACAACTACAACAACTGCTACAAATGGGTCAGAAGCAAACTGCCCCCCAACCCTCATCAATAGTATCGATACAGCCACAACCGGTACAAAATGCTGTAAACACCTCCGCATCTCAACCTCAACAGGCGAGTGTACTCCAAACGCAACGGCAGAAAACGCTTACGCAAACTCTCGGACTTCACACTCAAGAAAACGCACCAAGCATTCTTACTCAAATGCAACAAATGATTATTCAAATGCAGCAGACCATGACACAACTAACCAAACAACTCCAAGACCAACAAATTGCCACGCAAACTCAATTTGCGGCAGTTCAAGAAGAATTCAATTCGAAAATCCAAATAATAACTCAGGGGGTGCGAAAACGCACGGGAATCCCCGATGACCCTCGACTAAAAACCCACCGAAGGTCCGCTGGCATGACAGATCTCAGCGACTGCGAGTCAGTGGCGAGTAACGCTGATGGCTGCCTCCCCTAACCGGCAACCAAACCACCTAGAGCTCTGGCAGTGGAACTGTCGCTCCTTCAAAAGGAAACGCAGCTCCCTGCAGATGTTTATTCAAAATCAACCGATACCTCCGGACGTCATCTGTCTCCAAGAAACAGGATGCACAACATACCTCAAAGGATACCTCACATACACCCATGACACGGCACCTAAAATAGCTACACTAGTGGCCCCCACACTAACAGTCATACCGCACGACCTTCCATTCAGTGAAATTAATCAAGTTCTCATCGAGATCATCTGTCAAAAAAGAAGAAAGCAGAGTGTGTTTGTTCTAAACCTTTACAGTCCTCCAAGCAACACGCAGGAAGATTTCAAGCCACTTTTACTGGAATGCACACGCATAGCGGGAACGAACCCCCTTATTATTATGGGGGACCTAACGCTGTACATACGGCATGGGGCTACCACAAGGACACCCCGAAGGGAACCAAGTTGTTGGAAGCGGCTGAGCAGCTGGACCTCTGTCTTATGACGGACACCATGTCCCCCACTAGAATAGGAAACAGTGTAAGCATAGACACCTGCCCAGATCTATATTCACCAAAAAAAAACATAAGACATTGCACCTGGACCAATCTAGAAGAAACACTTGGCAGCGATCACAAAATCCTTAGCTTATCCCTAATGACAACCCGTATGAAAAGGAACATTGGCTCTACTAAAATAACAGACTGGGATAAGTTCAGAAAAATTAGACGGCCACACGACGGCATCACAACAATTGAAGATTGGGTTCAAAGCCTAAAGGATGCTCATGCAAAAACGACCAAGACTATCAACATAACGACAAAAACCCCAGAAGTAGACAGACATCTCCTACATTTATGGGAAGCCCGAAAAAGTCTATTAAAACGGTGGAAAATGAAAAAATTAAATAGAAAACTTAAAATGAAGATAGCACAGGTTACGGCTGAAGCACAAGAGTATGCTATAAAGCTCGCCAAGCAAAACTGGGCAGATTTCTGCAATTCGCTGAAAGGTACCCTAAGCAAGGCTAAAGCATGGTCAATATTAAGAAGCATGATAGACGCATCAAAAACCAAAACGGCCACAAGAAGAACCCTCCACACCATAGCCCATAAATACCCGGGCACAGATGCAGAGTTGATCACCGCCATGCACAAGAAATACATAGGAGACCCTACTCCGGCTTGCCAAACTTCATATGCGGGTCAACCAAACCCCTCCCTTGACTCCCCCATAACACTGGCGGAGGTCTACTCAGCCGCCCGTACATTTACAAGAAACACTGCCCCTGGAGGAGACAAAGTCACCTACGCTATGATTAGGAACTTAAGCACCGAACATCTGCAAGACCTAACGAAGTACATCAACGAAGAACTGTGGGAGAAGGGACAAGTCCCATCAGCTTGGAGACACGCGGATATCATCACCATAACAAAGGCTGGAAAGCCACCGGCTGTGGAGAGTCTCCGTCCTATCTCCCTCACTTCTTGCCTGGGAAAACTCTATGAAAAAGTAGTCCACCTAAGGCTCCAAAATTACATCGACGAAAACAACATCTCTCCTTCCTGCATGCTGGGCTTCCGCAAGGGACTCTGCACTCATGATGCTTTCCTCCGGATTAGGGAAGAAGTCATCAACGCCATACCCCGAAAAGGCGAAAATTTCATTCTGGCACTAGATCTCAAAGGAGCATTCGACAACATTGGCCACCAAACCATATTGCAAGAATTAAACAATATCAACTGCGGGGAGAAAATTTTCAAATACGTGAAGGCTTTCCTCTCAGATCGCACAGCCACCATAGGAATTGGAGAGATCCGATCACCAAAAGTACCCATGCCGAACAAAGGCACCGCAGGGTTCTATAATCTCTCCAATGCTATTTAACATAGCAATGATAAATTTAGCAAAAAAAACTGTTGACCCGCACTGATATTGGCTTCACTTTATACGCGGACGACATCACCATCTGGGCTACTCAGGGATCCTTGGCGCAAAAGAAGAAGCTCTGCAAGCCGCTATAGACTTAGTCGAGGAATTTGCCGGGGAGAGTGGTCTTCAATGCTCCCCAGAAAAATCCGAACTTATCAGGCTACACAGAAGAAATTACAAGTCCCCAGGAGAAATTCAGCTCTATCTAGGAGACCAGATAATTCAAGAGAAGGACAAGATCAGAGTTTTGGGGCTGTGGTTGCAAAGCAATTTGAGAGTGGATTTTACAATCAAAACACTCAAAACCACAGTCAACCAAATTTCCAGAATGATTAGAAGGGTGACCTGGCACCGGAAAGGGATGAGGGAGGAGGACACCCTACGCCTTGTACAGGCCCTAGTCGTTAGCAGGATTACCTACGGGCTCCCATATCATAAAATTAGATTCACTGATAAAAGGGCCATTGACACTATCATAAGAGGAGCCTATAAAACGGCCCTAAACCTCCCGCCAACAACATCAACGGAACGTCTTTGGGCACTCGGAGTGCACAACAACTTCGAGGAGCTCAAGGAGGCGGTTCTAGAAAGTCAGAAACAACGCCTAACAACAACGCAGGCGGGTAGGGAAATCCTGTCAAAACTAGGGCTATGGCAGGCACTAAAAACTTCTGAGATCAAATCACAAATTCCGACATCCACAAGAAAAAACATCTATGTGAACCCTATACCCAAGCACATGCACCATGAGTTACAAAAGGGTCGAAGGAAAGCCAGAGTCAAATCATTGGAAAAACAATTGTCTAAAGACGCGGAAGTTGTCTACGTGGACATAGGGGCTTACGGCGAACCTGGCAAGTTCACAATAGCTGCAGTTGACCACAAGAAGAGGCCAATTATTCAGGCTTCGATCTATGCCAAGCATCCTGCGGAAGCGGAATCACTGGCAATAGCCATAACCATAAAAACACAAGACAACCAAAATAAGTCATCACACGTAGTAGTAATGAGGTAGCGAATGATCTAGCCCAAGCTCTCACAAACCGGGCGGATCCCCATCCCTACCTCACCCCTCTCCTAGGACCCTACGGCGACAGGCTGGAACACCTACGGTTAGAAAGAAGAATTTTCTCACCACCACACAAACACCTTCCTTCCTCGGACGCTATAGACTGGAGAAAAATGCAAACAAACACATTCCCTAATCTTCAAATTTTACATAAGATAAGCCCAACAAAATACACGAGTTACTGTCCTTGGTGCGGTGCAAGCCCCACACTCTTTCACATCTCTTGGGAATGCCAGGACAAACCTGACCCAACGTTAATAGTGCCATGCCCGACACACGAGCAGTGGGAGGCGGCCCTGACCAGCGACAACCTGGACCAGCAAGCCTGGATTATCCAGCTAGTCCGCAAGTCAGCTGCTGCCAGCGGAGCCCTGGACTAGGGGCACCGACCACCCAACTCCTGCGAATATTTACTGATTATATGCTCATTAAAAGTTTTCTCTCTCTCTCCTCTCTCTCCGCATGAATTGGTAGCGTAGGGGTAGAACATCCGCCTCGCTTTCATGTGTACCGTGGTTCGAATTCCGGTGACGCGCAAGTTTCTGCAGGATAAAAGAAAGGAAAAAACATCCGCTTCCCGATTGAATTCCATAAACGGATTTGGGGTGTGCCCTGAACACCTCTGGAAACTCCATCACTCCCTCAACAGAACAGGATTTGTTCACACTGGTGTAGTAATTGGTTTATCAGTCCTCTTGGAGGTGATAGCAGCCATGAAATGGGATATCATTGGGGATTTGGGAGGTTTGGAGGCCAAATGAAGCATGTACTATGACAAAGGGTGGGCATGTGCCGTGTTAACGGGATGAAAGGACAGGGCACGCTGTAAGTGGAATGCCTAGCGAGATCGACATCACCGGAATCATTGGAGAACCATAATATTACATAATTTAATTCATAGGAAATGGGAGTTAATGACTGGAATTACAGACCAATCAGCTTACAATCGGTTACGTAAAAGGTATTTACTACGGTGATAATAAGGGCAACCCTAAACTTCAATCAACCAAAGTGTCAAGCAGGGTTTCGGAAAGGGTACTTTACTATCAATCATATCCATACTGAAAACCAGAGAATTGAAAATATTCTCGTAATATTAGCAGCCCTTAGACATGTACATTGAGTACGGAAAAGCATTTGACTCAGTCGAAATCTCGGCACTCATGCAGGCATCGCGAAATCAGGGGGTAGGTAAGCCGTACGTGAAAGTACTGTACGATATCAATACTGACTGCACGGCAACCATATTTCTCCCTAAAGAAAGCAATAAAATTTCCATAGCGAAAGGCATTATACAAGGAAACACAATCTCCCGAGCACTATTCACAGCTTGCTTAGAGGAAGTATTCAGAGACTTGGAATGGGAGCAGTTAGGGATAACAGTATGCGGATAATAATTTAGTAATATGCGATTCGCTTACGACATTGCCTTATACTAAGTAACTCAGGCGACGAACTGCAACATATGATTGATGACCTTGACAGGAAAACTAGAAAGGTAGGCTGGAAATGCAATATGCAGGTAATGTTCAACAGCCTCGGAAAGGAACAGCAGTTCACAATAGGTAGCGATGCGCTGGAAGCGGTAGGCAAAATATATATACTTAGGATAGTTAGTAACCGCGGATCTAGATCGGGAAAGAGAAATAACTAGGAGAATAAGGTTCAAACGGAGTGCATTTATCAAGTATTCACAGAGTATGGCCAGCAGCGCACCGATATCGTTCAAGGGGAAAGTATACAACAGTTGCATCTTAACTGTACGCCCCTATGGGACTAAAACGTGGAGGCTAAAGTAAAGGGTTCTACTTCAGTTGAGGACAACGCAGAGAGCTATATGGAAGGGAAAATCTTAGCTGTAACGGTGAGAGATAGGAAGCTTTCCGAGTGGGTCAAATAAATAACTGCAGTTAATGAAATTCTGGTGGAAATTAAGAAGGAGAAATAGTCATGGGCAGGACACGTAGTGCGAAGAGATGATAACCGATGGTCGCTTAGGGTAACATTTGGATACCAAATGAAAGTAGGCTCAGCAGGGGGCTGTAGAAAGCTACCGCGGGAATATGAGACTAAGAAGTTCGCAGGGGTCAAGTGAATGCTGCGAGCAAAGAACCGGGTTAAATGAGACATGACGCAGAATCACTTGCTATGCAGAACTGATGATGAGTTACTCATAGGGAAGTATTTACGCGCAATCACCACATATTCTGCAAAATTCTCCACCCTCACGGCTCATTCACCCAATCTGGATGCCTCCTCATGCATCTCTTGCTGGTAATCCGGCACTTCATAACCTAGCTCGAGAATTGTCTCGCCGAGCTGGGCCGTGCAGCCGACACGTAATATGCCCAGACCAGGACAGGTTGTTTCCTTATAAAGAAATTCTGCAGCATTTAGGCTCGCCTGAGAGAGATTCCCTCCTGCAGAAGAAACGATCTCACAAAACTTGGCCAAAGCATGGCATAAACTTCAAAATTTAACTTATGCAAATCCACAATTACGCAGCGAAAAGCTTAATTCAGACAAATAGAAAAATTGTTATGCCAAAGCTGATCAAAATCACATGATCTGAATCTGCCCACAGTCCCGACTCGCGGGCCACTTCGTACACGACTCTGACCACTGGCAGGCTCTATATTGCATGGCCTCGACCCGCGAACCTAGATCAAGCGCCTCCTGCTGGCAGAAAACGCCGCCGCTGCCCAAGGCATCGAAGCCCTGTTTAAGCAGGGAGCGACTATTCGAGTCGCTCATCTGCATCCGCAGGTAATAAACTTTCGCCGCCACTACCACCACCACCGTCGCATGCGGTTTCAACGTCAGTTCATTTTTATTTTCCGTAGCTCTCAGTGCTCGGATGAACTTGAGTCGCTGCTTCTGCAGCGAACAGTGCATATCGCTGCAGGTGCAAAAGAGTGAATGGTGATTTTGCGTGCGTATCCCAAACGGTTTCTCGTCGCGCCGTTGTCTGATGCGGTTGTGTGCAATATAGCTTCCAAGTCCCCGTCAGGCGTTTGTATAAGCATTTTGCCTCTGCTATACAGACAGAATGAGCATTGAATGTTTATGTGCATGTACTCTGCAACTGCCTCTGTCAAAAATAAATGAAATAAAAAAAATAGATGCGTTGCCACTTCGGTTTTCGCTTCCAATTCGGGCCAAACGTACTCGTTGGTATGCAGTCGTAACATATGAGATTATGTGAAAATCCACTCGACAGAGATAAAAAGCAACCCTCTAACCTAGCAGTATACTAGCATACCTGTTTGGTCTGGGTGTAGCGTTAGACTCGGTATCCAAGGATCGCGACAGCTTCGATTCGCATCTAAAGACAGGAATTTTTAAGCATGGTCTCATAGCATGAACCTAGTTATACGAACGAAGCTCTGTTACGCAAGGTTTTGCGTGCTTTAGCGAAGGTCTCCCCGGTTTGACTTGGATTAATCTTTATTGCTTCCAAATCATGCGACGATGATGAGACGTCAGTGCTGCTATCGTAGACAATTCCCTTCTCCGTCTGAGTGCCTTGGTTGTCCTCTCTATGCGCCCTGAGGGGATCTGGAGAGACATGGGGAATATGGACTCGTTCTTAGGAAGTCAATCGGAGTAGTGCCCAGCGCGCTCTTTCTGGTGCGTGAAACGAGGCCGTATGTGAACCCGATACACATATATTTCTCTTACCTTTATCTAAGTCCCATTTAGTCCTTGGTCAGTAATTCATGTTCATCGCGACAAGGTGAAGTGAAATACCAAGTTACACCCCGAGCAGTAGAGCTCCTGCGCAAAATGTACTTCAAAATTTGGCGGCTCCAGCCAATTTAGCCATGACATGTGGTATCATGACTTCGCACAAACCGCTAACACTGAAACGGGAGCACCACGACGCTTTGGCGAGCTGGTCAGAGCGCTTGACTACTCCAGCCAATAATGAGGGATCGAATCCCAGCCGCGCGGCGGTTACTTTTCAATGCACGCTAAAAATAAAGGCGCCTGAGAGTTGTACGATCTCAGTGCACGTTAAATAACCCCAGGTGATCTTAATTTCCGGAGTCCTCCACTGCGGCATCTCTCTTAGCCTGAGCCACGTAGTGACGTTAAATCCCAAACCTAAATAGAATGCGGTCTTGTTCCAAGTGCGCCACTGCTACACGAGCCTGTAGCCTTATGACATCACATGGCGGCTAAAATGGCTCTGTGGAAGCTCATATCCTAGCGCACTAATACCTTTCGAATGTCGGAGCAGGCAACGCGGCAATAGCGGTCCCTAGCTCACGGTGCATTAGCCATGTGGAAGCCACGCCGCAGTTGATGTGTGCCTTATATATACCTACTGTGGCTGTGATCAGCCTCTTTGTCAGCCTCTTAGACAGAGCTGTACTTTTGTGTCTCGTCTGGCTAAACAACTAACTTCATTCATTCATTCATTCATTCATTCATTCATTCATTCATTCATTCATTCATTCATTCATTCATTCATTATGATGAAGGTAATAATGGTGATAATGATTCGGAACAATCTCAGTGACATATATCTCGGTTGGGACTTGGCAGGGCGCGCTACAGACAATACATTAGCGAAAAAAGAGGGTAGTGTTTGGATAGCGCTCAAAACCTCTCTGTGCTCCTGCTGCGGCAAAAGGCACTAATTTAAAACAACAGTGAGGTGAACGCTCCTCCCAAATGGGAAAAACACACTGGACGCTATTACTTTCCAGAAAAGAGGCGCAAGAAATACTTCATTCCTATAGCACCGCCCTTTGCATTGTTACATATAAAATCACTTTGTGCCGCTGACATTCTCAAACGGTCATGTTCAGAGGGAGCTTGCGGAACAGAATTTAGAAACCTGTTAACTATTCTTTTGGCGTAGCTCACGCTTCATCGGACCTCAATAAAATGTGTGAAGATTGTTATTCCGGGCAGCGGATGTTAATCGACGGAGTAAATAAAAAATTGCGCTCAGAAAAAATTCAGCAAAATGTTTACTGTTATTGAAATCACTCTTCAAAAATATAAGAAAAAATCATTAACACCCGCGCGAACTCTCAAAATAACTCATGCAAACAAACGTTATGAAAAAAAAAAAAGAAATTGGCAAAAAGTTCGAAAGAAGGTAGGTAAAGAGCCAAGGAGATCATCTGCAACGGCATCGCATCTTCATGTTGGGTGCGGGTTCATCCCGACAACTCCAGACACGCCGCCGCCGCCACTACCACCACATTATAGACACATGAGTCCTCTTGTGACCACTGCTGCTGCTGCATATTCCTCCCTCCACCGAAACCACCGTCATCAATGTCCATGGGCAAAATGAAGTTAGATGGGAAGGTAGTACTTGGCATCCTGCCGCTGCTGGTTGGGCGCAGGTTCATCCTGGCACCTGTGTTGGCGTCTGCCGTTAGTCAACCTTCAACTCTCTCCAACTGGTTACCACCAACTCCATACTACTCGGCCTGGTCCTGCTGCTGGTAAAAAAATACATGTCTTGTCGAAGTCCCTTCATGATGCTCTCCGCCTTCTCCCAGAAACGAATGACATAAAAGGCAAAAAAGAGTTAATGGCAACAACACACAAGAAAAATGGCGAGGTCGTACCTCAGTTCTCGGTTAGTGCGTAGTCCACACCGCACAAACGCGTTCACACGCACACACACGCACACACATGCACATTTAGGTAATACTGTTACGTTCGCTAATTGAGGGCCGAAAGTTCCGCCATTACACTCGACCACCTCAAGAAGGTAGAAAAAAAAGAAAAAAGAAAGGGACACTGTTACTCTTGCTCGTTCCGTCTGCTGAAAACGTCCGTCGAGACGTTTGTAAGAAATCGCACTATCGATGCTGTGGCATCAGCGTATCGGAGGAGACGTGTCCCTGGCGCCGTGAAATCCCCAGTAGGCTGGGGATCTTCCATAGCGCACCCGCTGTTGTGGGGCTGCTCCATACAGACGCCGCTTGTGTACAGGGATGAAGTCATCCTAGTCTCGTATCGGCTGGCACAGGACACCTGTAGCGGACGAATGGACGTTAGAGGCGAGCCTGAAAGCGCTTTCTTTCCACAGAAGGTGCACCGCTTTTAAGAAACGCGCAGAATTCGAAGTTGCCTACCTGCATGGCATTCCACTTTGGATGTGAAGCCCGGCGGTGTGCATGCGCAGGTCGCAATGAAGGCACCTATACAGCGATGGTACTGCAGAGATCCTCGAATCCAGGAGCCTGGCGTGTGTCTCCGAGTCGGGCTGCATGACTGCTCTCCTTGCGGCGCCGGCGTGCCCAGGCGTAACCTGCTGCCATGGCGCCGCGCCGAAAGTCGGCTCCGAAAGCAGGGACTAGGTGCAAACGCTACCAGCAAAGCCTAGGTTTAAAATTCTGCGTCAGCTTCCAAGCAAAGGCGGTTAGGCTGTGCGCGTGGCATCCATGTTCCACTTCTTCGTCGTCCCTCGGCTGTCGCTGTCAACGACGGTCCGCATGAATGGCGATCATTGGCCTACCAAAGCACTTTGTTGGGCAGCGCTGTTCCTTTCGTTTATAAGCAAACGCTGAGTTGTTTCAGGTGTGACATTATACTGGCAGACATACCAGAAAGCATGATCTCAATTATTTGTTTGATCTTTGTTTATTTGGAAGATGAGAGCACATCGAAAAAAAAACGACAAAAGAAATTGTTTCCTCCCCACACGTGTAAGCTAAGGGCTCTAAATAGTTCTTATTTTTTTATAACGGAATATATAACAAGCATTGCCACAAACCCTAGGGACATCAAGATTTTAACCTGGGACTAGACTGTTTAAAAAAATTTCGTCGCATGCGGAGGCTAGGGCAGAAATTTCCACTCAAACCCGTAATTTCTCTCCCGACCAGATACGGCAATCTCTAAGTATATGTTGGAAAGAGGGCTGAGTCCCACAAACACGAAAACGGCAGAGATCATTCGCATTCTAAAACAAGGCAAATCTCTGAGCCTTGAAAACCTTAGGTCAATATTGTTCACTTCTTGTGTAGTTTAGCGCGTGGAGTTTAGACCCGCCTCAACAGATTAATGAAGGATCAGGAGCAGTACACCCCCCCCCCCCCCCTTCCCTGCCCACACCATGATTGGAATCCGGCGAATATTTTCCACGGATGTTGTAAAGCTTCAGCTAAAATACCAAATTATTGAGGCGATAACGAGGGACAAAAGAGTCATTCTCGGACTCGACCTGGAGAAGTCTTTTGATGAGGTAAGCATGATCCGATATTAAAAATTAAAAAAATTCTTTATGAACTCCAGGTAGGCGCGCCGTACCTAGATTATCCGGGACTTTATCTCGGGTATAAAAGTCTCCTTTCCAGTAGGACATCTCGACTCGGATGTCTTGCTCCTCAGCAACGAGGGCACCATGCAGGGATCTGTCCTCTCACGTTTTCTCTTCAATTTCGCAATTCTCAATCTTCCACACCAATTAGCGCAGGTCCTGCAGCTCTATCCACAACCTTTATGCGGATGGAAGTACCTTGTGGGCTGCAGAAGGCAGTGATGGCCAAATCGAGGAAAGACTCCAGTATGCAATTGATATCGTGACGAATTATGTAGTTTCCAGGAAACTGCGGGGCTCTACGGCTAAGTCTGAGTTTATCATATTCTACAAAAACAGATTTCTTGCGCAACCACCACCGACCATACAACTCAATATCCCCGCTATCGCCATTCCATGAGTGTCCGAAATGAAAATCCTGGGCCTAACATTACAAGAACACGGCTTCAATGGTAATACCAGTGAAAAACTTCAAGGAACTTTGCAGAAAATCATGCGACCTATTCGCCGCATTAGTAACCGCCACTCATGCTTGAGGGAAGAGAATGCGTTCTGCTTAATACAATCATTTGTCTTCAGTCGTGTAGTCTCCCCTACCTACATCTGATGTCAAATAAAAAAGAGAAAGTGCAGGCCGTAATCAGAAAATGCGTCAAACAATAAGTTGGGGTACCCATTTACACAGCGAGAAAGAGATTCGTAAGACTCAGTCTTCAAACAACCTGATGATACCTGCCCTGCCGTGGTGCCGCAGTGGTTATGGCGCTGGACTACTGTTCCGAAGGACGCGGGATCGAATCCCGGCCTCGGCGGCAACTTTTCGATGGAGGGGAAAAGCAAGGAGCCCGTGTGCTGTGCGATGTCAGTGCACGTTAAGGAACCTCAGGTGGTCGAAATTTCCGGAGTCCTCCGCTACGGCGTCTCTCATAGCCTGAGTTGCTTTGGGACGTTAAACCCCACAAACCAAACCAACCTAATGATACCTCTGTGTGTATGTAGATGCAGCAGATTCCACGGCTGGAATTGTGGTAGCTGTGGTAACCACATAACATGGTACGTTCCTAACTGGGGAGCACTACACATGCTCAGCACACAGTGGTGGAGAAGAAAAAACTATGGCCCAGCCATTGCGATATCCTATGCAAAAATTATAGTCAGCTACCCAAAACTGGTGATACGTAATTACTCCGCATGAATTGGTAGCGTAGGGTTAGAACATCCGCCTCGCCTTCAATTGTACCGTGGATCGAATTCCGGTGACGCGCAAGTTTCTCCAGGATAAAAGAAAGAAAAAAACATCCGCTTTCCGATTGAATTCCATAAACGGATTTGGGGTGTGCCCTGGACACCTCTGGAAACTCCATCACTCCCTCAACAGAACAGGATTTGTTCACACTGGTGTAGTAATTGGCTGCAACCTCCAATGAATACTCCCAAAAGCTCCCAGTCCGGATTGCCCAGCGGGTGTACAGGAACGAACCACGGCAGCGGTGAGATCTGCGACACAGCGGAGGGTTCTGAGAATGTCTGGCTCCGGCAAGGTCGCAATTGGAAATTCATCTGATAAGGTTTTACGCTAGAACCGTATCTAGTGACACCGGTTTATCAGTCCTCTTGGAGGTGATAGCAGCCATGAAATGTGATATCATTGAGGATTTGGGAGGTTTGGAGGACAAATGAAGCATGTACTATGATAAAGGGTGGGCATGTGCCGTGTTAACGGGATGAAAGGACAGGGCACGCTGTAAGTGGAATGCCTAGCGAGATCGACATCACCGGAATCATTGGAGAACCATAATATTACATAATTTAATTCATAGGAAATGGGAGTTAAGGAATGGAATTACAGACCAATCAGCTTACAATCGGTTACGTAAAAGGTATTTACTACGGTAATAATAAGGGCAACACTAAACTTCAATCAACCAAAGTGTCAAGCATGGTTTCGGAAAGGGTACTTTACTATCAATCATATCCATACTGAAAACCAGAGGATTGAAAAAATTCTCGTAATATTAGCAGCCCTTACACATGTTCATTGATTACGGAAAAGCATTTGACTCAGTCGAAATCTCGGCACTCATGCAGGCATCGCGAAATCAGGGTGTAGGTAAGCCGTACGTGAAAGTACTGGACGATATCAATACTGACTGCACGGCAACCATATTTCTCCCTGAAGAAAGCAATAAAGTTTCCATAACGAAAGGCATTATACAAGGAAACACAATCTCCCGAGCACTATTCCCAGCTTGGAGGAAGTATTCAGAGACTTGGAATGGGAGCAGTTAGGGATAACAGTATGCGGATAATAATTTTGTAATATGCGATTCCCTTATGACGTTGCCTTATACTAAGTAGCTCAGGCGACGAACTGCAACATATGATTGATGACCTTGACAGGAAAACTAGAAAGGTAGGCTGGAAATGCAATATGCAGGTAATGTTCAACAGCCTCGGAAAGGAACAGCAGTTCACAATAGGTAGCGATGCGCTGGAAGCGGTAGGCAAAATATATATACTTAGGATAGTTAGTAACCGCGGATCTAGATCAGGAAAGAGAAATAACTAGGAGAATAAGGTTCAAATGGAGTGCATTTATCAAGTATTCACAGAGTATGGCCAGCAGCGCACCGATATCGTTCAAGGGGAAAGTATACAACAGTTGCACCTTAACTGTACGCCCCTATGGGACTAAAACATGGAGACTAAAGTAAAGGGTTCTACTTCAGTTGAGGACAACGCAGAGAGCTAAATGGAACGGAAAATCTTAGCTGTAACGGTGAGAGATAGGAAGCTTGCCGAGTGGGTCAAATAAATAACTGCAGTTAGTGAAATTCTGGTGGAAATTAAGAAGGAGAAATAGACATGGGCAGGACACGTACTGCGAAGAGATGATAACCGATGGTCGCTTAGGGTAACATTTGGATACCAAATGAAAGTAGGCTCAGCAGGGGGCTGTAGAAAGCTGCCGCGGGAATATGAGACTAAGAAGTTCGCAGGGGTCAAGTGGATGCTGCGAGCAAAGAACCGGGTTAAATGAGACATGACGGAGAATCACTTGCTATGCAGAACTGATGATGAGTTACTCATAGGGAAGTATTTACGCGCAATCACCACATAGTCTGCAAAATTCTCCACCCTCACGGCTCATTCACCCAATCTGTATGCCTGCTCATGCATCTCTTGCTGGTAATCCGGCAGTTCATAACCTAGCTCGAGAATTGTCTCGCCGTGCTGGGCCGTGCAGCCCACACGTAATATGATCAGACAAGGACAGGTTGTTTCCTTATAAAGAAATTCTGCGGCATTTAGGCTCGTCAGAGAGAGATTCCCTCCTGCAGAAGAAACGATCTCCAAAAACTTGGCCAAAGCATGGCGTAAACTTCAAAATTTCACTTATGCAAATCCACAATTACGCAGCGGAAAGCTCAATTCAGGCAAATAGAAATATTGTTATGCCAAAGCTGATCAAAATCATATGATCTGAATCTGCCCACAGTCCCGACTCGCGAGCCACTTCGTACACGACTCTGACCACTGGCAGGCTCTATACTGCTCGGCCTCGACCCGGAACCTAGATCAAGCGCCTCCTGCTGGCAGAAAATGCCGCCGCTGCCCAAGGCATCGAAGCCCTGTTTAAGCAGGGAGCGACTATTCGAGTCGCTCATCTGCATCCGCAGGTAATAAACTTTCGCCGCCACTACCACCACCACCGTCGCATGCGGTTTCAACGTCAGTTCATTTTTATTTTCCGTAGCTCTCAGTACTCGGATGAACTTGAGTCGCTGCTTCTGCAGCGAACAGTGCATATCGCTGCAGGTGCAAAAGAGTGAATGGTGATTTTGCGTGCGTATCCCAAACGGTTTCTCGTCGCGCCGTTGTCTGATGCGGTTGTGTGCAATATAGCTTCCAAGTCCCCGTCAGGCGTTTGTATAAGCATTTTGCCTCTGCTATACAGACGCAATGAGCATTGAATGTATATGTGCATGTACTCTGCAACTGCCTCTGTCAAAAATAAATGAAATGAAAAAAAAAAAAAAATAGCTGCGTTGCCATTTCGGTTTTCGCTTCCAATTCGGGCCAAACGTACTCTTTGGTATGCAGTCGTAACATATGAGATTATGTGAAAATCCACTCAACAGAGATAAAAAGCAACCCTGTAACCTAGCAGTATACTAACATCCTGTTTGGCCTGGATGTAGCGTTAGACTCGGTATCCAAGGATCAAGATAGCTTCGATTCCCATCTCACAACAGTGGATGTTAATTTAAGCATGGCTTCATAGCTTGAACTATAGTTATAGCAAGGTTTTTCGTGCTTTAGCAAGTTTCTACATGGTATCGCTTGAATTAAACTTTATTGCTTTCAAACGATGTGGCGATGCTGAGACGTCAGTGCTGCCATCGTTGATATTTTCCTCCTGCTTCCGAGCTTCTCAGTTGTCCTCTTCCTACGCCCTCGGGCGTCCTTGAGCTAGGCAAGGGGAATATGGACTCGTTCTCAGGAAGTCGGTGTGGAATAGGGGCTAACGCGCTCTTGCTGGTGCATGAAACGAGTCCTTATGTGGACACGATTCACTTATATTTCTCTTACCTTCGTCTAAGTCCCACTCAGTTCTCGGTCAAACCTTCACGGTTATCGTGACAAGGTGAAGCGAAATACCAAGTCGCACGCCGAGTAGTACAGCTTCCGCGCTAAATGTACTGAAACATTTGGCGGCTCCAGCCAATTTGGCCATGACATGTGGTATCGTGACGTCGTACAAACCCTGAGACGGGAGTACCACGTCGTGGTGGCGAAGTGGTCAGAGCGCTCGACTACTCTACCCAATAATGGACTATCGAATTCCAGCCGCACGGCGGTTACATTTCAATGCAAGCTAAAAATAAAGGCGCCCGAGAGTTGTACGATGTGAGTGCACGTTAAATAACCCCAGGAGATCTAAATTTCCTGAGTCCTCCACTGCGGCATCTCTCATAGCCTGAGCCGCTTAGTGATGTTAAACCCCAAAGCGAAAACGAATACGGTCTTGTTCCAAGTGCGCCACTGCTACACAAGCCTGTAGGAGTGAGGCATCACACGGCGTCTAAAATGGCCCTGTGGAAGCTCATATGCTAGCGCACTAATATCTCGCGGATGTCGGAGCAGGCAACGCGGCAACAGCGGCCCCTAGCTCGCCGTGCATTACCCATGTGGAAGCCACGCCGCTGTGGATGTGTGTCTTATATACCTACTGGCTGTGAGCAGCCTATTTTTCAGCCTCTTAGACAGACCTGTACTTTTGTGTCTCGTCTGGCTAAAAAAATAACTTCATTCATTCATTCATTCATTCATTCATTCATTCATTCATTCATTCATTTATTCATTCATTCATTCATTCATTCATTTATTCATTCATTCATTCATTCATTCATTCATTCATTCATTCATTCATTATGATGAAGGTAATAATGGTGATAATGATTCCGAACAATCTCAATGACATATATCTCGGTTGGGATTTGGCAGGGCGCGCTACAGACAATACATTAGCGAAAAAAAGAGGGCAGTGTTTGGATAGCGTTTAAAAAATCTCTGTGCTCCTGCTGCGGCAAAAGGCACTAATTTAAAACAACAGTGAGGTGAACGCTCCTCCCAAACGATAAACATTGAATGGGAAAAACACGCTGGGCGCTATTACTTTCCACAAAAGCGCAAGAAATACTTCATTCCTATAGCACCACCCTTTGCAAGTGTTACATATAAAATCACTTTGTGCCGCCGACATTCTCAAACGGTCATGTTCAGAGGGAGCTTGCGGAACAGAATTTAGAAACCTGTTAACTATTCTTTTGGCGTAGCTCACGCTTTATCGGACCTGAATAAAATGTGTGAAGATTGTTATGCCGGGCAGCGGATATTAATCGAGGCAGTAAATAAAATTTGCGCTCAGAAAAAATTCAGCAAAATGATTACTGTTATTGAAATCACACTTCAAATATATAAGAAAAATCATTAAAACCCGCGCAAACTCTCAAAAGAACTCATGCAAAGAAACGTTATGAAAAAAAAAAAGAAATTGGCAAAAAAGTTCAAAACGCAATGGTTACAAGACCACGAAGGAAAGGATAAAAAAAAAAGAATGTAGGTAAAGAGCCAAGGAGATCATCTGCAACGGCATCGCATCTTTATGTTGGGTGCGGGTTCATCCCGACAACTCCAGACACGCCGCCGCCGCCACTACCACCACATTATAGACACATGAGTCCTCTTGTGACCACTGCTGCTGCTGCATATTCCTCCCTCCACCAAAACCACCGTCATCAATGTCCGTGGGCAAAATGAAGTTAGATGGGAAGGTAAGACTTGGCATCCTGCCGCTGCTGGTTGGGCGCAGGTTCATCCTGGCACCTGCGTTGGCGTCTGCCGTTAGTCAACCTTCAACTTTCTCCAACTGGTTACCACCAACTCCATACTACTCGGCCTGGTCCTGCTGCTGGCAAAAAAATACATGTCTTGTCGAAGTCCCTCCATGATGCTCTCTGCCTTCTCCCAGAAACGAATGACATAAAAGGCAAAAAAGAGTTAATGGCAACAACACACAAGAAAAATGGCGAGGTCGTACCTCAGTTCTCGGTTAGTGCGTAGTCCACACCGCACAAACGCGTTCACACGCACACACACGCACACACATGCACCTTTAGGTAATACTGTTACGTTCGCTAATTGAGGGCCGAAAGTTCCGCCATTACACTCGACCACCTCAAGAAGGTAGAAAAAAAAAAGAAAAAAGAAAGGGACACAGTTACTCTTGCTCGTTCCGTCTGCTGAAAACGTCCGTCGAGGCGTTTGTAAGAAATCGCACTATCGATGCTGTGGCATCAGCGTATCGGAGGAGACGTGTCCCTGGCGCCGTGAAATCCCCAGTAGGCTGGGGATCTTCCAAAGCGCACCCGCTGTTGTGGGGCTGCTCCATACAGACGCCGCTTGTGTACAGGGATGAAGTCATCCTAGTCTCGTATCGGCTGGCACAGGACACCTGTAGCGGACGAATGGACGTTAGAGGCGAGCCTGAAAGCGCTTTCTTTCCACAGAAGGTGCACCGCTTTTAAGAAACGCGCAGAATTCGAAGTTGCCTACCTGCATGGCATTCCACTTTGGATGTGAAGCCCGGCGGTGTGCATGCGCAGGCCGCAATGAAGGCACCTATACAGCGATGGTACTGCAGAGATCCTCGAATCCAGGAGCCTGGCGTGTGTCTCCGAGTCGGGCTGCATGACTGCTCTCCTTGCGGCGCCGGCGTGCCCAGGCGTAATCTGCTGCCATGGCGCCGCGCCGAAAGTCGGCTCCGAAAGCAGGGACTAGGTGCAAACGCTACCAGCAAAGCCTAGGTTTAAAATTCTGCGTCAGCTTCCAAGCAAAGGTGGTTAGGCTGTGCGCGTGGCATCCATGTTCCACTTCTTCGTCGTCCCTTGGCTGTCGCTGTCGACGACGGTCCGCATGAATGGCGATCATTGGCCTACCAGAGCGCCTTGTTGGACAGCGCTGTCCCTTTCGCTTATAAGCAAACGCTGAGTTGTTTCAGGTGTGACATTATACTGGCAGACATACCAGAAAGCATGATCTCAATTATTTGTTTGATCTTTGTTTATTTGGAAGATGAGATCACATCGAAAAAAAAAAAAACGACAAAAGAAAATGTTTCCTCCCCACACGTGTAAGCTAAGGGCTCTAAATAGTTCTTATTTTTTTATAACGGAAGTATCTAACAAGCATTGCCACAAACCCTAGGGACATCGAGATTTTAACCTGGGACTAGACTGTTTAAAAAAATTTCGTCGCATGCTGAGGTTAGGGCAGAAATTTCCACGAAAACCCGTAATTTGTCTCCCGTCCAGATACGGATATCTCTAAGTATATGTTGGAAAGAGGGCTGAGTCCCACAAACACGAAAACGGCAGAGATCATTCGCATTCTAAAACCAGGCAAATCTCTGAGCCTTGAAAACCTTAGGTCAATATGGCTCACTTCTCTTGTAGTTTAGCGCGTGGAGTTTAGACCCGCCTCAACAGATTAATGAAGGAACAGGAGCAGTAGACCCCCCCCCCCCCCCCCCCCCCACCACCCCCCTTCCCTGCCCACACCATGATTGGAATCCGGCGAATATTTTCCACGGATGTTGTAAAACTTCAGCTAAAATACCAAATTATTGAGGCGATAACGAGGGACAAAAGAGTCATTCTCGGACTCAACCTGGAGAAGTCTTTTGATGAGGTAAGCATGATCCGATATTAAAAATTAGAAACAAACTCTTTATGAACTCGAGGTAGGCGCGCCGTACCTAGATTATCCGGGACTTTATCTCGGGTATAAAAGTCTCCTTTCCAGTAGGACATCTCGACTCGGATGTCTTGCTCCTCAGCAACGAGGGCACCATGCAGGGATCTGTACTCTCACGTTTTCTCTTCAATATCGCAATTCTCAACCTTCCACACCAATTAGCGCAGGTCCTGCAGCTCTATCCACAACCTTTATGCGGATGGAAGTACCTTGTGGGCTGCAAAGGGCAGTGATGGCCAAATCGAGGAAAGACTCCAGTATGCCATTGATATCGTGGCGAATTATGTAGTTTCCAGGAAACTGCGGCGCTCTCCAGCTAAGTCTGAGTTTATCATATTCTACAAAAACAGATTTCTTGCGCAACCACTACCGGCCATAGAATTCAATATCCCCGCTATCACCATTCCATGAGTGTCCGAAATGAAAATCCTGGGCCTAACATTACAAGAACACGGCTTCAATGGTAATACTAGTGAAAAACTTCAAGGAACTTTGCAGCAAATCATGCGACCTATTCGCCGCATTAGTAACCGCCACTCATGCTTGAGGGAAGAGAATGCGTTCTGCTTAGTACAATCTTTAGTCATCAGTCGTGTAGTCTCCCTTACCTACATCTGATGTCAAATAAAAAAGAGAAAGTGCAGGCCGTAATCAGAAAATGCGTCAAACAATAAGTTGGGCTACCCATTTACACAGCGAGAAAGAGATTCGTAAGACTCAGTCTTCAAACAACCTGATGATACCTGCCCCGCCGTGGTGGCGCAGTGGTTACGGCGCTGGACTACTGTTCCCAAGGACGCGGGATCGAATCCCGGCCTCGGCGGCAGCTTTTCGATGGAGGGGAAAAGCAAGGAGCCCGCGTGCTAAGCGATGTCAGTGCACGTTAAAGAACCTCAGGTGGTCGAAATTTCCGGAGTCCTCCGCTACGGCGTTTCTCATAGCCTCAGTTGCTTTGGCACGTTAAACCCCACAAACCAAACCAACCTAATGATACTTCTGTGTGTATGTCGATGCAGCATATTCCACGGCTGGAATTGTGGTAGCTGTGGTAACCACATAACATGGTAAGTTCCTAACTGGGGAGCACTACACGTGCTCAGCACACACTGGTGGAGAAGAAAAATCTATGGCCCAGCCATTGCGGTATCCTATGCAAAAATTATAGTCAGCTACCCAAAACTGGTGATACGTAATTACTCCGCATGAATTGGTAGCGTAGGGGTAGAACATCCGCCTCGCCTTCAAATGTACCGTGGTTCGAATTCTGTTGACGCGCAAATTTCTACAGGATAAAAGAAAGAAAAAACATCCGCTTTCCGATTGAATCTATAAACGGATTTGGGGTGTGCCGTGAACACCCCTGGAAACTCCATCACTCCCTGAACAGAACAAGATTTGTTAACACTGGTGTAGTAATTAGCTGCAACCTTCAATGAATACTCCGATAAGCTCCCAGTCCTCAGTGCCCAGCGGGTGTACAGGAACAAACCACGGCCGCGGTGAGATCTGCGACACAGCGGAGGGTACTAAGAATGTCTGGCCCCGGCAAGGTCGGAATTGGAAACTGATCCTGGCAATGTTTCACGCTAGAACCTTATCTAGTGAGACCAGTTTATCAGTCCTCTTGGAGGTGATAGCAGCCATGAAATGGGATATTATTGGGATGTGGGAGGTTTGGAGGCCAAATGAAGCATGTACTATGATAAAGAGTGGGCATGTATTGTGTTAACGGGATGAAAAGACAGGGCACGCTGTAAGTGGAATGCGTAGCGATATCGACATACCGGAATCATTGGAGAACCATAATATTACATAATTCAATTCATAGGAAATGGGAGTTAAGGACTGGAATTACAGACCAATCAGCTTACAATCGGTTACGTAAAAGGTATTTACTACGGTAATAATAAGGGCAACCCTAAACTTTAATCAGCCAAAGTGTCAAGCAGGGTTTCGGAAAGGGTACTTTACTATTAATGATATCCATGCTGAAAACCAGGGAATTGAAAAATTCTCGTAATATTAGCAGCCCTTACACTTGTTCATTGATTACGGAAAAGCATTTGACTCAGTCGAAATCTTGGCACTCGAATCAGGGTGTAGGTAAGCCGCATTGCGAAATCAGGCTGTAGGTAAGCCGTACGTGAAAGTACTGGAGATATCAATACTGACTGCTCGGCAACCATATTTCTCCCTAACGAAAGCAATAAAATTTCCATAACGAAAGGCATCATACAAGGAAACACAACCTCCCTACCTAGCACTATTCACAGCTTGCTTAGAGGAAGTATTCAGAGACTTGGAATTGGAGCAGTTAGGGATGAGAGTATACGGATAATAATTTAGTAATATGCGATTCCCTTACTGCATTGCCTTATACTAAGTAGTTCAGGCGACGAACTGCTAAATATGATTGATGACCTTGACAGGAAAACTAGAAAGGTAGGCTGGAAATGCAATATGCAGGTAATGTTCAACAGCCTCGGAAAGGAACAGCAGTTCACAATAGGTAGCGATGCGCTGGAAGCGGTGGCAAAATTTATATACATAGGATAGTTAGTAACCGCGGATCCAGATCGTGAAAGAGAAACAACTAGGAGAATAAGGTTCAAATGTAGTGCATTTATCAAGTATTCAGAGAGTATGGCCAGCAGCGCACCGATATCACTCAAGAGGAAAGTATACAACAGTTGCATGTTGACTGTACGCACCTATGGGACTAAAACGTGGAGGCTAAAGTAAAGGGTTCTACTTCAGTTGAGGACAACGCAGAGAGCTATATGGAACGAAAAATCTTAGCTGTAACGGTGAGAGATAGGAAGCTTGCCGACTCGGTCAGAGAAATAAGTGGAGTTATTGGCATTCTGGTGGAAATAAAGAAGAAGAAATGAGCAGGAGCAGGACACGTAGTGCGAAGAGATGATAACCGATGGTCGCTTAGGGTAACATTTGGATACCAAATGAAAGTAGGTGCAGCTGGGGGCGGCAGAAATCCACCGCGGGAATATGAGACTAAGAAGTTGCAGGGGTCAAGTGGATGCTGCGAGCAAAGGACCGGGTTAATTGAGAGATGACGGAGAATCATTTGCCCTGCAGAACTGATGAGTTACTCATAGGGAAGAATTTACGCGCAATCACCACATATGCTGCAAAATTCTGCACCCTCACGGCTCATTTACCCAACTTCGATGCTTGCTCATGCATCTCTTGCTGGTAATCCGGCAGTTCATAACCTAGCTCGAGAATTGTCTCGCCGAGCTGGGCCGTGCAGCCCACACGTGATATGCTCAGACCAGGACAGGTTGTTTCCTTATAAAGAAATTCTGCGGCATTTAGGCTTGCCAGAGAGAGATTACCCCGTGCAGAAGACACGATTTCCATAAATTTGGCCAAAGCATGGCATAAACTCCAAAATTGCACTTATGCAAATCCACAATTACGCAGCGGAAAGCTCTATTCAGACAAATAGAAAAATTGTTATGCCAAAGCTGATCAAAATCATATGATCTGAATCTGCCCACAGTCCCGACTCGCGAGCCACTTCGTACATGGCTCTGACCACTGGCAGGCTCTATACTGCTCGGCCTCGACCCGCGAACCTAGATCAAGCGCCTCCTGCTGGCAGAAAACGCCGCCGCTGCCCAAGGCATCGAAGCCGTGTTTAAGCAGGGAGCGACTATTCGAGTTGCTCATCTGCATCCGCAGGTAATAAACTTTCGCCACCACTACCACCACCACCGTCGCATGCGGTTTCAACGTCAGTTCATTTTTATTTTCCGTAGCTCTCAGTGCTCGGATGAACTTGAGTACCTGCTTCTGCAGCGAACAGTGCATATCGCTGCAGGTGCAAAAGAGTGAATGGTGATTTTGCGTGCGTATCCCAAATGTTTTCTCGTCGCGCCGTTGTCTGATGCGGTTGTGTGCCATATAACTTCCAAGTCCCCGTCAGGCGTTTGTATACGCCTTTTGCCTCTGCTATCCAGACAGAATGAGCATTGAATGTATATGTGCATGTACTCTGCAACTGCCTCTGTCAAAAATAAATGAAATGAAAAAAAAAATAGATGCGTTGCCATTTCGGTTTTCGCTTCCAATTCGGGCCAAACGTACTCGTTGGTATGCAGTCGTAACATATGAGATTATGTGAAAATCCACTCGACAGAGATAAAAAGCAACCCTCTAACCTAGCAGTATACTAGCATACCTGTTTGGTCTGTGTGTAGCGTTAGACTCGGTATTCAAGGATCGCGACAGCTTCGATTCGCATCTAAAGATAGGAATGTTTAAGCATGGTCTCATAGCGTGAACCTAGTTATACGAGCGAAGCTCTGTTACGCAAGGTTTTGCATGCTTTAGCGAAGGTCTCCCCGGTTTGACTTGGATTAATCTTTATTGCTTCCAAATCATGCGACGATGATGAGACGTCAGTGCTGCTATCGTAGACAATTCCCTTCCCCGTCCGAGTGCCTTGGTTGTCCTCTCTATGCGCCCTGAGGGGATCTGGAGAGACATGGGGAATATGGACTCGTTCTAAGGAAGTCAGTCCGGAGTAGTGGCCGGCGCGCTCTTGCTGGTGCGTGAAACGAGGCCGTATGTGAACACGATACACTTATATTTCTCTTACCTTCATCTAAGTCCCATTTAGTCCTTGGTAAGTAATTAATGTTCATCGCGACAAGGTGAAGTGAAATACCAAATTACACCCCGAGCAGTAGAGCTCCTGCGCAAAATGTACTTCAAAATTTGGCGGCTCCAGCCAATTTAGCCATGACATGTGGTATCATGACTTCGCACAAACCGCTAACACTGAAACGGGAGCACCACGACGCTTTGGCGAGCTGGTCAAAGCGCTTGACTACTCCACCCAATAATGAGGGATCGAATCCCAGCCGCGCGGCGGTTACTTTTCAATGCAAGCTAAAAATAAAGGCGCCTGAGAGTTGTACGATCTCAGTGCACGTTAAATAACCCCAGGTGATCTAAATTTCCGGAGTCCTCCACTGCGGCATCTCTTTTAGCCTGAGCCACGTAGTGACGTTAAATCCCAAACCTAAATAGAATGCGGTCTTGTTCCAAGTGCGCCACTGCTACACGAGCCTGTAGCCTTATGACATCACATGGCGGCTAAAATGGCTCTGTGGAAGCTCATATGCTAGCGCACTAATACCTTTCGGATGTCGGAGCAGGCAACGCGGCCATAGCGGTGCCTAGCTCACGGTGCATTAGCCACGTGGAAGCCACGCCGCAGTTGATGTGTGCCTTATATATACCTACTGTGGCTGTGATCAGCCTCTTTGTCAGCCTCTTAGACAGACCTGTACTTTTGTGTCTCGTCTGGCTAAACAACTAACTTAATTCATTCATTCATTCATTCGTTCATCCATTCATTCATTCATTCATTCATTCATTCATTATGATGAAGGTAATAATGGTGATAATGATTCGGAACAATCTCAGTGACATATATCTCGGTTGGGACTTGGCAGGGCGCGCTACAGACAATACATTAGCGAAAAAAAGAGGGCAGTGTTTGGATAGCGTTTAAAAAATCTCTGTGCTCCTGCTGCGGAAAAAGGCACGAATTTAAAACAACAGTGAGGTGAACGCTCCTCCCAAACGATAAACATTGAATGGGAAAAACACACTGGACGCTATTACTTTCCAGAAAAGAGGCGCAAGAAATACTTCATTCCTATAGCACCGCCCTTTGCATTGTTACATATAAAATCACTGTGCCGCCGACATTCTCAAACGGTCACGTTCAGAGGGAGCTTGCGGAACAGAATTTAGAAACCTGTTAACTATTCTTTTGGCGTTGCTCACGCTTCATCGGACCTCAATAAAATGTGTAAAGATTGTTATTCCGGGCAGTGGATATTAATCGAGGCAGTAAAAAAAATTGCGCTCAGAAAAATTTCAGCAAAATTTTTACTGTTATTGAAATCACACTTCAAATATATAAGAAAAATTATTAATACCCGCGCGAACTCTCAAAGTAACTCATGCAAGGAAACGTTATGAAAAAAAAATAAATTGCCAAAAAAGTTCAAAACGCAATGGTTACAAGACCACGAAGGAAAGGATAAAAAAAAAAGAATGTAGGTAAAGAGCCAAGGAGATCAACTGCAACGGCATCGCATCTTTATGTTGGGTGCGGGTTCTTCCCGACACCTCCAGACATGCCGCCGCCGCCACTACCACCACATTATAGACACATGAGTGCTCTTGTGACCACTGCTGCTGCTGCTGCATATTCCTCCCTCCACCAAAACCACCGTCATCAATGTCCGTGGGCAAAATGAAGTTAGATGGGAAGGTAGGACTTGGCATCCTGCCGCTGCTGGTTGGGCGCAGGTTCATCCTGGCACCTGCGTTGGCGTCTGCCGTTAGTCAACCTTCAACTTTCTCCAACTGGTTACCACCAACTCCATACTACTCGGCCTGGTCCTGCTGCTGGCAAA
Organism: Amblyomma maculatum; assembly: GCF_055883805.1. Classification (NCBI taxonomy): domain Eukaryota; kingdom Metazoa; phylum Arthropoda; class Arachnida; order Ixodida; family Ixodidae; genus Amblyomma; species Amblyomma maculatum. The sequence continues at coordinate 129,530,637 of NC_139344.1, forward strand.
AAAATACATGTCTTGTCGAAGTCCCTCCATGATGCTCTCTGCCTTCTCCCAGAAACGAATGACATAAAAGGCAAAAAGCAGTTAATGGCAACAACACACAAGAAAAATGGTGAGGTCGTACCTCAGTTCTCGGTTAGTGCGTAGTCCACACCGCACAAACGCGTTCGCACGCACACACACGCACATACATGCACATTTTGGTAATACTGTCACGTTCGCTAATTGAGGGCCGAAAGTCCCGCCATTACACGCGACCACCTCGAGAAGGTAGAAAAAAAGAAAACAAAGATACACAGTTACTCCTGCTCGTTCCGTCTACTGAAAACGTCCGTCAAGGCGTTTGTAAGAAATCGCACTAGCGATGCCGTGGCATCAGCGTATCGGAGGAGACGTGTCCCTGGCGCCGTGAAATCCCGAGTAGGCTGGGGATCTTCCATAGCCCACCCGCTGTTGTGGGGTTGCTCCATACAGACGCCGCTCGTGTACAGGGATGAAGTCATCCTTGTCTCGTATCGGCTGGCACAGGACACCTGTAGCGGATTAATGGACGTTAGAGGCGAGCCTCAAAAGGCTTTCTTTCCACAGGAGGTGCACCGCTTTTAAGAAACGCGCAGAATTCGAAGTTGCCTACCTGTATGGCATTCCACTTTGGATGTGAAGCCGGGCGGTGTGCATGCGCAGGCCGCAATGAAGGCACCTATACAGCGATGGTACTGCAGAGATCCTCGAATCCAGGAGCCTGGCGTGTGTCACCGCGTCGGGCTGCATGACTGCTCGCCTTGCGGCGCCGGCGAGCCCAGGCGTAATCTGCTGCCATGGCGCCGCACCGAAAGTCGGCTCCGAAAGCAGGGAGCAGGTGCAAATGCTACCAGCAACACCTAGGTTTAAAATTCTGCGTCAGCTTCCAAGCTAAGGCGGTTAGGCTGTGCGCGTGGCATCCATGTCCCACTTCTTCGTCGTCCCTTGGCGGTCGCTCTCGACGACGGTCCGCATGAATGGAGATCATTGGCTTCCCAGAGCGCCTTGTTGGGCCGCGCTGTCCTTTTCGTTTATAAGCAAACGCTGAGTTGTTTCAGGTGTGACATTATACTGGCAGACATAGCAGAAAGCATGATCTCAATTATTTGTTTGATCTTTGTTTATTTGGAAGAGGAGAGCACATCTAAAAAAAAAAAAAAACCAGAAAAGAAAAATGTTGCCTCCCAACTCGTGTAAGCTAAGATCTCGAAATATTTTTTTTTTTATAACAGAGCTATCTAACAAGTATTGTCACGAACTCTTGGGACATACAGATTATAACCTGGGAATAGACTGAAAAAATGCCGTCGCATGCTGTGGTTATGGAAGAACTTGCAAGGCTAAACCACAAATTTGCCTGCGGACCATATACGGTAATCCCTAACTATATGCTGGTAGGACGGCTTAGTACCACAAATATGAAAAACGGAAGAGATCATTCTCATTTGAAAACTAGGCAAATTCCTTAGCCTTGGAAACTTCAATTTCACTCACCTCCTGTGTAGGTGAGCTCGTGGAGCATATGTCTGACCCGTCTTAACAGATTTATGGAGGATCAGGAGCTCTACCCCTCCAATGATTGGATTGCGGCCTTAACTTTCTACGCAGGATGTAAAGCTTCAGCTAAAATATCAAATTATTGAGGCGAAAACGCGGGACACCCGAATCATTCTCGGACTCGAGCTTGAGAAGACTTTTTATAATGTCAGGCATGATGCCATATTAGAAAAGCTCTAGCAACTCGGAGTCGAATCCCGCACCTACACCATTATCCGGGACTTTCGGGTAGAAAGGTGTCCTTTCCGGTATCAAGCTGTCCATTCGGATGACTTACCCCTCGGAAACAAGGGCACCCCGCAGGGATCTAGTCCTTTCACCCTTTCTCTTTAATATTGCAATGCTCAATTTTCCACGCTAATCAGCGCGGTTCCTGCAGCTCTAGCACAGCTTTTATGCGGATGGCATTACCTTGTGAGTGGCAGAGGACAGTGATGGCCAAATCGAGGAGAGACTCCAGTGTGCCATTGGTATTGTGGTGTATTATATAGATTCCAGGGTGCTGCGGTGCTCTCCTGCTGAGTCTAAATTTATCGTATTCCACAAAATCAGATTTCTTACGCAACCACCCCCGGCCATCGAACTCAATATTCGCGGAGTCCCCATTCCTCGAGTGTCCAAAATGAAAATCCTGGGCCTAACATTACAAGAACACGGCTTCAATGGTAATACTATTTAAAAACTTCAAGGAACTTTGCAGCAAATTATGCGATTTATTCGCCGCATTAGTAACCGCCACTCAAGCGTGAGGGAAGAGAAGGCCCTTTGCTTAGTACCAGTCACGTAAGCTACATATGCCCTTACCTGCATCCGAAGTCAGTTGAAAAAGAGGCCGTAATAAAAAAAGTGCGTCAAAGAAGTTGTAGGGCTGTACCATCTAGGACGTCTCTCATAGCCTGAGTCGCTTCGGGGCGTTCAACCCCAAACCCAAACCAGACACGGGAGTGTCCCACGAGCGCCACTGCACGAGCCTGTAAGCTTCAGACATCACACGGCGGCGAAAATGACTAAGCTCATGCGCTAACGCAGCTCTCGGATGTCGGAGCAGGCAAAGTGATAATGGCGGCCCCTAGCCACGCCGCAGTGGACATGTGTGCCATTATATATACCTACTATGGCTGGGAATATGATGCTGATGATGATGATGGTGATTGGATAAGCCTCAGTCATAGAGTTCCTTACACCAACTAGAGGGAAAGCTGAGGGCGCTGCACTTCAGCCACCATGGGCGCGCTAAGAATCATGGGCCGGTGTGCTACTTGTTGCGGGACAGTCGGTTTTTCTCGGGTACGTGGAGTGGCGTTACTGCGATGTTTCTTTTTCGTCATCATCATCATCATTTGAAGGTGCGTACATAGACCGCAAAAGCCATAGTAGCGAAGGCGCAAAAGTATTCGTGTACTTTCGCGCTATTTTTCCATCATGAAAGCAAAAGCAGACGTCGCCAATAAATGGTTTCTGTTTCCCGAAATGCCACTAAAAACTCCCTTAAGTAATTGCACAACGATAAATATTTTCATAACATTTTTTAATTTCCAAGTTTGTCTATTAAGTGCGAAATTTTGGTATTTGTGCTGCTCAAAACTAAGCCAATAGGAGAAAGAGCCATCGCTTATATTGGATAAATTTCACACTGACATGCTGTTTCTCTTTTTGCAATTTATAGTCACAATATTCAATCTTGGGACGTACGGTAGAGCAACGTTTATCTTTGCATTAGTTTTGGCCAAAAGTTGTAGTTCTGCACTCGGTAGCTCTCCGGCCCATGATGCTTTGAGCGCTCATGGTGGCTGAACTGGCCGTCTGGAAACTCCATGTAAACTCCCATAGACGGCAGCACAGCTTTCCCTCTAGGTAAGAGTAAGAAACTCTATGGCCTCAGTGACACCCACGGTATGGATTTAAAAGGGTGCACTGCAGACAAATGCATTGCTGAAGAAAAAAAAAGAGGCATTGTTTGAACAGAGCTCAACAAATTTATCTGCATCTCCTGATGCGGGAAAAGGCTCGGATTTAAACGAACGGTGAGAAGAACGCTAAGAGATAAACATTGCATAGGAAAGACACGCTGTGTCTCGTTACTTTCCGTGGAAGAATCCAAAGAAATGCTTCAATGCTAAGACACCGCCCCTTATGTTTACGACATGTAAAACCACTTTGTGCCGCCAACATTCTCAAACGGCCATATTCAGAGGGAACGTGCAGATCAGGATTTATAAGCCTGTTAGCTACTTTTTCAACGCATCTCTCACGTTTCATAAGGCCTCAATAAAAGGCGAAAAGACTGATAGGATGTAAAGGGCGTAGACGAAAACATTGCGCTCAGAAAAAAATTCAGCAAATTTTTCACTTTTATTGAAAGCACACCATATAGAAGAAAAATCATAAACACCAGCGCGAACCCTCAAATGAATAAACGCATGCAAAGAAACGTTGAAAAAAAAAAACAATAAAAAAACGTTGCAAAAACGTTACACAACACAATTGTTACAAGACCATATGAAGGAAAGAATAAATGCAAAAAAAAAAAAGAAAATGTAAGTAAAGAGTCAAGGAGCTCATCTGCAACGGCCCCGCTTCTTTGTGTTGGGTGCAAGTTCATCCTGACAACCCACAATACGCCACCGCCACCACCACCACACTTTGGAGACACGCGTCATCTTGTGACCACTGCTGCAGCTGCTGCATATTCCTCCCTCCCCGGCATCCTCCGTCATCAACGTCCGTGGGCAAAAGGAAGTTAGATGTGTAGGTTGTAATTGGCATACTGCCGCTGTTGGTTGGGCGCAGGTTCATCCTGACACCTCTGTTTGGCATATGCCGCTAGTCAACCTTCAACTAACTGGTTACTCACCAACTCCATACTACTCGGCCTTATCCTGCTGCTGGTAAAGAATACATGTCTTGTCGTAGTCCCTTCATGATGCTCTCCGCCTTCTCCCAGAAACGAAAGACATAAAAGGCAAAAAACAGTTAATGGCAACAACACACAAGAGAAACGGCAAGGCCATATCTCAGTCTCGGTTCGTGCGTAGTCCACACCGCACACACACACGCGCACAAACACACACACACACATGCACCTTAAGGCTGTACTATCAAGTTTGCTAACTATGGGCAGAAAGTCCCGCCATAATACTCGGCAACTGCAAATAAGTAGCAAAAAAAAAAGTACACTGTTACGCTTGCTCCTTGGGTCTGCTGAAGACGTCCGTCGAGGCGTTTGTATACGAAGCCGCAATAGCGATGTCGTGGCATCACTGCAATGGCGGAGACGTGTCCCTTTCGCCGTGAAATCCTGAGGCGGCTGGGTATCTTTCATGCTACCGCAGTGAAGCCGTCTTTCTGGATTTGCTTCATACAGACTTCGCTTGTGAACAGAGCCTCGTCGGTAAAGTCATCCCAGCCTCTTATCCGCTGGCCCAGGACATCTGCAGTGGACGAATGGACGTTACAGGCGTCACTGAAAACGCGTTCTTAGCACCCGAGGTGCACCGCTCTTCCCGAAACGCGGAGAGATCGAAGTTGCCTGCTTGCGTGGCGTTCCACTTGAGCATTGAAGCTGGAGGGCAGTGAAGCGCAGGCCACGATGAAGACGCCCATTCCGAGGGGGCCCTGCAGCACCCTCGAATTAGGAATCCTGGCCTTGTATCCCTGTCGGTTGGCGCGACTTCTCTCCTTGCGACGCCGGCGAGCCCAGACGTAGGCTGTCGCCATGGCGCCGCACCGAAAGACGACTCCAACCGCAGGCGCTGGACGCAGACGCTAGTAAACACAACGGTTTAGAATTCTGTCTCAGCTTCCGAGCTGAGACTGTTAGGCTCTGCGCGTGGCATCCATGCTCCACTTCGCCGTCGCTTCGCTGGGGCTGCCGTGGACGCTCCTGATGAACGGTGCTCATGGGCCTTCCAGTGCGCTTCAGTGTTAGGGCACGTTGTCGTTTTCATTTACAAGCAAACGCTCATTTGTTCCGGGGACGACGTTATTCTGGCAGACATATCGGAATTTCTGATTTAAATATTTTTTTTCCTTCATTTTTGCGCATTTTGGAGATAAGGGCGCCACGAAAAAAAGAAAGGAAAAGAAAGGTGTTGGTTGGAGCCACACGTGTAAGCTAAGGTGCCTGAATAGATTTTTCTTTAAAAGAGAGGTATTTAACGGCCATTAAAATAAACTTACCTTGGGATATAGTGATTTTAACCCGAAGACTAGACTGTTTGAATATTTCGTCCCGTGTGGTTTTCAGCGGGGTTGGTTTCGGCATCAATTATGAAATTTTTCTTTGCATATAGTTCTCAGATTTCTTGCAGCGGTGGCATAGCGGTAGAACATCCGCCTCGCATGCAAGAGGACCGGAGTCCAAATCCCGGTGCCACGCGATTCCCCACCGGATAAAAAAAAAAAAAACAAATCCGCGTGTCGATGGAATTGCATAAACAGGAACTGCACAAGAATGCTAAATTGGGCGAGTTGGTGCATTCGCATTTTAGGAAACGTAGCGCAAAGAAGACAAGGACAAAAAAAGAAGGAAACACACACGAGCGCTCGTGTGTGTTTCCTTCTTTTTTTGTCCTTGTCTTCTTTGCGCTACGTTTCCTAAAATGTGAAATGCATAAACAGGTTTGGGGTGCGACCTGATGCCGGTGAACACCTCCAGTAGCGCACTCCCTCACCAGTACAGGAGTTGGCCACCCTAGTGCAGTAATTGGCCGCAACCTCTCATGATTAGTTCATAAAACCCTGGCCCTCAGTCACCAGCGGCTGCGGAACAAGTGACCACGGCGGCGGTCAGACCTGTGACGCAGCAGGGGGTGCTGAAAATTCCTGGCTCCGCTGGACAGGCTGCCGAACCCTAGCTAGTGAAGCTAGTTTAGCAGTGCTGCTAGAGGAACTAGAGGGCATGAAATGGGATGTCATAGGGCTTAGTGAGGTTAGGAGGCTGAATGAGGCATATACCGTACTGAAGGATGGGCATGTACTGTGTTATCGAGGTTTACCGGAGAGGCGACAACTAAGAGGGTTTCCTTGTCGATAAGTATATAGCGGGTAATATAGATGCATTCTATAGTATTAACGAGAGGGTGGAAGGCAACGTAATTAGGCTTAATAATGTAAAGAACGGGGGAAGCCTTAAAGCGGTAAAGAAGAAATTGGGCATAGGCAAAAACCAGATGTATGCGATAAGGGACAAGGCGGGCAACGTCATCACTAATATGGACAAGATAGTCAAAGTAGCCGAGGAGTTCTATACAGATCTCTACAGTAGCCAAAGTAGTCAGGACCGTAGTGAGATTGGCGGTAGGGAAAAACAGTCAGACGTTCCACCAGTGACGAAGGACGAGGTCAAGAAAGCACTAGAAACTATGAAAAGGGGGAAATCAGCTGGAGAGGATCAGATAACTACAGATTTGCTGAAGGACGGGGGGGATATCGTGCTAGAAAAACTGGCCACCCTGTATACGCAGTGCCTGGTGTCATCGACGGTACCGGAAGCATGGAAGAATGCAAACATTATCCTCATTCACAAGAAAGGGGACTCTAAGGACCTTAAAAATTACAGACCAATCAGCTTACTGTCTGTTACGTATAAGGTATTTACTAAGGTAATCGCCAATAGAATCAGGACAACCTTAGACTGCAATCAAGCAAAGGATCAAGCAGGGTTTCGGAAACGGTACTCTACTATCGATCATATCCATACCATCAATCAGGTGATAGAAAAATGCTCGGAATATAACCAGCCCTTATACATAGCATTCATTGATTACGAAAAAGCATTTGACTCAGTTGAAACCTCGGCGGTGATGCAGGCATTGCGAAATCAGGGGGTAGACGAGCCGTACGTGAAAGTGCTGGAAGATATATATAGTGGCTGCACAGCAACCATAGTTCTACATAAAGAAAGCAATAAAATTCCCATAAAGAAAGGTGTTAGGCAAGGAGACACAATCTCCCCAGTACTATTCACAGCTTGTTTAGAGGAAGTATTTAGAGACTTGGAATGGGAGCAGTTAGGGATAAGGGTAGATGGAGAATACCTCAGTAATCTGCGATTTGCTGATGACATTGCCTTGCTAAGCAACTCGGGGGATGAACTGCAAATAATGATTGATGACCTAGACAGAAAAAGTAGAATGGTAGGCTTGAAAATCAATATGCAAAAGACTAAGGTAATGTTCAACAGCCTCGGGAAGGAACAGCAGTTTACATTAGGTAGCGAAATACTGGAAATAGTAGGCGAATATGTCTACTTAGGACAGGTAGTAACCGCAGATCCAGACCATGAAAAGGAAATATCAAGAAGAATAAGATTGGGATGGAGCGCATTTGGCAAGCACTCGCAGATTATGACTAGCAGCTTACCGGTATCGCTCAAGAGGAAAGTGTACAACAGTTGCATCTTGCCTGTACTCACCTATGGGGCTGAAACGTGGAGGCTAACCAAGAGAGTTCTACTTAAGTTGAGGACAACCCAGAGGGCTATGGAACGAAAAATGGTAGGGGTAACATTAAGTGATAGAAAGCGTGCAGAGTGGGTCAGAGAAATAACTCAAGTTAATGACATTCTAGTGGAAATTAAGAAGAAGAAATGGACATGGGCAGGACATGTAGTGCGAAGAGAGGATAACCGATGGTCGCTGAGGGTAACAAACTGGATTCCAAGGGAAGGAAAGCGTAGCAGGGGGAGGCAGAAAGTTAGGTGGGCGGATGAGATTAAGAAGTTCGCAGGGGTCAAGTGGATGCAGCTAGCACAGAACCGGGTTAAGTGGAGAAATATGGGAGAGGCCTTCGCCCTGCAGTGGGTATAATCAGGCTGATGATGATGATGATGATGAAATGATATAAACTGAAGGTTGTACAGGCCTATGCACTTACATGTACATTTATGATGACTAGGCAGTTGAAAGCTTCTACGAAGACGTAGAATCGGCAATGCGAAAAGTAAAGACGCAGTATACTGTACTAATGGGCGACTCCAATGCCAAGGTAGGGAAAAAGCAGGCAGGAGACCAGGCAGTAGGTGACTATGGTATTGTTTCTAGGAATAGCAGGAGAGAGTTACTAGTTGAGTTTGCAGAGCGCAATACGTTAAGAATCATGAATACCTTCTTTAGCAAACGGAAGAACCGGAAATGGACATGGAAAAGTCCTAAAGGGGAGACTAAAAATGAAATTGACTTCATACTGTGTTCAACCCCCGCCATTATTATGGTAATCGGGAAAGTGCGATGCAGTGACCACAGGATTGTGAGGTCCCGAATTGGCCCAAATCTGAAGAAGGAACGCAGCAGATTAGTAAGAAAGAAACCTATCAACGAATTAGCGGTGAGAGGGAGGGCAGAAGAGTTCAGGATCTCGCTACAGAATAGATATTCAGCTCTAACCGAGGATGGCGACATTACCATAGAAGCAAAGAACAATAATTTCAGAGATATCATTACTGGGTGCGCTGTAGAAGTAGGCAGTAGGATAGTTAGAGAGGATACCGGTAAGCTGTTTAAGGAGACGAAAGATTTGATTAAGAAACGCCAGAATATGAAAGCTTCCAATCCAACAGACCAGATAGAATTGACCGAGATATAAAAGCTAATCATAAAGCGCAAGGTGGCCGATATAAGGAAGTATAACATGGAGAAAATTGAGCATGCTGTAAAGAACGGGGGAAGCCTTAAAGCGATAAAGAAGAAATTGGGCAAAGGCAAAAACCAGATGTATGCGTTAAGGCACAAGGCGGGCAACGCCACCACGAATATGGACTTGATAGTCAAAGAAGCTGAGGAGTTCTATACAGATCTCTACAGTAGACAAAGTAGTCAGGACCGTAATGAGATCGGTGGTAGAGAGAAACAGTCAGACGTTCCACCAGTGACAAAGGACGAGGTCAAGAAAGCATTAGAACCTATGAAAAGGGGGACATCAGCTGGAGAGGATCAGATAACTACAGATTTGTTGAAGGACGTGGGGAGGGGGGGGGGGGGGGGATATTGTGCTAGAAAAACTGGCTACCCTGTATACGTAGTGCCTGGTGTCATCGACGGTACCGGAACCATGGAAGAATGCAAACATTATCCCTATTCATCACTTATAAGAAAGGGGACGCTAAGGACCTTAAAAATTACAGACCAATCAGCTTACTGTCTGTTACGTTATAAGGTATTTACTAAGGTAATCGCTAATAGAATCAGCACAACCTTAGCCTGCAATCAAGCAAAGGATCAAGCAGGTTTTCGGAAACGGTACTCTACTATCGATCATATCCATACCATCAACCAGGTGATAGAAAAATGCTCGGAATATAACCAGCCCTTATACATAGCATTCATTGATTACGAAAAAGCATTTGACTCATTAGAAACCTCGGCGGTGATGCAGGCATTGCGAAATTAGGGGGTAGACGAGCCGTTCGTGAAAGTGCTGGAAGATATATATATCTGGAAGATATCTGGAAGTGCTGGAAGATATATATATTGTGGAAGAAGGCCAGGTCGAGACGGCAAGGTCGAGACGGCAAAGCAAGGGATGCCGTGTCTGGCGTTTTATTCCGATGACAAAGCCCAGGCGCGCGCCTGAGCCGGCGCCGCGGGACGATGATGATGGTATGTACAAATGAAAGAGGAAGATCATGGAATGAATAAATTAAAGAACATCTACGGAAGGCTCACAATATATATATACATATATATATATATATATATATATATATATATATATATATATATATATATATATATATATATATATATATATATATATATATACATATATATATATATATATATATATATATATATATATATATATATATATATATATATATATATATATATATATATATATATATATATATATATATATATATATATATATATATATATATATATATATATATATATATATATATATATATATAATGGCTGCATAGCAACCATAGTTCTGCATAAGGAAAGTAACAAAATTCCCATAAAGAAAGGTGCTAGACAAGGAGACACGATCTCCCCAGTACTATTTACGGCTTTCTTAGAGGAAGTATTCAGAGACTTGGAATGGGAGGAGTTAGGGAAAAGGGTGGATGGAGTATACCTCAGTAATCTGAATTTGCTGATGACATTGCCTTGCTATGTAACTCGGGGGATGAACTGCAAATAATGATTGATGACCTAGACAGGAAACAAAGTAGAAAGGTAGGCTTGAAAAACAATATGGCGAAGACTAAGATAATGTTCAACAGCCTCGGGAAGGAACAGCAGTTTACATTAGGTAGCGAAGTACTGGAAGTAGTAGGCGAATATGTCTACTTAGGACAGGGAGTAACCGCAGATCCGGACCATGAAAAGGAAATAACAAGAAGAGTAAGATTGGGATGGAGCATTTGGCAAGCACTCGGAGATTATGACTAGCAGCTTGCCGGTATCGCTCAAGAGGAAAGTATACAACAGTTGCATCTTGCCTGTACTCCCCTATGGGGCTGAAACGTGGAGGCTAACCAAGAGGGTTCTACTTAAGTTGAGGACAACGCAGATGGCTATGGAACGAAAAATGGTAGGGGTAACATTAATAGATAGGAAGCGTGCAGAGTGGGTCAGAGAAATAACTCAAGTTACTGGCATTCTAGTGGAAATCAAGAAGAAGAAATGGGCATGGGCAGGACTTGTAGTGCGAAGAGAGGATAACCGATGGTCGCTTAGGGTAACAAACTGGATTCCAAGGGAAGGAAAGCGTAGCAGAGGGCGGCAGAAAGCTAGGTGGGCGGATGAGGTTAAGAAGTTCGCAGGGGTCAAGTGGATGCAACTGGCACAGAACCGGGTTAATTGGAGAAATATGGTAGAGGTCTTCGCCCTGTAGTGGGTGTAGTCAGGATGATGATGATGATGATGATGATGATAGTTCTCAGTGCTTGGAGGAACTAGTGTTGCTGCTGCCATAGCGCCCGATATCGCAGGTGTATAGGAGTGATTTAGCGTTCTATAAGGCCAAATACCAATTCATTGTGTTAACACATGTTTTCGGCATCTCTAATAGTCCGAGTTGCTTTGGAACGTTAAACACCCATAAAACAAGCTTAGGGTTTCATTTCGGTTTCGGTAGCATGTACTCATTAGTATGCAGCTGTGACCTATTACAAAATCCGGCCGACGTATAAAAAGTTCTAATTTAACCGAGCCCTACGAACGTGTCTGCTTGACCTATAGGTGCCTCATTTGACTCGGGATTCATGTATCCTGATGGCCTCGATTCCCATCTTAAAAATGGCGAGGTTTAAGGATGGCTTGAAACCGATGATGATGACAGCGAAAGGTGTGTTAAGCATGTTACTGCATGGTTTAGCAAGGTAGTGCACGATTCGACTTTCATCGGCTTTATTGCTCTTCAGATGACGTGACGATAATGTGACGTCTGTGCTGCCGCCGTTGAAATTTCTCTCCGTTTCCTCCTCTCTAGCGCTGTTTTCTTTTACTTCATCGCCACCTGGTGTCATTACGCTAGAGAAAGAGAATTAGAGGCTCATTCACGGGAAGTCGGTGTGAAATAATGTACATGCCCACCTCTTTATTGCTTCACACATACTTCCTGAGAACGATGGTAGTGTCAGAAAAAAAGCTTTGGCACAGCAATAAGTGCGCACCAGATTGAATGGGCGATAAAAGAGCTGCCGTCAAACAAGCATAGCCAGGTCCGGACGGCCTAGGTGCTGCTTTTTACAAAAATTTTCATCGAGAGCCGGCGTGTATATATTCCACCAAATACCGGCTGAAGAGAAATAAAGTCCCACTTTCCTTCGGCACGTAGCACACTGTCGGGATCCTAAAACTGAGGGCTGGGATAAGTTACTCCTAGTTGGCTCATAGAGACAGACAAGCTTTAGCAACACAGATTATAAAATATTTATGGAAGTCCTAATTGAAAGATTACAACACGTAATTAAGGAGTTAGTAGGCCCACATCAAAAGTGCTGCATTAAAGGCCTTGCAATATTTACGAACACTCACATTGCAAGGAATACAATAGAATGCTGTGATACTATTGAGGGTCGGGTTGACGAGCTGTCGGTCGGCCTTGCGAAGGCATTTGGCCGGGTGTCACGTGAAGTAGTTTTCTGCATACTACCATACTGCAATGTTGGGAACATTATTTTAAAGGGGGTGGGGGGTTAAATGGCGTATGAAGAGTGCTTAACGCAGATCATTATTATCCAATGCATTAGTTTAACCATTGCTGCTGTGCCCGAAGATGCGGGGTCGAATCCCGGCCGCGGCGGCCGCTTTTCGATGGAGGCGAAAGGCAAGGCGCCCATGTACGTGCTATGTGCTCTCAGTGCACGTTAAGGAACACCCGCCAAATGGTCGAAATACCCGGAGCCCTCCACTACGGCGTCGCTCATAGCATGAGTCGTTTTGGAGTGCATTTGGCAAGTACTCCATGATTATGACTATTAGCTTACCGGTATCGCTCAAGAGGAAAGTATATAACAGTTGCATCTTACTTGTACTCACCTATGGAGCTCAATTGTGGATGCTAACGAAAAGAGCTCTATTTCAGTTGAGAACAATTCAGAGGGCTATATAACGGAAAATGGTAGGTGTAACGTTGAGATAGGAAGCGCGCGGAGTGGGTAAGAGAAATGACTAGTACATTCTAGTGGAAATCAAAAAGAAGAAATGGAATGGATAGGACATGCAGGACGAATGGAGGATAACCTATGGTCGAAAAGAGTCACAAATCGGATACCAAGGGAAGGAAAGCGTAGCAGAGGGCGACAGAAAGTCAAAGGGGCGGATGAGGTTAAGAAGTTCGCAGGGGTCAAGTGGATGAAGCTAGCACAGGACCGGGTTAATTGGAGAAATATGGGAGAGGCTTTCGGCCTGCAGTGGGTATACCGACTGATGATGATGATAATGATGATGATGCTACTGAAATGAGTTCCGCTCTTAATCTCTTTCCTAGCAGCCCGCCTCTTGAGCTTGGGACACTGTATAGTGGTGGATTTCTGTAAATTAAAAATTACATTACTTCGCCCTTCACGCAGTTTTATTCTGCGCTACGCTATTTGACGATCAAGCATGATCGGAGATCGCTCAGGCGTAGTTACGAATCATAAAAAAGTGAGATTAAATTTCGAGTGTGGAACCAGAAATCTTTTTACCGTATTGAGATTCGATTCCAGTACCTCTCTAATGACTAGCGCCTACACTTGAACAGCATTAACCCAAATGGGTTAAATATTTTAAAGAAATCAGAAAGAATTAAGATATGGCTTTGTGAGGGAAACTCAACGATTCAAGCTCGACACAGTCGGCTACCACGAGCCGCCTTCGCCCGACAAGAGCGAGCAGTAACCATGGAAAGGAGGGGAAAAGAGCGGAGGAGTAAAGAGGCAGAATAGTGCACGCGGGGGGCCAGAGGCGAACTTCTTTACTTAGTTCAGGGGCTCCGAGCGCACCGCCGGCTATCAACGAAGGGGATCGTGCGGCCCAAAGCACCGCAGCTGGCAGCGCTGTCCGCTAGGAACCCCGCGCGGCGGTAAGCGCACAAGCGAGGCTTCACGGTCGGGCTTCCCGTTGTGTACGACGCCCGCAGTTGACGACACACCGGCACGCTTGGGATTAATCGACTGCCAAGCGCCGGGCCCCGGGAGCAGCCACGACTCTCCAGGAAGCGAGCTCCGAGGGTTTTGTAAATATGGCTGGAGCCACCGAATTTAGAGCGCCACATTAACGCGATTCAAGCGTGCCCGCCTTATTTTCGGGCTAGAGTTCTAAATATGTGGTTCCCCTTTTCCTGTGTTTATTCTCCAACTGCCTGCGGAGAAGGAAGGAGAGGTACGCGTATGAGCGCGGGCCGGAAAGATTTCGCGCCGCCGCTCTAAGTTAAGGGCCTTCAGGAATGCTGTGAAAGCACATCTCCGCTGAGCGCACATACACGCACTATAAACGAAGATAATCTGTTTGAAAGTGCAGCCACCTTCGGAAAGTAGAAACTGTCGGCTGTGCAGCTTCAATCCGCACTCAGCACTTGCGACGAAATTTGTCAGATGCGTGGCGCATAATTAGTCTTACCCAGTGAGTTTCGAGCCCATTTTCGAGTAGTAAAGACGTGAACACCTGGACTTCCAGTGACACTGAGAAAAGCATCTATGTGGTGCTTTGTGTGTGTTCTGTTTTTATTCAAAATAGATCCATGTTTTCCTCATTAAAATATACGTTTATGAAGGGAAATTCGAACTGCTATAGCGAAAATTATAATAGCAGAGCTAATAGCCTATTTGCTACAGACAATGAGTTGGCATGCAGTTTACCGAATACAAAATGCACCTAGCAAAACAGCACAGCAGAGAGTCTGTGCTGTTTTGCTGAGTACAATAGGTAGGTTTAAACTACCTACTGGAACGCAGGATCGGCCGTTGGGTGGTGAAAGAGGCTATTAGTATAGCAGTGCATCATGGTAAAATGTTGTAATGGCCTAGTGAAGCGTAAACAGAAAGAAAGTGAACCACGTAACTGTTTTTAAATCTAGTTTAAAAAGCCGCATATTCCAACTGATTTCGCCCTGGCTGAGAGAGCAACTGAAGATTGCCAGTGAAATAAATGGCAGACGAATAAATACGACTGGAATGCGCTCATTTTCACTTCTCAGTCTTACCTAAGTTATTGTGCCCGACAGTTCAACATTCAAGATGTCATAGACGGCGACAACTGTGGAAGCACACCTCAGGGGAGAAATTAGAACTTCCTTTACCAAGAATGATATTTATAATCTCTAATAACTATACATCATATACTACGTACGGATAGTAGCTAAAAAGAATTTGACACAAAGCAGTCTCTTCTGTCAAAAATTAGTTCACAAAATTAATCCGTTGCCGTAAATCCAGTAACATATAACCAAGAGGCTACCGCAACTCTTTTACCCACACACCAAAATTTACGTGGATTCTTTCGCCGGCTTAAAGCACCTAGAAAACCGAGTATACATTCTTGCTTCGTAGTTCAGAGTCATTTTTATTGACCCTGTGCACTAAACAATTACGAAGGGAAAAATGAAAAATTACAAACAAAATGCAGGCGATTTGGCAATTTACCTCCAGCAAACAAACTCAACCAACGCTGAACTATTTCTTTGACATGTTAGCGAATGCCTTAATTCATATACTCGCCCCTCTAAATCTCCCTTTTAATCTTCACTTTTGCCGTCTCCAGACAGTCCACGAAAGTTGGGCGAAGTGCTAGTGCTAGCATTCCTTACACGTCTATGCGGCTCTATACTTCTGCTCAAGCGTTGCCTCGAAAAAACAGAAGCTGCTGCGAGGTGTCGTTTTTTATGCAAAATGCTCCAGCCCTCTACACTTGGCTGACGCAGACTGTACGTACTCAATGTGCATACACCGTGAAAGAAGGGTAAGAAAAAACCCAACCTCCAAGTAGACAAAAATTGTTTCGTCACTTCCGCCCTCTTCCATATAATTTGTTTAGTGAATACTGAAAATACAGCATGATGAAAATGCTCACCAGGCCTGCAGACAGTGTCAGCCAAAGGCCGCTTTTATTTGGCTCAGATGCCTTCGCCCTTGCCAGACGTCTGCACTAGACTGATGTATATGACGCCATGGTTGGTGTGCAACACTGTTCCAGACTCAGAGAGTGGAAACAGAGCCAAAAGACGAAGGATGGGGAAAATGCAGACACAAGAGGAGGACCGACGCGCAATTGAGGGGTCCATCGCGTGGCTGTTTTGCCCTTCGCATTTTGTCACGGTTTCCTTCCTTTGAAGTAGACTATTGCCAACTAGCCCAAATTATAGAGCCGTCCTAGACACTTGCACTCAGAATGGACGCAATAGGCTGCAGCAAGAACGCCCATCAGCAACATACGTGGATTGTCTTACCGTGCGGCGACAGCTGAAGCAGCGGCATAGCTCCCAGCCCTGCCACCAGGTGCCGCCTGCCTGCTATACTTTCTCGGAGCGCTCGTGACAGTATGTGGTCGCCAGAGAAAGGCGAATTCTTTCTCCTGAAGCGAGTGAAATTGTGGGATGTTCGCATTAGAAAGTTTCTCTCAAGGGACGCCTATAGAACCACTATATAGCGAGAATTATAATAGGAGAACTAATAGCCTATTTTCTTATAGAAAACGATTTGGACATGCAGTTAACCTGATACAAAACGCACCAAGCATAAAGTCTGATAGGCTTTATATTCTAGGATGTTGGCATGTAGAACTTGCAGAGCCGGCACCCTCCACTTGAAACACGCGAGCTCTAAATGCCTTTGGCAGCACAGCGACATCAAAATGACATGAAGAGCATACAACTCCTACATGTACTGAATGTAAACAAGCAACCATCCCTAGGATATTATATCTCCTTTGAAATGTGCAGCCATAGCTATTTGTACATGATAGTGAGTCGTTGATCAATAAAGCCATTTAAAAAAAAAATTGCTGGGGCTTAGCTTTAGTTAAGCCTGGAAATTACGAAAGCAATGTCCGCTTGGCTAAGTGTTTCGCTTGTGGTGTTACACATTTCTAATCTCTTGTGTACCCACGAAATGATAGGCATATATTTTAGACGTCTCCAAACTTTATTATTCACTCACAGATTCTTCTTTCTGTAGCCCAATGAATCGCAGCAAGGACTGCAAGCTCTTGCAACTTGTATGACTTCAATCGCTTGCCGCCGTTCGCAGGTGGTCGACCGGTCGTGGAGCTTAGCTGCGGCGCGCTGAAGAGCCGACTTGCTATCCTGTCTCTCGCTCTGACGTCAGTTGTCACATGACCGACCACCGACCGTGAAGCGTAGGCTCCGGTACGGCTAAAAGGCGAAACCTGGCATAAAAAAAAAAATAAAATAAACATGGCTCAGGTCTGCTATGCCTGGATATACATAGCGAAAAGCAGCGACTACCTCGGGATCGGAAGAAGTTAATTTCTCCAGTCTTCTGCGCCGTTCGTCAGCAGCTAAGCTCTCCTTGGCTTCCCGGTCGAGCGCGTCTAAGTTCACCGGCGTTCTATAATTCGTTTACAGGAAAGGAAAGGCGCAGCATCTGTCATTCGCGGAAGGCGGCATTGGAGTGCACTCGTTCCCGCTTGGTCCTCATAGCTGACGGCAGATGGGCGACATCATCCTAATTGAGGGACTCTATTTTAGTCATTGGTACTTTCAAATTGCGCGCCAATCGCAGTATCTGTCACGCGCGGAAACTCGCTATCGTCCTCACGTTACACAAGCGGAATTATGAGCAGCGCTCACGAGCCGCGGCGTGGCAAAGCGGTAAAGCGCGCGGCTGGGGATCCAAGGGTTCGATTCCCGGATGAATACAATTTTTTTAATGAGGAGGAGTCGCACACCTCTGAAGCGTTGCTAGGCAACGTCGGCAGAGCTTGGTGAGGGGGCTGCGCATTTAGCCTTGGCTGTGACGTCACGGCATACGCGAAGCTCGGCTCTGACCCTAGTAGTGAAGTTTTTCGCTTCAAACACCTGCACCTCTCCAAGTGACGTCACTCGACGAGTTCACGCATGTGCAGCTGTGGCTAAAAGTAATCACACGCACGCCAGACCCGGTGTTGACTAGCCTAGTGAAGCTTTTCGCTTCAAAAAAAAAAAAAAAAAGGGCGGGGGGGGGGGGGGGACATTTCAGCGCCGTCTTTAAGGTTAAGACGTGACAGCATTAATAATGGATCCTGTCTGCAGCTCCCCTTGGGTATCCTCGTTATGACGTCAAGGACGGTGTCTGTACATTACCCCCCATAGGAACGCTTGCTTTGAAGGAATAAAGACAGTGCTACCGAAAGCGAAACCCTTGAAACGTTGTTCGGCGGCATCCGATGACGCAAAGTAGGGTGTAAGCGAAGGTAGTGGGAATAAAAAGGATTATCGTCCTTGATGTCATCATGGTGATTCTCCGGGCTTTTACGACACTGGGAGAAGCCAGAGTTTTAAATTGCCGATTATGACATTAGTTGTAATTCTAGGGCAAAAAAAAGAATATTTGCATGCACAGCTTATTGTCTATACACGTAGTTTTGAATACTTGAATATTATGGAATCCCCACAAAGGTGATGCATTTGCCCTCTAACGCTGTCGCGCCAGTGAAAATTGCGCCTCGATATTTGTTGTGTCGTAAAAAAAAATAAAATAAACTGAGTAGGTTTGCCAGTGACGTACCCCTGCGGACAAAAGTAAACGGAGCACGCTATTTGCTTCTAAACTTTTTCCCGCTTTGCATAATTGAAACTGGCAGTCGGGGTATGTACGAACCGGTAGTAGACGCCAGTGCCCTTTTGCATTGGCAAATATTGTTTTCTTATCTCCAGTGCTGAAGGCATGATTTTAATTTGAACGGAAAAGCGTGCTCCGTTTACTTATGTCCGCACCTGTACTGTTCTTTTAAAGACACAAAAATGTCTGACCTCAGAGAAGCTGTTGAAGTTTTCATTACAAATTGACTTCTTTTTAGTCTAACATAACCCCGTTACTACTAAAAAAGTGTACCTATTGAACAAATACAGAAATTTTTTAAACCATGTCCACTTATAATTTTCGTTATGAGAGATGAAGGGATGCTACTAAATCAAGTCAGGTAAGCATTAACATCCTAAAACTGCAAGCACGCCGTTTGTATTAAAAAGGGCGAGGTTTAAACAAAAGAATAAAATTAACGCAACGACACACCTAGAGACATCCGCTACTGCACATGGTCAAGCTACCACGAGTGGCTTATCGCTTTGGCCTTCAACACTATTTTGGCGGTTACATTGGAACACAGTACACGTTATATTGGAGTACAGTACGGTGGAAATAAAAAAGCATCGCAGCCAGTTCTGTTGGTGCACAAGAATAAAAAGCGCCGTACGCACTGGGGAGATATTTAAGCTAGCAGCTAATCACGTCGGAGTTTCCTTTTCAGGATTGCAAATAATGCTACGTAAATTGTAGCTTGATGGAAACAACGCAGCCAGGTGCTTTCTGGGACTAATTTGCATATTTGCCTTGCCATATTATGCCTCAAGGTAATCATTAAAACGTTAGCTAAATTGCCTTTAGTAATTATAATCAACTTTGGTGAACAAAAAAAAAAATACTGCCGACTAGGCAAGACTATTCTTAACAGCCTTCAGTTCTTTCCTTTTGGCTAGCCCATTATGCTTGCTTTAAAAGCTTGGTTACGTTTAAATGGGGCAGCTGGTATATCCGAAAATCATAACACGAATTTGAGGAATTAGCGATTCTCTCAGCAACACGAACTCCGTGTTGCACGGAAAAACAGCCACTTTATCAGTCTATCGTACCTCCTTGTTTCGGCTATATTATTTGAGCTTAGTGCCTATTTAAATGCCCTTTTGCTGTTGGCATCAGAACGGGCTCTTGTATGTTCTTGCTCTGTGCCCTGCACACCTGCTGTAAACCCAAATTTGGATCGAGGTTTCCAACAAGCGTACTGTTTTTAAAATTCTTGGCTCATCAGTGGCGTGCGCCCACGGTGTCTGTCCGCGGAATGTGTGACCAAAAGACAGATTTAGAGCTAATCCAACACAATCCACATAACAAGCCAAAAAGGCCAAAATGCCCATTTTAGTCTTAATTACTTAGCTATAATACCTTAATAGCATCGCATAATGGCTAGCCACATTAGTCATCGCCCGAATCCAAGTCGTAGCCAAACATCCAATTCAGAATCCACAAACAAGCCAATAATGAATTCGGTCATGATTATTTGGATCATCATCATCATCATCATCATTATCATCATCAGCCGGACTATACCCGCTGCGGGGAGAAGGCCTCTCCCATTTTTCTCCAATTAACCTAGTCCTGTGCTAGGCGCATCCACTTGTCCCCTGCGAATTTCTTAATCTCATCCACCCACCTAATTTTCTGCCGCCCCCTGCTACACTTACCTTCCCTTGGAATCTAATTGGTTACTCTTAGAGACCCTCGATTATTTTCTCTTCGAACAACATGTCCTGCCCATGCCCATTTATTTTTCTTAATTGCGATCAGAATGTCAGTAACTTGAGTTATTTCTCCTGGCCGCCCTGCATGCTTCCTATCTCTTAACGTTGCAACTACCATTTTTCGTTCCATGGCCCTATGCGTTGTCCTCAACTTAAGTAGAACCCTTTTCGTTAACCTCCATGTTTCAGCCCCATAGGTTCGTATGGTGGATGCAACTGTTGTATACTTTCTTCTTAAGCGATATCGGTAAGCTGCTAATCATAATGTTTGAGTACCATCTTATCCTCCTAGTTATTTCCCTTTCGTGGTCCGGATCTACGGTCACCCTAAGTAGACATATTCGCTTTGCACTTCCAAGGCTTCTTTACCTATTTTAAACTGCTGTTCCTTTTCCCAGGCTGTTTAGCATTACCTTAGTCTTCTGCATATTAACCTTTAGGCCTATCTTTCTGCTTCTCCTGCCTACATCATTTTATCATTAGTTGCAGTTGGTCCCCTGAGTTACTTGACAAGGCAACGACATCAGCGAATCGCAGATTATTGATATTATCTACGTCGACCCTGATGACTAAGTGCTGCAATTCCATGCCTTTGAATACACTAAGCAATATATATATATATATATATATATATATATATATATATATATATATATATATATATACATATATAGCACTGGGGAGATCGTGTCTCCTTGCCTAACACCTTTCTTATTTAGAATTTTATCACTTTCTTTATGCAGGACTATGGTTGCTGTACAGCCACTATAGACATCTTCCAGTACTTTCATATATAGTTCAACTGCAACCTGATTTGCCTGCATGACTGCTGAGGTTTCCACTGAGTCAAATGCTTACTCGTAGTCAATAAATACTATGTATAGGGGCTGGTTATATTCCGAGCACTTTGCTATCACCTGGTTTATAGTGTGAATATATGATCGATGATAGAGTACCCTTTCCGAAATCCTGCTTGACCCTTAGGTTGATTAAAGTCTAAGGTTGTCCTGAGCCTGTTAGCGATTACCTTGGTAAATACTTTGTACGTAACTGATAGTAAACTGGTTGGTTTGTAATTTTTCAAGTCCTTAGCGTCGCCTTTCTTATGAATTAAGATTATGTTAGCGTACTTCCATGATTCCGGTACTTTCGATGTCATCAGGCAATGCGTATACAGGGTGGCCAGTTTTTCTAGCACGTTATCCCCTCCGTCCTTCAACAAATCTGTAGTTACTTGATCCTCCCCAGCTGCTTTCCCCCATTTCATAGCTTCTAAAGCTTTCTTAACCTCGTCATTCGTTACTGGCGGAACGTCTGATTGCTCTTCATTACAGCCAATTTCATTCTTGACCTGACTACTACGGCTGCTGTCAAGGTCCATATAGGACTCCTAGGCTACCTTGATTATCTTGTCTATGTTCGTAATGACATTGCCTCCTGCCTTGTCCCTCAGTGTATACATCTGATTTTGGCCTATGCCTAATTTCCTCTTTACCGCTTTCAGGCTACAACCATTCTTTAGAGCATGCTCAATATTGATACGTTATATTTATCATGTTATACTTCCTTATGTCGGCCACCTTGCGCCTACTGATTAGCTTTGATATCTCTGCCAATTCTATCCGATCTGTTGGGTTGGAGGCTTTCATACTTTGCCGTTTCTTGATCAAATCTTTCGTCTCCTTTGCAATTTACCGGTATCCTCTCTAATAATTCTACTGCTATATTTCTACCGCGCACTCAGTAATGATATCTCTGAAATTATTATTCATTGTTTCTATGCTAAGGAGAGCCTGATTTCTTTTACTTTTCCCCTTACCGCTAATTCGTTAATGAACTTCTTCCTCACTAATATGCTGCGCTCCCTCTTCAAATCCAGATTAATTCGAGACCTTACCATCATGTGGTCCCTGCATCGCACCTTTCCGATTACTTCTACATCCTGCATAATGCCGGGGTTAGAACACAGTGTGAAATCAATTTCATTTTTAGTCTCCACGTTAGGGCTTTTCCACGTACAGTTCTTCCGTTTGTTGAAGATGGTATTCATCATTCATAAGTTATTGTGTTCAGCAAACTCAACTAGTAACTCCCCCCCCCCCCCCCCACCCCCCATACCTACCCCCTGCTATTTCTTAATCTAATGATATGGTTGCCCACTACGTGGTCTCCAGCTTGCTTAGTACCAACTTTGGCATTGAAGTCGCCCATCAGTGTAGTATAATGTATTTTTACCTTCCCCATTGCCGATTCTACATCTTCGTAGAAGCTTTCAACTCCCTGGTCATCATGACTACATGTAGGTGCGTATGCTTGTGCAACGTTCAGCTTATACCACTTATTTAGCTTAATTACAACGCCGGCTGCCCCCTCATTAATGCTATAGAATCCATCTATAGTACCAGCTATATCCTTATTCATAAGGAAACCTACTCCTAGTTCTCGCCTCTCTGGTAAACCTCGATAACAAAGTACATGCCCGCCATTCAGTACAGTATATGCCTCATTTGACCTCCTCACCAACCCTATGATATCCCATTCAGCACTGCTAAACTAGCGTCACAAGCTTGGGTTCTGGTGTTAAACGTTGCCAGGGTCAGTTTTCCAATGGCGGCCTATCCTCGGTGCACCATAAATTCTTAGCACCCCCCGCTACGTCACAGGTCTGACCGCCACCGTGGTCAGTTGCTCTGCAGTCGCTGGTGACTGAGGGCCGGGATTTTGTAGGACTAATCATGGGAAGTTGCGGCCAATTACTGCACCAGGGTGGCCAATTCCTGCGACCTGCATCAGGTCGCACCCCAAACCTGTTTTTATGCAATTCCATCGACACGCGTTTTTTTTTTTTTTTTTTAGTCCAGTGGAGAATTGCGCGGCACGGGATTGGAATCATGGTCCTCTTACACGCGAGGCGGATGCTCTACCTCTATGCCTATAAGCTATAATGCCGCAATGACATTTCATCATGACTAGCCACATTGGTCATAGCCCGAATCTAAGCCATAGTTAAGGATCCAATTCAGAATCCGCATACCACGCTACTATCGAATCCAGTCATGATTAATTGGCTATAATCCTTAGTTATAATGCATAATAAAATGACTTGCAACATTAACATTCCGAATAGAAGTCATAGCCAAGAATCCGATTCGGGATCCACATAACAAGCTAACCAAAGAAAACGCAAGATGCAAGACGTCCCCCTTCTAGCCACCGTATACCTGTGTGCTTTCGCATGTAGGGAGCCGAATTCAAATTTCGCCACGCGACGGCAGCGCCGCATTTCTCGTGTGGTGGCAAAATGTGAAACGCCGCGACGTCGCTGGAGCAGACGCTCCGCTAGCTTCCCGTGCACGCGCGGCGATCGAGTTGCGCCAGGAGATTTGTTGGCGGTAAAGAAACGCTTCCGCCGACGCAAACCGGAGGCACTAAGTAGTCCGTGCTGGGCAGCCACAAATGCAGGCGAAGCGCTAAAGGAGGAGGTTCACGTGTGAAACTATGCAGATTACTTACTCAGCTTTTCTGCAAGACCTGTTTTCCAACCCAATGGTCTCGTTCAGAGACATCTTGCATTCTTTGTACGGAAACGAAAAGAAACACATTCCTCCTTCTGCTTAAACTCAGAAATGTTGCCAGCCAAAAAAACCGCTTGGAGAGGTATCGAAAGAGTACAATGGTTTAATACCACACCTATAAAACGAAGGGGATGGAGAATTCTCCTGCATCTCGCTCCCCGCGTGTGACTTGACTTGCTTTGCCGATTTTCTGTGCTGTCTCCCTGCTTTGTGAGCGCTCGGAAAGCGTGTGACGTCCGCGATATACTCGCATGTGTGAATGTGCCATAAGGGATACTTGCCTTTTCATTTCTAAGACGACCGAGAAAATATCGAGGAACGAGGCCTTTTTATTGGAAAACATGCCTTACTGGGAAGCTTTTACTGATTTCCGCAAACTCACCAATAACAAAAATATGTCGCGAGCGCAATACAAAAGCGCACCTATGGCACGATTGACACTCATACGGAGCACTCAATTTGCGTTACAGGTTTCATGGGTGCCCACCAAATATTATCATAAATGAAGCAGAACCATTTAATAAGAACCGAAATAAATGAGACGACAGTACACCGGCATGCAGGGGAAATACAAGCTCAAGCTTGTATTTCCCCTGCATGCCTCCAGAGCCAGCGAACCGGTTATGTCCTTTGTAGTGCACGGAGGGCGCGCGGCCTATATATTTCCATGCTTTTAAATCTACTAGCATTCGTACCTCTGAAGAAACACCTCTTTTAGATTGTATACTTATTATTCGACTGCAAGATTTTCTTTAATAACGTCGTAATATAAGAACGAACCAATATAAGTCGTGCCCCGTTAATATGACCCCCGTTAATATAGACGACCCGAATTATGGACAGTTTTTCTAGGGACGAAACGTTTTCAGTGTATTTATGCCTCGTTAATATGGAAACTCGCTGTCTGGACAATGGACAGGGGAAGAATGCACACGGCCCACTTGGACCCATGTATTTTTGTCTCGGTAGTATGGACAGTGCTTGAAAAAAAACAAAGGAGTCCGAACGCAAGTTAAAGAAGAGTACGCCGCCCGCGAACCTACGCGACAGCCGATACGGCCGGATGCCTGAACGAGTCCTGTGGAGTTGGAAAGAACCAAAGCGGGCGTGTCGCCGTTTTAGAGGGGGGGGGGGGGGGGGGGGGGGGGCGCAAGAGCGAAGAGGAACGTAAACGGCAAACCGAGGTTCATCGTAAGAAAGACCCCGAAAGGGGGGAACCAGGAGATTTCTGGGTGCAGCGGCAGTGCCGCCGCAGTCGGGAAAACAGCCACATGTGGTTGCAATAAATGCTGCTTAACGTGAACAGAGAGGCCGGTAAAAACGTAAGAAAGAAATGACAGGAAGAAAGACAAGTGCCTACAGTGGCGGCGGGAACTGAAGTTTTCTTTCCCAAAGCACAGTATGTGTTCCATGAAGCCGTTAACGCTTTGCGGTGAGAGTTAAGTGGGCATTTGACCTCAAAAACCTCGACCTCACCTCAAACTCAAAAAATATTTGGCGACCTCACTCAACCTCAACCTCATAAATTGAGGTTGAGGTCCCCCAGCCGAACTCACCTCAATTTTCAGGTGACCATTGGCGACCTCACTCAACCTCACCTCAAACTCAAAATGTGAGGTTGAGGTCGGGCGCTTGACCTAAAAAAAAAAATGAATCATTAAATTAAACCATAACTTAAAGCAAATATAAATTTCTCGGTAATCCTGGGATATATAGGCAAGCCACAATTTCGTCGCATGAAGGCTGTAGTTTACTCCTAATTTTATACAACGATTAATATCTCGGATAAAAGCAGAAAAACTCCGGAAACTCCATGTCCAATTCTGCACTAAAGTAGCAATCCTCTCCCCCTCCTCGCCTACCCTTTTTTGGTCCGTTTTATCCTAAGGCCTACATGGGTACCACATTAGTACGCATAGGCCCATAATGCAATACAAAGAGTTTATTCCATCCGACCCACACGAATAAATCCGTATTAGAAATAAAACAAGCCAGTTCTTACTATATACTGAAAAGACAAATGATGTTGACCCTAGCGACGATGACAACATTGACGATATGTTCTTTTTCTTAATTCGCAAAAAATAAATTGATGATTGCCAAGCTTTTTTTTAATACACTGTACAGCCTTTGTCAATAGTGTAGAGCCCGGGGGGTCTGCTTCTGAGCCGTGTAGCGGCGCTGATTTATTATTAGTGGATACCCTTCCTTTTGAAGAGTGTAGGACAAAAAAATCATCTTACCATCCAGATATTACGAACTCTGGAAATGCATTACAAGCCGAACGAAAGGGCTCAGAAGCTGACCCCCTGGGCTCTACACTTTTGACAAAGACTGTAAATTGTCTTGCGACGAACACATTAAATTGGGAAAAATATAGGAATACAGTCGTGCCTTGTTAGTATGGACATTTTGGTTTCCGACTAAAACTGTCCATAACGCGAGTTATCCATAATAACGAGTCATGAATAAAAGCGAGAAGTATTTTTTGAGAAAACTCTATAACTAATGACTACTTTTTAAATAAATTTGTAATTAAAAACAGCCGAGCTGTCGATGTTACTCCCTTCTTCATGAATCCGTCGACCCGAAATGTCATGTCTGTTCTTACATCTTGTCATCTATTCTCTTGAGTAGCTGAAGTTAGTAATGCCTAGACATGGCATAGAATAATTTTTCTCAGTAAACATCACCCTGTTTTATTGAACAAAAATTCCGAGTCATCACAGGTAAAACCTATCAAGACGGAGGAGAAGGAACGGTACGCACCCATAATATTACCGAGGCAGCGAGCCTTCTGTTGAAGCATTTCGTCGCTCACGACAGCACCATTCGCGCGCAATTCCCGAACCACATCAACAAGGCTTACTCCATTTCTTCGAATTGTGCTGGGCGCTGTCGGACTGTGGCTGACGCTGCGATGCAGACGTTGAGCCATTTATCTGAGTCCTGTAGTATCGATGCTACCGTCGACCTGGCGAGGCTGAGGCCTAGTTGAACTTGGGTCCAGTCCCTCCCGGCTTGGATTGACTGAGATGGCTTTTGCCGCTTGTAATCACAGATGTCCCGCTTCGCGCCTACGTTCAGCTCCGTTCTTTTGCGTTTAACTCCCGCCATGCCAAAAGTCAGACTAAAGTTGAGGGTTACTGGCATACATGGCAAAATTACTTTTCAAATGGAATTAAATTACATTACTAATTGCTTTACCGAAAATCACAGGAAAGTAATTCAATTGCTTTACTCATTACTGCTTCCAAAAAGTAATGAAATTACATTACAATTACTTATACTGAGTAATTCAATTACTTTTAAATTACTTTCTAGTTTCCATCCATGCAAAAACTGAGTAAAGCTAGTGAACAAAACAACTTGTTCTCCAGACGCGAAGCACACACATTCTGTCGTCTTCCCGCCAAATTATGTCCAGAGACCTATTCCTTCCTTCTTTCCTACAGCACTTGCCATTACCAGAACAAGAAAACCGGAAAAAAAGGAAAAAAGAAAAAAAAAAGCAGAAGCAGGGTAGAACGGTTGTGAAATGACCGGCAGACCAAGCGTCTTGCTGGCCTGTCTCCGCCATTTCAAGGGCCCGAAGAAGCTAGCTTATTTATTGCTTCCGCAGTCCCAAGAATCGACGTCGGCACCCTGTACTCACTGCTCAAGCCACGGTGGCTCACGCCATGGAGCCTTCCACCTATCTCCCCCCACCCCAATCCTCACTCGCCCCGTGGTGACGAGTGTAACCAGGCACCGCTGGGCCCCAGCCGAGGGAGTGCCACTGCGCCGCGCTCCCTAAGTTTTCAACTCCAGCCTTCTTGCACCATCTCTCCCTTCGGCATTCCCTTGACGCCTTCTATCCTGCTGCTCCCCTGCTTTTTTCGAACGATGTCCATATCAATGAGACAAAAATACATCGGCCCAAGTGGGCTGTATGCATTCTTCCTCTGTCCATTGTTCAGATAGCGAGATTCTATATTAACGAGGCATAAATACATTGAAAAAGTTTCGTCCCCCGAAAAACTGTTCATAATTCGGGTCGTTCATATTAACGGGGCACGAATTTCCCATAAGAGCCATTCATGAAACGACCTGTCGTGATGACTAAATCCCCAACAAAACAAACAAAAGAGGAAAAGACAGCAACACACCAAATAATCACAAAACTCGGCCAACGCCGAGTAGACAAATGTACCTTCAGAAAATTTTGAAGAGGAACGCTGTGTATGTTATGAGGTGCTAACCGGCCACTCCTAGGTGTTTGTCTATAATTCTGTGATTGCGTGACGTATTGCAAGAATTAGCGAAATTGCTTCTTCGAACACCACGCTTACATTTAAAAATTACAGGGTTCGGAACTGCTAGGTAAGAGGGCTAAACTTGAACCCCTTTGCTGTCGCGAACATTGGCTCACCCGTCACTTTTCACCGGACCAAAATGTCCAACTCCCCCCCACTCCCTGCTGTGCACGCGCTCCTCCCTTCGCCGTCCGTCTGTAGGCATCTGGTTTTGCTCTTGCAGTGAATGCCGAACTGTCACCAATAAACAACAAAGGCATGTGTGAGCTTCGTTTTCAGAGACTACATCGCGTTTTCCAATACTTGCAAAAAAAAAAAAAAAAGAGAAACTAAATAACCGCTCCGGTAAGTGGAAAGGAGGGTTGTGCTATGGGCCTCTGGAAAGATGCCAAAGAGCCAAATGTGAGTGAAGAAGCCTGTTCTCTGTTCGACCACACAAATGTTCATCCGATTGATTTGTCTGTCTCGAGCAGACGGCTGCACAAAAGAGACAAGCTCAGTTTGCCACACTAATTTGTCCGTCTAGATACCAAAATGTCGCGCCAGAAAACATCTCAATACTTTTTAGCTTATAAAAACATATAGGAGAACGTTTTTCTCTTTTTGTTTCCTGCGCCTAAAGAGATTTCAAGAGAGACCTCATATTATGGAGTCAAGAATCTGTTACCATCATCCTTCCTCCTGCATTGCTTGGTTTCACTAGAATTTGAGAGAGAAACAAAGGACCCTAACAGAGCAAAAACATTTTTTTTTTTTCATTGGGCTTTACTGTATACAAACCCCATATAATTTTTTTGCCTCTTCTATCTAGGCAAATGGTTAACATGCACAGGCTTCTTTCCTGTATACCAGCTGCGTCTATAAGCTGTGCCGTCCGTCTCATCCTCTTGCATGTTTTACCGCTATATTGGTTATGTAAAGAACGATAGCACCTTCATCCCATGCTTCAAGGATTCGTCGTTGCAGTTGTTCGAGGTCACCTGTGAATCTGTTAGAAGGAACAAGCAGCACAAGACCAAAGAGGTTATTCTGGAGAAAAGAAGAATATCAATTTAGAACGATGGCGTACAATTCGAAAGGGAGGACCTCGATAAAATACTCATACGGTTTTGTGCCGATTTTCCTGGTTTGTTCACGTTTTCCTTTTTTTTTAATCTGTCAGTGTCACGTTCTTTAACAATTTCGCTGCACCATTTTCTGTTAAGTTTCCGTGTAATGTACAGCGGGATCCTTCATCGAATGGCAGCAGCCGTGACGTCAGTGCCTGGAAACGGGCATGCATACGACAAACAGTTCGGCTTCGCGCCGTCTGCGCAAAAAACAATTTGCTTCGCTTTTTAGTTTGCTTGTTTGTTTGCGGCATCCAACAAAAGCACCGCGGGTCAGAGTGAGTTATGTGCGTTGCGCGCTCCTGGGTGTTTGAGCCGGCGGCAAGCATCGGCACAAACAAGTCAGAGAAAACGGGGATGGCGGGCGGGGGGCGCGAGGAGCTCATGCCGTAAAAAAAAAAAAAAAAGAAAATCTTCCAAGAAGACCAGAGGAAAGCGTCGTCAGGCTGCGGACATAACGGTGGAATGCCGAAAGCTGGGCAGCATCCGGTCGTCCGAACGGGGGGTAACGGGGTAACCGAACACCAAAAGTCGGCGAGCACACTGCGGCAGTACGCTCGAACTCCGCGTCAAAAGGGGGCGCTCTTCGTAGTAAGCCGCGGCAACAGCAAAAAGCCTGGACCTCACAATTTCGACCTCACACAATGACGACCTCACTCAACCTCAAACTCACGCGTGAGGTTGAGGTCCAATTTCGTGACCTTACTCAAACCATTTCGAGCTATCGCCGACCTCACCTCAACCTCACCTCACTCCGTGAGGTTGAGGTCATTTTGAGGTTGAGGTCGACCTCATGAGGTCGAAACCTCATGAGGTTGCCCACCTCTGGTTAAGACACACTCGCAAAGTAGGGCCACAAAAGAAAGGCGATGTACGAGCACGCAACCGATACCGGACATCCCGTCCTGAACGCGCTTCCCTCCCATGCTCCTGGTTTTCGTCCCTGTTGCGCTGCCGAACTGCCAAACTTGGCACACTAGGCGGCCCGTATGTCGGCTTCGCTTTGAGTCAACGATGCGGCCTTGACAAGGTCTGAGCTCTTCGTAGTCGGCTAGCCGTCGTTCTAAACTGTACTTCAGCTTGCAGTGTTTGTTTTATAGGAACACATAGAAACAGCGCCAAGAAGATGGAATGTTCGATAGCCTTCTGCATAGCAGTTTGCCAACTTGACTTCCTCGCTTCCTTACGGAAAAACAGTACAAGGCAAAAAAGAGAGTATCAGAAGAACGGAAAGGCAGAAAGGTTAACTAGGCAAAAAAGTGAAAGTGCAAAGCATCAGGAGCCTGTAATCCTCAACTTGAGTCTGGATTTTGGCACGGCGGGAGTTAAACGCAAATGAACAGAGCTGAACGTAGGCGTGAAGCAAGCAATCTGTGAATACAAGCGGCAAAAGCCATCTCAGTCAATTCAAGCCGTGAGGGACTAGTATCGACAATTGGGCTGTTTCCTCGCATCAGAAGAATCTCAAGCACCTACTTAGCGGCTAATTTGCTCAGTGACGACGCAATTTTGGAAGTGGTGGTGAGTAGAGAATCGGACGCTGATTCATCGGCCAGTGAGGAGTCAGTGCTCGAAAGTTCGAGCAACACAAAGCCCACCATCCCGGGTGTCATGATACGCGAGTCGCTTCAGACTGCACTACAATTTTTCGAAGACAACAATGATAAGGATAATGCACTCAAAATTGCTGGTGTTCTGTCAAACCGTTATCTACAAAAGCACCCATTATTTACAATTCTTTTTTTCTCAATAAAATCCTTTTCGTTTTTATTCATGACTCGTTATGATGGATGACTCGCTTTATGGACAGTTTTGGTCGGAAACCAAAGTGTCCATATTAACGAGGCACGACTGTATAGACGCCATGCTACACCCAAAATGATGGCTAACGAGTGAGCCGCTTCATTTCACAGTTCTGTTAATACTTTTGCATATTTAAACATATTATATACGGCGAAGTAATTGCATAGTGGACTTACCTCGAGATATACACTTCCAACACTGTTTTCGTACGCGCAGGAAACGCATTTCACGATCAATAGTGACTCATCGACGTCCGTCGTCTGCTCAACAGTACAGACGTGAATAGTTTCCCGCCTTTAATTCGGTTTTCTTCATAGAAATCCGCGAAAGGATGCGCAATCATCAAGACGGAATGCAGGCGGTATGTCGCGATGCGCTTGCACGAGTGCGTGCACGTGCCAGCGAAAGCGCGCGACGCACGCTTCGAAGGCAGCGAGCTGAGCCGGCAGCGTGCCATTTTATGCTGTTTAGAAACCGCATTATTGACACAAACAAGAGAGCTGCCGCATGCCTATTTGGCAAATGTTTGCAACGAATAAAATTCGTAACTAATTGAAAGCGAAAGGGCCAGCTGTGCAAGCTCTAGGACTAGTAGAATGCGCACACTAACAATGCCTCATGGCTTGCGCGTCATCTATGTAAACACGGGTGTAGGTAAAAACGTCCCTGGAAAATTCTCCATGGAAAGAACGTCCCCGAAGTGAAATATGGCCCTGAAAATGAATCCGCCCGGAACTTTTCTCTCTCTCTCTCTCTCTCTCTCTCTCTCTCTCTCTCTCTCTCTCTCACACACACACACACACACACACACACACACACACACACACACACACACACACACACACCCACACACACACGCACGCACGCACGCACGCACGCACGCACGCACGCACGCACGCACGCACGCACGCACGCACACACACACACACACACACACACACACACACACACACACACACACACACACACACACACACACACACACACACACACACACACACACACACACACACACACACACACACACACACACACACACACACACTGTTACGACCAAGCATCCGCAATTGCGCGCTCTATTGTTCGCCTGTGGGCATGGATAAGTTTTGTGAATATGTGGTGATGGTCCAATGGCTCTAAGTGAGCCTGTTTCCAGGAATCCTGTTTTGTAAGCATGTTTTGCTTTGTGGACAACCTGCAAATGCCAAATTGACCCTGTCAAGAGAACGTCTGGAAAAACACAAAGAAACGTCCCCCTGCGGGAAATAGCAGGAAGTGCTTTCTTTCTTTTGTTCACCCTTCCAGTCGAGAAGTGCTATCCTCCAGTGATGAATGCCTCCTATCCAAAGGAGACGACAGAGTGACATGTCCGCTGACGTGCAGGACAAGAAAGGAGCATGACTCATACGGCCATTAAGTGATTTCCCGGGAATGCAGGAAAGATTTGCAATTGTCGAAAAGGGACCATGTTGGGAGCCCTATGCGGCGCCACGTGCACTCGGGTTTCTGAGAAGTAAAACCCCTTGTCGGAACCAGCCTGTGGTTTCTTTGCTGAAGAATAGAAATGTACCTCCTCTCCTCGCCGTTCCCAAGCTTTTCCCGCCAACAAGTGATCACGCCCAACGAATGAATGCCGGACCAGTCAGTGCTTCAGACCATCAGTGCAGTGATGTGTTCGATTGGATGCCGATACCTGAGGGGCGTGCCCTGGATTTGGTTGGTCAGCATCTTCAGAGAGGGGCTGGACATAGGGGGTTTTTAAGGACGCTGCAGAGCACGAAATGTCGCTCTGAGCCCTGGGTAAACGGCTCATCCAGTCGCTTCTCGCTATGAACTCTTAACGCTTGCCATTTTGCTGATGTACCCTTCTTTTTCGTGTAAATATTGTAAATAAGTTTTCTCAAAGTGCCATTAAACCTGCTTGTACATATTTCACCAACATCGAAGATTCAATCCTACTTCAACCCCGAGTCTCTGCACGCTACCAAGTGAAGGCCGGGTCGACGTAGCCCCAGCGTCACGACAACTGGTGGCAGCGGTGGGATAAAGCCCCAAAACTGGTGATCAGCGGTGGGATCTGAATCTACAAGCACAACGACTGGTGACCAGCGTTGGGATCTGAATCTACAAGCCACAACATCTGATGACTGGAGGTGGGATCTGGATCTACAAGCTACAACATCTGGTGATTCGAGGTGGATCAGAATCTACAAGCCACATCTTGTGATCGGAGGTGGCATCTCAAGTAACAAGCAGGCGCAACAATCGGCCAACAAGAAAGCAGCTCGGAACATCGATCGCATGTGTGGGTGAGTGCTTGGCTTTTCTTCTGATGTGGACCAGGTTCTAGAACAGGGTTAGATTTTAGAACTGGTAAAAAGTGTTGAAACGCCTTTAGGTTTGGTAGTTTGCACTGTTGTTTTGGAAGTAGCCGACACTCGGAGCGATCATGGACCTACAAAAGCTGCAGAAACCGGACCTGTTGCTATTGTGTGAGGAATTGGGAATTGATACAAGTGGTTTGGCACGAAAACCTTTGATTATAAAGGCAATCACAGATTTGGGAGCCGATGATGAGGAGCTCAGTGAAGCATGGAACCTCATCGGTCAAAAAAAGGAACAGCTCAGACAGCAGAAAGAGCGGGAAAAAGAGGAAAGGGAGCGGGAAAAAGAGGAAAAGAAGCGTGAAATTGAGAGAGAAGCAAAAAAGCGGGAGCTAGAAATTGAGCTCCGGAAATTAGAAGTAGAGTTGAGCAAGAGGTCGGGCAATTGTCCCCAGCTAGCGGTACCTCTTCTCAACAAGGAGGCAGATTTCAAGATGTCAAAGTACATGCAGCCATATGTGATATCAGGGGATATCGGTCTGTATCTGGGTAACTTTGAGCGAACTTGCGAAGAACTGTCCTTCCAGCGAGACACGTGGTCTCAGAGATTATTGACGGTTCTGCCCTGCGAGGCAGCGGAGGTTGTCGCGCGGCTAAACAAGGAGGACGCGGACAACTACGAGAAGGTCAAAGCTTGCCTTCTGATTTTCGGAGACAGAGATGTGCAGGCCTTGACACGTTCAGGGGCGCGAGAGCTGGCTGCACTGCTCATTTCGGAGAAGTCAACAGCGGAGGAGACGGCAGTTAGGGCAGTGGTAAATGCGGAAAATGGCGGGCCAGAGGGCTTTGAGAGCGAGGCATCTCAGATGGGTCAACATGAAAGTGAGCTTGATGAGACACGGAATGAGGACGTTCTTGAAAGTAACCTCTTGCCGCCAGTGTCTAGTAATCTCACGAGACTTTTAAGTGGAACCCGAGAGGACTTGGCTGTGGAGCAGGCCAATGATCCCAAGAATAAGCTCGAAGTACAGTGGGAAGGACCTGCTAAAGTCGTTGCAGAGCTTTCTGACACTAACTACGCAGTGAAAATCCCCGATAGGCGTAAAGCAGTGCGCATTTATCATTGCAGTCTTATGAAGCCCTATGAGCAGAGGGAAACCATGGTAAATCTAACGTTAAACCTTCCTGAGGAGATTGGGGATAACTTGATTTGCCTCAGCGGAAAAGGAAGCAACGCTCAGGAGCTTCACAAAAAGACGGAGCAGAGAGGAGAACTAAAGAAATCCCAGCTGTCCGATCTGGGCGAAATAATAACAGAGTTTGAGGCCTGCTTCGTGGACAGGCCAGGCAGAACTGATTTGACTGAGCACGATATTGAGCTGACTTCAGACGTGCCAGTGCGATCAAGGTGCTACCGATTTTCTCCAAGGCAAAGAGAAATTCTGGATAGGGAAGTAACTCGCATGCTGGAATTAGGAGTAATAAAACCCTCGGAAAGCGATTATGCTTCGCCTATGATCTTAGTAGAAGCTCCAGGTAAAGACCCTAGGCCTGTGGTAGACTACCGAAAGCTAAATTCTCTCACCAGGGATCAAGTGTATCCTATTCCGAATATTGAGGAGAGAGTAGAACAGGTCAGTAGAGCGGCATATGTGACTACGCTGGACCTTACTCGAGGATACTGGCAAGTACCGCTCACTGAACGCGCCAGCAGATACGCGGCTTTCGTCACTCCGACGGGCAGCTACCAGCCAACAATGATGAGTTTCGGGCTCAAAAATGCTCCATTTTGTTTTTCCCGACTCATGGATAGGGTTTTAAAGGGGTGTGAAACATTCGCGGTGCCTTATTTAGACGACATTGCGGTTTTTTCCGACTCATGGGCGGACCATATGGTACATCTAAGAGCTGTACTGAGCCTTTTGCGTCAAGCTGGACTAACCGTAAAGGCCGAGAAATGTTGCCTGGCAAGGGCGACCGTGGACTACTTGGGTCACAATGTAGGTCAAGGTTTCAGGAAACCCAGCGAGATTAAGATTTCTGCGGTAGCAGACTACCCGCGGCCGAGCACGAAGACGGAAATTCGAGCATTCCTAGGTCTGACTGGGTACTACAATCACTACATCCCTAACTATTCAGCTTTGGCTAGCCCTCTGACCGACGCTCTCCGCAAGACAGAACCGACAAATGTAGTCTGGGACGAACAAAAGGAAGCCTCCTTCGTAAACCTGAAGGCTGTGCTGATTAGCCGTCCGGTATTGCGAGCTCCAGACTATGGCCGAGAATTCACGGTCCAGTGTGATGCCAGTGATCGAGGGTTAGGTGCTGTTCTCTGCCAGAGAGATGACGACGGTAATGAGCACCCCGTGCTCTACTTGAGCAGAAAACTGAGTTCTAGAGAGAGGGCTTATTGCGCGTCAGAGAAAGAGTGCGCTTGCATTGTATGGGCCATTCAAAAATTGCAGTGCTATCTTGGAGGGGCCAAATTCACCGTAGAGACGGACCATTGTCCCCTAGCTTGGCTGCAAACTGCGACATCGAAGAACAGTCGCCTTCTTAGGTGGAGCTTGATTTTACAGCAGTACAATTTTGAAATAAGATACAAAAAAGGGAAGTTAAATGGGAATGCGGACGCGCTTAGCCGCTCTTTCTAAGCGGTCCGAGATGTTCCTCACCATGTATCCAAATTGATAATCAGGTTTTTTTTTTTTTCGTGCGCTTGTATATGTGTGACTATGTAAAGCAGCACGTTTGGTTTTCTAGGAATACGTAGGTCCTAACGTCTTGAGTGTGGGCTTTTCTCGAACAACAATGGCAGTTTTCTTTTGACCTGGTCTCTTCAGACGGGAGCCGAGTGCTTGCTTCGACATGTGGTTGAGTTTCAGACAGCTCGAGCAATTTGGCCTACAACAATCAAGACAACGCGACAAGCAACAGCGAGCTTCAAGCGTTCACGTGCAGGCCATTAAGTCGTCTCTTCATGCAGCAGCTGGGACTGCTGCCCTCCGAGACTCTTCTGGCGGGGGAGGAGGCTGTTACGACCAAGCATCCGCAATTGCGCGCTCTATTGTTCGCCTGTGGGCATGGATAAGTTTTGTGAATATGTGGTGATGGTCCAATGGCTCTAAGTGAGCCTGTTTCCAGGAATCCTGTTTTGTAAGCATGTTTTGCTTTGTGGACAACCTGCAAATGCCAAATTGACCCTGTCAAGAGAACGTCTGGAAAAACACAAAGAAACGTCCCCCTGCGGGAAATAGCAGGAAGTGCTTTCTTTCTTTTGTTCACCCTTCCAGTCGAGAAGTGCTATCCTCCAGTGATGAATGCCTCCTATCCAAAGGAGACGACAGAGTGACATGTCCGCTGACGTGCAGGACAAGAAAGGAGCATGACTCATACGGCCATTAAGTGATTTCCCGGGAATGCAGGAAAGATTTGCAATTGTCGAAAAGGGACCATGTTGGGAGCCCTATGCGGCGCCACGTGCACTCGGGTTTCTGAGAAGTAAAACCCCTTGTCGGAACCAGCCTGTGGTTTCTTTGCTGAAGAATAGAAATGTACCTCCTCTCCTCGCCGTTCCCAAGCTTTTCCCGCCAACAAGTGATCACGCCCAACGAATGAATGCCGGACCAGTCAGTGCTTCAGACCATCAGTGCAGTGATGTGTTCGATTGGATGCCGATACCTGAGGGGCGTGCCCTGGATTTGGTTGGTCAGCATCTTCAGAGAGGGGCTGGACATAGGGGGTTTTTAAGGACGCTGCAGAGCACGAAATGTCGCTCTGAGCCCTGGGTAAACGGCTCATCCAGTCGCTTCTCGCTATGAACTCTTAACGCTTGCCATTTTGCTGATGTACCCTTCTTTTTCGTGTAAATATTGTAAATAAGTTTTCTCAAAGTGCCATTAAACCTGCTTGTACATATTTCACCAACATCGAAGATTCAATCCTACTTCAACCCCGAGTCTCTGCACGCTACCAAGTGAAGGCCGGGTCGACGTAGCCCCAGCGTCACGACAACACACACACACACACACACACACACACACACACACACACACACACACACACACACACACACACACACACACACACACACACACACACACACACACACACACACACACACACACACACACACACACACACACACACACACACACACACACACACACACACACACACACACACACACACACACACACACACACACACACACACACACACACACACACACACACACACACACACACACACACACACACACACACACACACACACACACACACACACACACACACACACACACACACACACACACACACACTTTACTCGGGGACGTTTTTGGCGGAACCCATGCAAACACAGATGTGCGCAAGGAGTTCACAATGCAACGAAAGCCATGCGTGAAACATGATGCAATCCCCATTGTGATCCATGTTGCGTTCACTTTGACAAATTTGAAGCGTGCTAGTCACGCGCACTTATCAGTTGTGATGAGCAAAAAAGAGAAGTGTATACCTTCTGTATAGAAGTGTATACAACTTCCTTTTGCATAAAGCTATGAAAGCAGCATTCAAAATGTACCGATGATGCTTGACTGGCCACACATAATGCGGCTATCAATATTCCATACAGCAGTGCAACAAAGCGATGGAGTAAATATCACGTAAGTAACGAGACGCGTGTAGCTGTCATAATTTCGACGGATGCCACTGGGCTTCACTATCGTTCGAAAGGGTGGCCAGGAAACTTGTAGAAACACAATCAGGGGGATCTTTAGCAGCTGCTCGAACACCTCATTACACAACAGGTTTTTTTTTTTACGTGACGAAGGCCTTACGTCAAACAAAATAGCGAAATGACTGCAATTTTCATGCGCTAGAAAGTTCAATGGCTCAGTAGCGTAAGAAGCAAGGCCGCCGGAAGCCCCGCCTGCGTTTTGTGGCGCCGGGGACAGGTGGCGCAACCTCCGCGATGCTCAGGGACCGCAGACCGCGAGACGAAGGATGATTAACGGAAAGACAGACCCGTGACTCAGCTTCGGTTTCTGCGCGTAAGCCTTGCTGTGTGTGAATATCAGGTTTTTGTTTTTGAAGCAAATACGAATAAGAAATAATAAAAGTCGGTTGCAAGTCAAATATCCTCGAACATAAATACAGGTAGCTTAAAGTATGACAGAAACACTTCAGGGAACACAGCCAATATATTATATTGCGCAGACATTTTGTCACTCGTCGTCAATTGTTAATCGCAGGGGAATTACGAAGTATAGTATAGTGACAAACTTCATTTTGCAAACTAATAACTTGGGTACAATCAGTGTATGACGTAGGAGCCTAATGAATTCTGTCATGAAGCATTCATTCTAAGCTACTGTTATGTGGAATCGTCGTGAAGCATTGTAAGGAAGGAGGCCAGGTGCTTCCTACAGCTCCCGAAGTGACGCGCCGTAAGTGGCCATACAAACGGCACGGTGCAGCTGATTGCTGACAAAACGCCACAAGATGGTACGGGATGCAGAATGAAAGATTGGACTGCAGCGCAACCACTTCGGTGCCATCTTTTCCACGCTATACTTCGCGACGCCTGAAAGTAGAGCGCCGGCTGTAGGCGCGCGCAGTGCCCGGTGGGTAGAGTCCCTTCCGGTGGGAGATGAACCGCATGGCACTTGCATAACGGTTTCGCTGCAACGGAAGTCCGTTATGAACCCAAATGCCGTTGAAAACAAAAGTCGCTAGAGCAAGCGCCACCGCTCGAACGAACGTTATTAGCTTAGTCAGTTGAGCGAGCAGGTAGCAATTCATTTCTTTGGTGTAGAGCAGCGCAAAAGGAAAATGATCTCCAATTTTTAAGTTTAAAGTTTATCTTTAAGAAATAAAACTTTTGCTGGATGTATTCGCCAAGGTCCAAAAAACTAGTCATGTTTCGCCTCGGCGCTTTAAAAACCAGTAAATAATGGAATTGCGGAGACAACCATACGTTCCAGCCTGGCAAATTCCTGCTATCACTGCATAGCAGACAGCTTGCGCTTAGAAGTACGTCGGTGAGAGCTAGGAGGCAGGTTTTCCGACAGAAGTAACTGCAGCAACTTGCGAAAAGCTATCGTGAGCATGCAATGCGTGAATATTTTCAAATTAGCAGACAAAAAGTTATAGCGAACAAATTGTAGTAATTCCGTATGTGCGTCGAAC
Organism: Amblyomma maculatum; assembly: GCF_055883805.1. Classification (NCBI taxonomy): domain Eukaryota; kingdom Metazoa; phylum Arthropoda; class Arachnida; order Ixodida; family Ixodidae; genus Amblyomma; species Amblyomma maculatum. The sequence goes on from NC_139344.1 coordinate 129,570,454, forward strand.
GGCTCATAACCTAAAAAAGGTTGCGCGAAGGTTTGATGTAGACGCGTGGTGTTTTCTGCTCCACACAAGCTGGAAGGGCTTAGAAAGAAACAACCTTTCCTTTGTCCGGTATCGCATAAATCAAGATGCGGGGAATGCGCATGTTCTGAAGCGTATGGGCTTCCTTTACCATGTAAAAAAAAAAAAAAAAAAAAAAAAAAAAAAAAAAAAAAAAAAAAAAAAGCAACAGACCAGCTTATGTCACTTTCCAATTTAGAGTATTCGCATCTAAAAAAGCACTGCCAAAATTGCACCAAAGAAAACAATGTGTGCAGACCATTTAGACGCGCACACGTACCTACATTCTATTCCGTCATAAAAATAAGACAACAAGAGAGGTAATGAAAGCATATCGTACTCGAAAAAAGGTAAGAAGAGTGCATTAGTCAGCCGTTAATACTGATATTAAGTAAATTAATTGTATTTCTAGACAATACTTCTTGTGCTCGGGTTGGTTTTTTCCAATGTTTTCTTTTTATGGTTTCGCAGCTGACCTGCTATTCATCTGTAGGGGCTTTTAGTCATTGACATGATTTTGGCTTTCTCGGGTTTATACTATGTGCATGTTCGCGGGAGCTAATAGATCTTGTGATATTCTCTATGAATGTGTTTCCTTTTCTGTATAAAAAATGTTTTTTGTGTGTCAGCGTTTGTCTGGTGCTTTTCTTGGTTCCTCTGTCCGTGATTTTGCGATATTCTTAACCCAAAAATGAATTCGGCCTGTAGAGGGGCAAGCGGGATTACGTGACTCTTCTTACTGCGGGTGCAATAGGCGCTCGATTTAATTTTCATGTTTAAAAAGCTAAATGTGGCGTTTTTCTCTAGTTTTGCTCGTTAGGGAGCGCCAGCACCATACATTTTCAGTCTTGCCACGTCGTTGGGGCTGCTGCAGTTTATGCTATTGAGATGTTGCATTATTGCTCTGTACCTCAGTGCCGAACGTACGCGACAGAACACCGCGTAAGCTGTCATTTCTACCTGAAAAATAAGAAGCGAGAAGCTTGGTTAATAAAGCTGCGAATAAGCAGATGTCCCAGTGGTCATTCTCATGTGTGCAGCAAGCATTTCAGCTAGCGAGAGTTCGCCTATGCAGTTGGCTACTCCTTAAGGGGAAAACGACCATCCCCGTTACACTGGTCGGTATGCAAGAATTCGCATCGTGGAACATACCTCTGCAGAGTTGCATTAAAATATTTCTCCGTGTCGTACTCACTGTCCAACTTGGCTACTATATTACGTACAAGGAATAAGTCGAATGGTGCCGCTTCCACCGGCCCTGCCTGAAGGCGCTGCGCATTTGGAAGGCAACTAAGAGCTTCGCTTCTCTCTTGCATAAATCATATATTACAGAGATTCAGTGATCACTTACCCCTGATTGGTTGTGCAGCAGCTTCAGTTCTTTCCTCAACAGCAAGAACGCTGTCTGGTGCGGGTCGTCGTCGCACTAAACTTCGCCCGGGCTGCGCTTCGTAAGCTCGCTGATTCGATGAAGCGCTTTCTTGCCGAATGGGTGGGTCAGTGCCTCTAATTAAAGGCAACGGGCCCAGAGCGAAGTGTATATTAAGTAAATATAAATATAATATTAACGCGCTGCTAAACTGTCCAGGAAAGAATTCCACAGCAGCGTTTAATTGTTTTTTTTTTTCGTATTATCCCACTTGCGCATCACTCGAGCGCTGCCGAGAGGTGGCGCCACAATAAGTCATCTCGCCCAATAACGAAACTAAGCTAAGGATGCAGACCACCGGTCACGCCATGCGATATACAGCTGTGGAGGCTGGCTCTGAAGCTTGCCTGCAATCCTAAACGCAGCTTCAAGATTCTATAATGGCGAAAATTGTGTAGGATGAAAGGCTATTCCCACGAACTGACCGCTGGAGCGCACGAGTCCCTGCCGCAACCTTGCCCGTTTCGCTACTTTCAAGGCCAGTTTGTGTGCGCTTCGCGTCTCTTGATGACGATGATCGGAAATGATGACAGCATTGGCACAAATGCGCCATTTTTCGCCTGCCACTCGTCGACTACTTCATGGACTACGACATGCCACAAGATGCTGCACCTCGCGACCTACAGTCGTGCAGCAGCCGCGTCGGCTCTCGATACCTGTGAACGCATGTGCTACGCAAGCACTAATATTAAAGCGCACGCGCGTTTGTATCATGCTTGTAGTAGAATCTGCGAGCAGGAAAAAAGATATCGAGAAAAAAACAAAACGAACATAACGCGAAAAGCTCTGAATTCTGGACATATAGGGCGCGCCATTTGGAAAATCCTTGTGGATGGCCGCTGGTTCACATTAAAAAAAAAAAAAAAAAAAAAAAAAAAAAAAAATCTTATTTGCAACGACTCCCAAGTGTCGAACACTCTAAACAGTAAATCTGCCATGGGTATCGAATAGCACTGTTTTGCAAAGTTTACAAAAAGATCTTTCGATTTTATTAAAAAATCAGGAAACTAACATTCAGATTAAAAAAAAAAAAAAGAACGTGTTCTGCGGGCCTTACCATTGGCGCACTTTCGATCAATGTAATGTTTTTGTCCGGGAAGCAAGCAAATGAAATCACGTATCAAAACGGCGGTATCGGCAAATTGCCCCACTTTTCATGGGTGTCTAGAACCAACCTTCGCCTACCCTATCGGCAGATGGATTAAACGAGTGACAATAAATTATATGGCGTAGGCCCCAAACCAACTAAAATACCTTGTATTCTCTCTCTACAAACCAACTCGTTCTTAAATTTTAAACGGATAGAGAATACAAACCCAACTGCGCTCACTGCGCGATCACGGCAGATCTGTATCGCGTGGTATGGGTGTGCCAAAAGACCGAAAGAACCCAGTGTTGGGTGATATAAATAAACCGACGATTGAGCGGTGGGAGGTGTGTTCTCCCTTTCTGGCTTAATACAGCATTTTGATCATCATCCAAGGTTGCTGCTTCTTGGCAAGCTGCCAGAGTCCGATTCGGTCGCACAAAGCATCCTCGGCCGGTCACTTGCCAGAATAGCTTGGACTTTTCTGTAGGTGCAGCAAGGAACATCATGGTCTTACTCTCTTTCGATGTTTCCAGGCAGTGCCAGTTGTTGCGAATGTTTAGTTTGTTTGTGAGGTTTAACGTCTTAATGCGACTCATGCTATGAGAGACGCCGTAGTGGAGGACTCCGGAATTTAGACAACCTGGGGTTCTTCAACGTGCACTGACATCGCACACAGAACTTTTCGCGTCCATGGAAAGCGGCCGCCGAGGCCGGGATTCGAGCCCGCATCCTTGGACGCGGTAGCTGAGCGCCCTAACCCTGCGCTACGCCGGAGGGGCAGTTGTTGTGAATGCATCTACTACCATAGTGAATGTGAGCAAACCTATATAGTTTTAGACATTTCACCCATACTTACTACTACTACCTCTGAGCTTGTCCCTCTTTATTGCTGCTCGTTTCTCTGCTTTCAAATCTACTAATTCCGAATTTTCTGTGACTTCTGCTTCTGAAAATCTGCACCCGTACTACCTCACAAATATGCAGCGACATTTGAGGTGCACTTTGCACTTTGTCTGCTTTAAATAACGAGGAGCATGTAAGAAATAGTGGACTGTATTCGGTATAGTCAGGACTAAGGCACTTTATTGGGGTTATAGTCTGCAGTAAAGCTGAAAACGCACAAAAAATTATCAGCATGCTCAAGCAACTAGTTTGGGGAATTTAAACATTTAAATAGTTTGGGGAAGTCAGAACTTGCGCATCCCATGACCACCTCAGTTTGTGCCTTGCGCCAGCTTCAGGCGCAACAAAAAACCCAAAATTGTATAAGACGGGGCCCGTTTCAATAAGGATGCCTTTTTTTTTTTAAATTAATTTCAGCTTTGTGCTCAGTGACTGTCATTAGTATACAGGGTTTTAAAAAAGAAATATCGCCTGTCAGTAGTTATGCGAGGATACCGGGACCAAAAGGGTTAATAAAGGGCTCGAGAATTCTGTTTATTTTCGAAATCAACGCAAAGCATATTTTTTATTGCCTAGTGCTAAAAGAATTCAATGTCAAGCAGATCTGAGGAACAACCTTTGAGTGCCGATTCAGAGCCATTCTGCTGAATCCTCGAAATTCTATGTAAACACCCCTATGCCTTACACTACTCGCTTTCTCCGCCCCCACGTGTTCCTCTACCTCTAAGTCCACGTTCTCTGTGGCAGCCTCAGCTTCGGTGCCCCATCTAGCTAAAGGAATTCACCAGCATAATGATACTATGATACAAATGTTTTGCTACTTTAATGCCTGATAGCACCTCACATTTGCTAGAGGAAAGGCAACTATAGCGCCAGAAAAAAAAAAAAAAAAAAAGAACACGCATAGCATAAAAATACACAAAATGTTTATTGGAACAAGAAGCAGATAAAACTCCAAGGCCTTGTAATAGTCACTACCAAGGCAAAGTAGTAAAAATGCAGCAAACCATTCGCAGACTAGGATTAATACTTGCTCGGGTGCGATGACACCGATACAAATGAGCAAAGCAGACATCACGAAAAGGAAATAAAAAAACAACGTAAAATGACCATAAATACGCTTTCCAAGGAGTTTCATTCGCAGGCGACTTCCGCAAAGGCAGTCAGATAAAGCAAAAAAAAAAATAAAATAAAATAAAAACACTGACCAGTTATACACATATTATACAGAGACCCTTTGACCATGAGGTACGACGGCGGAAGTACGACACCGATTAAGGCTTAAGTGAACACTCGTATAAAACCGACAAACGCTTAGTTGCCGTACAGTACAAATAATATATGGATATGGGCTTGAGCAGAGATACAAGTAGGAAGCCCTCTGTTTATATAAACGAACACTGTAAAACACGCATCAGAGCATAAAAACAGAACATGGCACTTTGCACTGCAGAGCGCAAAAGCAGCCCAAATCAAGGGAAACGCAAGGTGTCAGTGCCCACGATGCCCCGAAAAGGAATGGAAGCAGAATGAGATAGCAGAGGGAGATGCGCAAAAACAGTTTCTAAAATGAGCTGCATCGAGCCTAAGGGGAGAAACAGAGGATAGGAACTAGCGCGGCCTATGAAAAGCGATACGCAAAAACCACACTTCCCAACAGATATGCACAGTCGGCAATGGCAGCATGGCATTTTATTATAAAGCACTTCAGAAAGTCCCGATACAGATAACAGGTTTCTTTTAAATGAGGCCGCACTCGACGCCACAGTTCGCTACAGTCCGCATGCGCTGCGTGCATTCAAGTGAACTATGCGAGGCGCAGCCGGTTGAGCATGGTCCCCTGAAACCTGCTCTCTTAATTGGTCAACTGTTTGGTATGCTATATGGGGCAAAACCTGAGCGCCGAGGTTGCCTTCCCTTGAACGCCTCGCTATAACATTATGCGGTGAAAACTACATAACAACTGCGGTGAAACGTAAGAAACACGGAAAAGACATCAATGTATGGGTTTTTCTATACCCATGCAAAAACAACTGCGCAAGGTAAGATGAAAAGCTTGGTCCCTTTTCTAATATCTTAACAGAACATGAATGTTTGCAGTAAACCTTCAACCGCAACTGGCGCCATCAAACGCAGATAACACATGCCCACGACGTCAGCTGCATGCTGCATGAGCCAGGTGGTAACCTTGTTTCGACACGGCAACAGAACATCAAGTTCGACACATCCTGGTGCGCAGCTTCCGTTTGCGGGTGGCCCCCGTAAGGGCGTACACAAGCGGGGCTCAGGCAGCCCTGATCTTCAGCACTTCCTCGCAGACGCGTTTGTAGTGCCAGGCGTCGCCGGTCAGACGCTTGCGCCGGATGCCCAGCAGCTCGGGCTGCGGTACCTGCACAACTTCCAGCTCGAAGGTGAGCTGCACCTTGCCCCACTCGTCGCGAACCTTGCCACGGAGAGTGTACCTGCGCACAGGAAAGAGAACGCCACGTTGGTCAGAAACGGCGCATGCATGTCACACAGGGCTGGACAGACTGCGGAAACGCGGCGAACGACAGCTTCAGTGTGCACGAAAAGCAAGAGTGCAAACAAAATCGCCTCTCGCGGTAAGGTAAGGGTGGGAGAGATTACATGCATCTAAAAAGCCACGTCACAGCCAATCCCGGATATATCAGTAATTCGGTATATAAAACATGCCATCAGATGAGCTCCACCGTGAACCAGAAGCCTGTACCGCCGGATAGTGGCAGTCTAACGCCACGTGGCGCACATGCACGCACCTGCGGGCCGAGCGTCACCCCATGCCAGGCGTCTCTAAATGAGGGTCGCACTGGGCGCACCTCCATGTTCGCTCCGTGTGCGCGAGCGCGCTCCAAATACTTGGTTTGATTTGGTTGGCTTTGGTTTATGGAGTTTAATACCCCAAAGCGACCCAGGTTATGAGAGACGAGTGGTCCAGAAATTTCGACCACCTAGGGTTCCTTAAAGTGAACTGACATCGCACAGCACACGTGCGCCCTTGCTTTTTGCCTCCACCGAAAGGCGGCCGTTTAGGCCGGGATTCGATCCCGCATTCTCGGGAACAGTAATCGAGCGCCGTAACCACTGCACCGCCACGGCGGGGCTCAAAATATTTGGTGGGGACCGATCGGAACGTTGGCGCTCGCGCTGCTCGCACCTCACGTGTCGCCCCGCGTGAAACAAGCAACGTTGTGGTTGGGGTTCAGATTTTTTTTATTATTTTTAAAATCGATATTTATTGCTTCAGGGCATAGGTAAGGTATGAGATGAAGGAATAATAAATAATTAAATGAATGAGAAAAGGTTGATTGATTTTGAAAAGGTGAGCGATGATGAGGTCCCTGCGTCCAAGCCACATATGAGGCAGGATTGGTTGCTGAAAGGCCAGCTATCCTCAGATGCCGGATTCGTGTTGGTTTGAGTGCTGGGCAGTCCCACAGCAAATGGTGGATGTCGGCCTCAATATCTTCGTTTTTACAGATCGGGCACCCTGGGCGGGGATATAAGTGTTGGAAGTATGACCACGTCCTAGTGACAGCTGAGGTTCAGATCAAAGCTGTAAAGACACTGCCTTGTTAAAAGCGGCTGCTGATCATAAGATGTCTGACTTTGTTGCCGGGACACTATAAACGCAATATTAACTCAATAGCAGCAAAAGAGGCCACGTAAGAGCCGCCCCAAGACTTCGGGCACCTAGGCTGGCTTCACCACACAAACTAACAACTTTTGCTTCCCAGCATGACAGTACTGTCGTGTTGAAAGCAACCCTCAAGACCGAAGGGCACTTTCAACTGGACTCCAATCGACTCATCAAGCGATTTTACACGGTCAGCGCTGCAAACAGATGCCCAAGGCTGCGCAGCCAACCTTGCTCAGCGTTCACAAAGTGATTGCTGGGGCGCAAATAGGAGAAGCGCCCCTTGCAGGGCACGGCGCGCAGTTCGATATATCAAATTCTCCACTGAACTGGAGTTCGATAAACGCCAACTCACCTTCTATAATTTCGAATAAAGTTTTCAAGGCGATATTCTGAGAGTTCGATCTAAGCAATACTTCTACATATCCGGATTTGATATATTCGGGTTCAACTGCATTATAGCAAGTTTCAATAGTACGGACGATCGATTTTTCCGACACAAATCTACACAGTGAGCTATGAAGTACACCGCACAAATTTCGACTACTCGGAGTTTTTCAACGTACGTGCACCACAAACCTCAGCATACACGGCCGTTTCTGGATTCCACCTCCATCCAAAGCCCGTCACCGCAATCTTTGTAGACACCGCGACTCCAGGCTCCAGCGCCAGCACGAACACGCACGCGTATGAGGAACTCAGGAAGTATGCAGGGAGGCCGATTGATCAGTCTCATTGTTTCGAGGCCAGGTATATCAGTGACGCCACGCAATGTGGCATTATTGCCAATCGACTAGAACTAGGCGCTGGTGTAGCAGCGTGGGACACGGTATACGCAATACATAAACAAGCATAAAAAAAAAACAGAAACAAGCAGAGCACAACATCTTTCCATCTTTATTTATCGCCATAATCATCTACGTTTCTAGCATCACCTACTTAGCTTCCAGCAGCTCACTTATCAGGCCCAACAAGACTGCATTCTGTATCTTGCCTTCACTACAGTAGATAAAAAAAAGAAGCTTTTTTACAACATTTTTTTTAGCGACATGCCCGACAAGCTTCTAACTGGCGGAACACGCGCACCCTCCCCCCAAGCGCCCACCCATCCGTAGCACGTGCGCGCACAGGTGCGAGCGATGCAAAGTGGATCCCTGAATTGAGGCCTCAAAATGGATGACAGAGATCATGCATCTTGGAGAAAACAAAGTAGCAGCAAGACGATTCTAATTAATACTTCGGGAGCGATAGTCGACTGCACAAAGCGTTCCCCCTCATATTGCTTCGACCTGTACAATCGTGGTTACAGCATTGGAACGACTAAAGTAGCAATGGGTGCCTAAAAGGAAGCCTTATGAAAATGCACTATAATAAAATGAATAACGGCACGGAGGCACAAGAAAACAAACAGCTAACACCCGTATGATACACGAGAACACAGCTCAGTAACCGTTCGTCAGAATAAAATCCATGGCAATAGACGCATTTACATAGAAATTAACGATACCCTAGCGTCGAAAGGCGTCGCCTTCTGTTTGTTCAGTTAACGCTCAGCTTGTGTTTTACGTCCCGATGTGCACAGCATAGCAGTGGAGAGTCCTAAATATGAGGCATGAGCCCGGCCAGAGCCCAAGGCCTAAAGCCCATGCCCCGGCCAATAAAGCTCGGGGTGCGAGGTAGCCTGGCCCGTTCTCACACCAAATCGCGAGGTAATTTCTCACTGTGAGAAAGTATAGCCTCCTACTATACAAATAAAAAACTCGCAACGAACTTCATATTGCAGTAACGCTTGAATAAATGTTTCTCTTTATAACAAAAAGAAGTCATGATGAGGGGTGTTTGTCCGGTCGGCTTTTTGAACAGTGAACGCGTAGGTGCGCCAAGATAGCATAGATGAATTGAGATGTTCTAAGAGCCAAAAAAAAAAAAAAAAAGAAGGGTCGCATACACGCGTAATAACCTACTTTGCCTTCCCTTGGCAAGAACTTTAATTAGTCCTATACTTTACGGCCCGCAATGCCTAAATATTAGAGCGTCCTCGCGGTCAGTGCAATGACATATTATATATATATATATATATATATATATATATATATATATATATATATATATATATATTACTGAAGTCGATTTCACGCGTTGATATCATGGCTCAACTGATCACCCTTTTACACAGACGAAAATCAAATGAGCTTCTGTACGTGTACCAAGGCGACTCACTCAGGTTATGAGAGACGCCGTAGTGGAGGGCTCCAGAAATTTCGACCAGCTGGGGTTCTTTCACGGGCACTGACATCGCACAGCCTATAGCTTTTCGCCTCCATTGAAAAGCGGCCGCTGCAGTCAGGATCGAAACCCGGCATTCCCAACTCCGTAGTTGAGCGCCTTAACTCTCAGCCATAGCTGCGGTGTAATAAACAAACAACTAGGTCAGTACACACCTAACATTCTTTTTTTTTTCTCCATTTTGCACCATGGCTTTGTTTCATCCATGTCGCTGCTGTCACACCCATCATTCATCATCATTTATTGTACCCTTAAGGACCCTTTACAGGGTATTACATAAGGGGCGGGGGAGGCGACGTACATTATAAAACAGTACACGAGGAAAGTCAAAGATGTTAAAAGAACAACAAAAAAATCTTGCAAGACCTATATATATATATATAAGCATACATGAGAGTAAAGAGTACAACGAATACAATCAGCAAGATCAAAAATTGCAATCAAGGAGAGCAAGTGGATTATTCAAACTATGGGCGGGAAAGAAAAGTTTAGACAAATTTAATGTTCGAAGCCAGACAGTAACCATTCTTTGAATTTGACAGGGCCACTTTCCATGACAGTAGGGTCTGACAATTCATTCCATTCCTGTATTGTTGTTGGCAAAAATGATTTATTAGAAGCAGATGTTAATCCATGTAGTCACTGTACACTTAAGCAATTGAATAAACGTAGAGAGGAACGTGCTGGTGGGTGAGGAAGAGATTGGCGTAGATGAGTGAAATGATAGAATATATTGTGGAAGAGGAATAGGCGTGATATCTTGCGGCGGAAGACCAACAGGGGAAGATCCAGTGACGATTTTATGCTGCTGATGCTGATTTTGTAGTTGTACTTTGAAGATATAAAACGAGCGGCACGGTTCTGCACTGATTCCAAAGAATTGATGAGGTAAATCTGATGTGGACACCAGATTGCGCATGCGTATTCGAGTTTGGGTCGTACGAAGGTTTCATATGTCAGTTTGCGGACGGACGGAGGGGGAGGGGGGGGGGGAAATGATAATGTTCTAATAAATCTCAGTGTTTTAGAGCTCTCAGCAACTATTTTAATTATATGTTCGGACCAATTTAAATTGCTTGAGATTAACACACCGAAGTAACGATACGTTAGTATTTGTGAAATATTGACTGAGATTAAAGAGTAGACGAGTGTGATGTTAGAGCGTTTGCGCGAAACTTGCATAAACTTGCATTTTGAAATATTAAGCTGCACCAGCCACTTATTACACTAGTCCTCTATTAAAGTTAAGTCATCCTGAAGCATGGTCTGGTCAGTGAGAGATGACACTCGGCGATATTGGACACCGTCATCTGCGAAGAGGCGTATTGATGATGAAATGCCACAGCGGAGGTCGTTAATATAGATGAGAAAAAGAAGCGGGCCAAGAAGTGAGCCTTGTGGAACGCCAGAAAGAACCTTGGTTGAGACTGAAGGATGTCCTCCTATGACGGTGAACTGAAAGCGGTCGGTGAGGAAGCATTTAATCCAAGATAAGATTAATGGGTCCAGGCTTGAAAATTTACAGATGAGTCGCAAATGAGGAACACGATCAAAAGCCTTTGAAAAATATAAGAATATAACAACAGTTTGAAAAAAATGAATAGAGGTTTAAATGAAGATCAGTGGTGAATTCAAACAGCTGCGATTCACAAGAAAAACCGGGGCGGAAACCGTGTTTATTAGCAAAGGAGAATGCGTTGCTACCAAGGTGTTGGGCAACTTGAGAATAAATGTGCTCCCTCAGTTTGCAGGCGATGCGTGTTAGGGATATCGGGCGATAATTTGATGGATCGGACCTGTTACCACTTTTAAATACCGGAACAACTTTGCTAATTTTCCAGTCTCACGGAAGAGCGCTTTGAGCGAGGGACTGGGCAAATATCTGCAATATATACGGCTGGTTGGGACTTTCGTTGCTTTAAGTACCTTGGCAGAAATGCTATCAGGACCAGGGCTACTTGATAATTTCAGCTTGTCGATAAGCTTTTCAATACCTTGCGCAGAGACTGTAATGGGTGGCATCTGTGAAAGACTGGTACCAGGAAAGTTGGGAATATTTACTTTTGGCTCTTGGGTAAAGACTGACGAAAAGTACGAGTTCATTACATCGGATCGTTCGTCTCGCGGTACATGTGAACCGTTTGAGTTAAAGTGATATGGTTTGCGTATGATGACTAACCGAAGAAAGTATATTCCAAAACTTTGGGGGATTTTTGTTCATTACGTGCAGAAGATCCTTGTCGAAGAACTTTTTGGACTGCTTCAGTCGTCTTGTATAGTCTTTGAAAAACATGAAATATTTTTCCCACTGGACGGCTGAGTTCGATTGCTTAGCAACGAGAAAAAGGCGTTTTTTCTTTTTCTTACGTGAAAGCTTCTTTAGGGTGCTATTGACCCATGGTTTACCTGCATCACCACGAATGAGTAAAAACCAGTTTTGGTTGAGTGTTCTTGAAGAAGCGAGCTGTTGAAAAGTGTGGAAGACGTTGTCCAGTTCGGCGTTTATAAAAGGGAAGTTTGCCCTCTTATAATCACGGATGACTTTAGTGGAAGGGTAGCGAAACGGCTTCGGCCCTGCTACAGTAAACAACATTAGGTTGTGGTCGCTGAGACCGTTTGCAGAAGGCATTGAGTGGATCATTTCTGGATTTGAAACAAAAACCAGGTCAAGCGTCTTGCTGATCCTAGCTGGCATGTTGACAGTCTGGGTGAGGTTAAACAAGAGTGCAAGATCGATGAATTCTTTGGATTGACGCGAAGTGGCGGTTAAATTATCCCGAACCATGGTAATTGAAATCGCCACAAAGTATGAAATTTGCTCTGGGAAAGCGGCTAAGTCGAGAAGTACAGAGTGCAGTTCCTTGACGAAGGAAAGGTCACAATCAGGTGCTCGATAGCAAGCGATGAGTACGATAGAGCTTCCAGGAAGGGATATGTTTACGCCGAGAATTTCATGATAACTTTTGATATCAATGGTAAATGATGGCAGGGCTCGACTGACGAAAACTAGGATACCACCGCATTTGCGTCCCAACCTGTCACGCCTGTTTATTGTGAATGACATATTGTCGCGTAAACAGCGACCTTTACAGTTGCGTCCGAGGTCCAAGGCGTGGCAAAGGTTCTACGAACAGCGTCAGAGTTCAGGCTCGAGGTTAGCACACTTCTTCCTCTCACACTTCTGCGCTTCTTTGTCGTCAACGCATGCTACATTAGCCCCCCCGTGCGAAAAGCATCGTCCCGATGCTATATTGAAAGAGGGACAGAGTAAAAGGGGCCGCTATCTGGCATGAAAAGGCTTCAAGCGGACCACGTGGACCACTTCAGAACGCTTGGGACGCCGGGGCTCTGGTTCCTCGTGCGGAATGACTTCATAGTCCAGTTCACTGACGCGTCGAAGAACGCGGTAGGGGCCGAAATAACGGCGCAAGAGTTTTTCGCTGAGTCCGCGTCGTCGAATGGGGTACCAAACCCAGACAAGGTCACCTGGCAGATAGTCTGCAGTCCGCCGCCGCAGGTTGTAGCGTTGTGCATCTCGGCCTTGCTGCTGCTGTATTCGCACCCGTGCAAGTTGACGGGCCTCTTCGGCACGCTGTAGAAAAGATGCGACATCATTATTTGGACCTTCGTCTATGTGAGGCAGCATGGCGTCGAGCGTGGTCGTCACTTGTCGGCCGTAAACTAGGCTGAATGGAGTCATGTTGGTAGTTTCCTGAACGGCGGTATTGTATGCAAATGTTACATACGGCAATACTTCGTCCCATGTCTTGTGATGGACGTCCACATACATTGACAACATATCGGCAATGGTCTTGTTCAAACGTTCTGTCAGGCCGTTTGTTTGCGGGTGGTATGCAGTCGTGCGACGATGATTGGTGCGACTAAGAACAAGGATATGCTGGATGAGCTCTGCAGAAAATGCAGCTCCTCTGTCAGTAATGAGTACTTCTGGTGCGCCATGTCTCAGGACAATTTGAAGAACGAAAAATTTCGCAACTTCAAAAGCGGTAGCACAAGGAAGAGCAGCGGTTTCTGCGTAGCGAGTGTGGTAGTCAGTAGCTACTATAATACACCTGTTCCCACAGGTGGAAGTAGGGAACGGTCCGAGCAAGTCCATCCCTATTAGCTGGAATGGTCTGGACGGTGGCGTAATGGGCTTTAAAAGACCGGCTGGCCTCAGAGGCGGAACCTTTCGACGTTGGCAGTCACGGCAAGTTCGAACATAATGCGTTACATCGCTTGGCAAACGAGGCCAGTAATACCGTTCTTTAATTCTGGATATCGTCCGAGTGACTCCCAGGTGGCCGGATGTGGGTTCGTCGTGACAGGCTTGAAAAATCTCACCCCTTAAGCTTGCTGGTACAACGAGGAGGTATTGGCGACTGTTGGCTGTAAAATTCTTCTTGACGAGAACGCCATCACGGAGACACAGAGAAGACAAAGTACGACGGAAAGGGCTAGGGACCATGCTGCCGGCACCTTGAAGAAAGTCGATTACCTGGCGAAGTTCGGGATCATTCCGTTGGGCATCGGCAAAATTGTCTGAGCTAATTGCACTCAGAAATGCGTCGTCGTCACCTGAGGCGTCCGAAGCTGGTTGTACAGGAGCACGAGACAGGCAGTCAGCGTCTAAATGCTTACGACCTGACTTGTAGGTTACAGTGATGTATTCTTGAAGTCGTAGGCTCCACCTGGCGAGACGTGCAGAAGGATCTTTAAGGCTTGTCAGCCAACAAAGCGCGTGATGGTCGGTCACCACTTTGAAGGGTCTGCCGTACAGGTATGGTCGAAACTTCGAAATAGACCACACGATGGCCAGGCATTCCTTTTCAGTGGCAGAGTAGTTTGTCTCAGCCCTAGACAAAGCCCGACTGGCGTAGGCGATCACACGTTGTTCACTGTTCCGTATCTGTACTAGGACAGCGCCCAAACCGACATTGCTTGCATCCGTGTGGAGTTCGGTGTCTGCGGTTTCATCGAAATGTGCTAGAACTGGAGGTGACTGCAGGCGACGTTGAAGCTCCTGAAATGCGTCCATTTGCTGGTCGCCCCATGTGAACGGCATATCAGCCTTAGTAAGAAGTGTAAGGGGGGGCGGCTATTTTAGAAAAGTTTTTCACGAAACGTCGATAATATGCACATAGCCCAAGAAAGCGTCGCACCTCTTTCTGGTCCCGCGGCGTCGGAAAATTGGCGATGGCAACTGTTTTTTCAGGATCCGACAGAACTCCCGCTTGGTTCACGACATGGCCCGAAAACTTCAGCTCTTCATAAGCAAAATGGCATTTTTCGGCTTTCAGAGTGAGGCCCGACGTTTGGATGGCGTCTAGTACTGCGTCTAGGCGACGGAGGTGCTCCTCGAAATTCGGGGCAAACACAATTACGTCGTCCAAGTATACAAGACATGTCGTCCACTTCTGATCTCCAAGAACGCTGTCCATGAGTCTCTGAAAGGTTGCGGGCGCGGAGCAAAGGCCGAAGGGCATGACTTGGAATTCGTATAGCCCGTCAGGTGTAATGAAAGCAGTCTTTTCGCGGTCCCTTTCATCGACCTCTATCTGCCAGTATCCAGACTTGAGATCCATGGAGGAGAAGTATCTTGTGTTGCACAGACGATCTAAGGCGTCATCTATTCTGGGCAAAGGGTAAACATCTTTTTTCGTAACGTTGTTCAGTCGGCGATAGTCTACGCAGAAACGAAGTGTGCCATCTTTTTTCTTCACAAGTACCACAGGTGCAGCCCAGGGGCTGCGGGAAGGGCGAATGACATCGTTATCGAGCATTTCCTTCACTTGGTCTCGGATGGCAGTACGTTCTTTAGGAGAAACTCGATAAGGCGACTGGCGGAGTGGTCGAACAGTTTCGTCTGTAATGACGCGGTGCTTTGCAAGGTGGGTTCGACCGACGCGTGATGATCTGGCAAATGCATTAGAGTAGCGACGGAGGTGGCTTGGGCCTGTGTTGGAACGCGAAATGTATTCTGCGATTTCGCGTGGCTGCTGACCAGGCAACGGACGACGGGCATCAAAAGAAAACCCACGGAGGCCGAGTTCCCTGTAGGGGCAGCGGCGACACAGGTGTCCAGCTTCGCCGCAATGGTAGCACAACGGTTGGTGATCGGG
The DNA here is from genome assembly GCF_055883805.1 of Amblyomma maculatum. Taxonomy (NCBI): domain Eukaryota; kingdom Metazoa; phylum Arthropoda; class Arachnida; order Ixodida; family Ixodidae; genus Amblyomma; species Amblyomma maculatum. Next base: position 129,585,996 of record NC_139344.1, read on the forward strand.
CGTTCGCCAGATATCGGTCCTTCGGCGGCGTACGCTCGGCCGTGAAGACACATGGGCGACCGGTGCGCGAGGCTCGTAGGATGCTGTCGAAGGCGGCAGGTAGCGGCTGGTGACCGCGGCGTAGCTCAGGGTCTGGGGCAGCGGTGTAGCTACGACGGGTTCAGGCGCGGCGACGGGTGCGGGCACGGTGACGGGTGCGGGCACGGTGACGGGTGCGGGAACACCCAGCGCCTGTTGTACTTCCTCACGGATGATATCGGAAACTGTGGCAACCTGTGGCTGTGGAGAAATCCGCAGGTATTTGGCCACCTCTTCCCGGACTATCACCCGGATCGTATCACGCAGCGATTCTGACGAAAACTGTACGGCTTCACCTGCACTCGCGGCGTTCATAGACACTGTAGTGCGCTGGTATTGCCGGGCGCGCATGTCAAGTGCCTTCTCGATGGTAGACGCCTCACTTATGAATTCGGCGACAGTTGTTGGTGGACTTCGCACCAGGCCTGCAAATAACTGCTCTTTAACACCTTGCATCAAAAAGCGCACTTTTTTCTCTTCCGACATGGTTGGGTCCGCGCGTCGAAAGAGTCGCTTCATCTCTTCGGCGTAGGCCGTAACAGTTTCATTCGGATGTTGTATACGGCTATTTAAAAGCAATTGCGCTTTTTCCTTGCGAAGCGTGTTGGTAAACATACGCAAGAATTCTGCCTTGAATGTATCCCACGTTCGGAGTCCGGCTTCTTGATTTTCGAACCATGTCCTCGCAGAATCCTCCAGTGCGAAGTAGACATGGCGAAGCTTCGAGTCAGCGTTCCAGGCGTTGAAGGCAGCCACCCGGTCGAACTGCTCCAGCCAGTCTTCAGCATCCTCATGTGGCAGGCCATGGAAATGTGGTGGATCCCGCTGGTGGTTGAGCAGGACAGGAGTTGTCGATACCGGGGGATTCATCGCGCTGAGAGAAACGCTCCTTGTTGGTCTGTGGTCAGGGAGAGGACCACACTCGGGAGGCAGACCTTGCAGTCGGCGGCTGCTCTGGTGTACTGGGGTCTCCAACTTAGGGGTGCGTCCTGGGCTTGTAGGGGGCGTCCGGCTCATGAAAATCGTACCCAGCACCTCCACCAGATGTCGCGTAAACAGCGACCTTTACAGTTGCGTCCGAGGTCCAAGGCGTGGCAAAGGTTCTACGAACAGCGTCAGAGTTCAGGCTCGAGGTTAGCACACTTCTTCCTCTCACACTTCTGCGCTTCTTTGTCGTCAACGCATGCTACAATATTATTCAGCAGCTCTTCGGATGAGATATCAGGGTTTAGCCATGTTTCCGTAAAAACAGCAATATCAGTGAGGTTATCTTCGAGGATGGCTTCGACGCATTCCCTTTTGGGTAAGTAGCTACGAATGTTTCTGAGGACAGCTGATATTTCGCGGTGCGCAGCTACGGGGACGGGTTGATGCGATGTAAATTGAGTAGGCCTTGAACTATTCCGTGAACGCTATGATTTCAACTCGTGGATAGAATCTGACTCGGCATTGTAGGTGTACTGCTTTTTTCCTATGACGAACTTATCGAAGCGTATCTTAAAATTTAAGTTGCTATCAAGATGACCAAGTGCTACTTTGGTCATCTGATGAGAAGAGAAGTGTCGCTGGAGAAAGATTTGATGTTGGGAAAGGTTGAGGGTTGCCGGAGAAGGGGTAGGCAGCGAACGCGATGGTTAGATGGCATCCTCGAGGCGCTGCAGATGAAGTTATGTGATGTTAGGAGTGAGAGACCGGAAAGCGTGGCGTGACATGGTCCATAGGGTAACGAAGAGTCGGACACGGCTGAACTGAACTGAACTGATCAAGGCCATACGAGTATAGTTTTGCTAGAGCTGTACGCACACGCGCTGAATAATCTTCCCGAATTGAAAACTTGGTTTCCTTTAGCTTAAATTCGGCAGATAGAATGCGTGACCTGGTTATAAAGCTGGATCGTTTAACAATGTTAGGACGTTTTCTATCTGCGCGGAAGCGGCCAAGGCGGTGGGCTCGCTCAATATCTGAGCTCTGGATAGACAATTCGAGGTGTTCGGCGCAGAAAGACACCACTTCCGATTCCGAATTTGTCCACGTCTCGTCACTGGAATCAGGGATTCAAAAAAAAAAAAAAAGCAGGTTGTTGCGGCGAAGACGGTTTTCGGAATCATCGCAATTCCCTGCGAGAACTTTAACTTCGGCGGTTAGTTTTTCAATGACAGTGTTAAAAGCAGGTTGGTCTGCAGACTGCCAAGCTTCGACTTTTTTTTTTCTAGGATGTCAACAAGGCATGAAAGATGGCTGACAAGGGATTCAACATTTGTTTGTGCAGAACGTATCAAAGCAAGCTCGGACGACATGGCGTTTTGTGAGAGTTCCATTCGGACAATGGCCTCTGATATGGATTCCAGGGTTGGTGGTCCAGGGTTCAACTCAATGTCACCAGACAAAGCAAGTAAAAGCAAAACCAGGTGTGCATTGGCACAGAAAGAACAAAGCATCGGGGAAACAGATTCCGCCAACTGAAAAAGGTGTCAAGGGGGCACGACACCGCAAGTAAGGAAGGATCGTTACACCGAAAGCATTTGGCGTTCAGAAGATAACTGACCTGCAGCAAAATAGGCATCTTTGAGACCTTGTTCGTAGCGGTGGCGTGCACCAGCTGGCCTCTGTGCGGCGGTAGATTATATAGGCTAGGCGTCACCCAAGTATACGTAACGTCACCCTACAATAGTGAAACAAAAACCGGACATAATCCGTCCTGGTGCAAGCGCAAGTCTGAACCAGGCCCGCAAATTTAAGCCTGAGCTCGGCCCGACCTCGCAACTTCAGGCTCGGACCCAGCACATGCCTGGTGAAACTACTCATGTCACGACCCGAGCGAGTGCAAATATCTCTATAGTTCACAGTAAAGATTGCAGCGATTGACACGCATACACATAGACGAGAGTTTAGGACCGCGAATGTTTGGCAAGTCAACCGCTACTAGCACAACCAGAGACAACTCGAAGCCACTAATTTCGATACTTGCCTCCACATTTGGCGCATTTGGTTTAAGGGGTTTAACGTCCCAATCCCAAAGCGACCCAGGCTCTGAGATAAGCTGTAGTGAAAGGCTCCAGTAATTTCGACCCATTGGAGTTCTCTAACGTGCACCGACATCGCACAACATACGGGCGCCTTGCCTCTCACCCGTCGAAAAGCGGCCGCCGCGTCCTTGAGTTCAGCAGTCGAGCGCCTTAGCCACTGAGCCATCGCGGCGGGGTCTTTTGCCTTATTTAGTCATTACATACAAATGATGTGAAATTGAATATAACATCCCTGAAACCTAAAACCGCGTTAAAAAAAAAAAAAGCCGGGGAAAAGAAACGCTTTGTTGCTCCACTTAAAGGACCCAAGCAAGACCAGGGACCACCGACCGCCGGCAGGTGCACGGGAACGCCAATCCCATTTTCCCGCTGGCCGGCCTCCTAATCAGAGCGACAGGCACCGAGCCTCCAGGCGGCACGCGCGAAATCGGCAAAGACAGGTGTGTGCGCGCGCGCGCATCTCCACGCGCAGGTAGAAAGGAAACCGCATTAACAAAACGCCTTCTGGAGAACGCGCGGCTAGCAAAACAGACCAGGCACAGGGGGAACACGCGCTTCATCAAATTCCTCTCGAATTCAAGAGCACAGGGACGCGATGTAAGGAAGGAGGCGGTGGTGAGAGGAAGGGGAGAGCACGCATTAGCGAATCGACTCCATCCAGCGCAGCAGCGGCAGATGGAGTCGCAGGCAAACGCCACACGGCGGCGGCGGCGGCACGCGTGCCATTATCAAGGCGACACGCTCCAAGAAGTACGCGCGCGCACTGGGCCTCCCCCTCGCATCGCAGGAGGCCGCCAGCCAAGATTTGCTCCGCGAGGGAAACAAGGGCTCCGCGTTATCAGCTGCTGCCGCGGGGTTTGTTTGGAGCAGCGGTATCTCGCGTGCTGCGCCAGCTCCGCCGGCATGCAGTACGCTCTCGAGCAGGCCGGCCCAGTTCGTGCGCAGATTACCCTCGCACGGCTCTACGATTTCTGCCTCCACTGCTCAGCCTTCGGTCTCTAGAGCCGCAATGGCTCCACGTATGGTGGAACAATCGGGATGCGATCAGAGGTTCGTGCTCGTCATCCCTCCGCACCTGAACAGCGCCAAATTAGCTCTGGAAGGGCTGAATAAAGTAGCAAGGCCTCGGTGACTTTCTAAACCGACCGAACGCTGGCCCCCGCCCACTTCTCTCGCTCCTATAACCAAAGAGGAGCACAAGCGCGGTCGCGGCCCAACCTATATACAGCAGACTAGTTCATGCGCTTCTATCTTCGACACCGAGGCGCCTCTCTTGAGCAAAAACCACAACTTGCGAAGATTCTTTTACCGAGGTCAAACCGAAATCACTCGATCTACGAGAGCGTGCCCTCAGACTACAGCCACGCTTTCGGCGGTCGGACTCATGCTGTACGCAGGTGAACCATCCATGATGTCGGCTGAACACCTCGATTTACATGCAACCGCGGGGAAGCCCCACTGGCAAGGACGATTGTTGAGCGGCCACCAGCTAACGGTGAATGAGGTGGCCCTGATTGTCGGCTGGCAGGGATGCACAGAGGAGTGCGCTCCCGTAGAATCCCTCCCAAGGGACAGGCCCACAGCGGTCATTTGCATTTGGACGCGCTCCGCGGGGCACGGTGATGCGCCGTGGAGGGTGCCCCGCCGCGGGCGCACCAATCGCCACCGACTGTCGCATCAGTCGCGCATCACGTGACACCCCCGCGAGTGCGAAGAGCGCTGCCCACAGCGGGCCTCGGACAGCGCCCATTTATCACCGGCACCGAGGGTATATAACGACTATTACAAACCCTAAGAGAGCACTTTGCATGCGCTACGCGCTCTCAAAGCAGCGCGGTGACGTCATTCAATGCGAATGAGACACCGTTTCATAACGAAACGCTGGCCACAGATCAACCCCGTGGCATTGCAGTTATAGCCACGATCGAGATCCACAGAGTATAGGCGGCAGCTCAATATTCACCCGGCCATTCTCTAACCTGACCAACTTATTCCGAGATTTTCAATATTTCATATATGTTAACGTTCGCGGCGTTCTCCAACTTCAAATGCATGCACGAACTTCTGCCAGCACTACTCTTCCGAATATGGCAGCGCGGCATATAGCTTTCCTGCCGTGGAAGCAAAGGCCTAGCTCATTTTCGGAGAGAGAGAGAGAAATCTAACAGCCTCGCAACCGCAGCATGAAGTAAATAGCCGCATTAAATAACAAGAGAAAACGAAAATGTCGCTTTTGCAGGCTGGGGTCCATGCGTATGTATTAAAGAAGCGCAATAAGGGCAAACTTATTATAATTTTTTTTAAAGAGCATTAAGTGTTCTTTTCTTTTCCAAGTACGTTAAGGAATGGAAGGCGCCCAATGCATTCTTTAATGCATTTAAAAAAGCTTGCCTGAACCTTATATCTGACAGCTTTGTAGAACAGTACTATGGTTTGGAACAAGCAAGGTATACTCTTCCCACGTTCCTGTGTCGGTTGCGGAAGTGAGTGAGCATCTATGCCTACTTCCATAAACTTTCTCACAACCTAGCGGAAAAAAGAAAAAAAAAAAATAGCGCGACGGTCGGGGACTAGAGTGTTTCTTCAGCACCAAACAAATTGTGGGGCCTTTGTAAAATTATGGAAAAGAAAAACCACCCACCTGTACAAAGCATGACACAAAATTTGTTGACTGAGTCGAAAGCTTTGTATACCACATTCCTCTTTCATGTGGAAGACAGTGGATCAGATGGGAAGATGTCTGAATGACAAGCTTCATGAACATGCTCGTGATGCGCAGAATAAGCGTAGGAAAGGAAACTGCTGCAACTTTGATTGCGCAGTGTTGCCTTGCAAATGTGTTCTTTTAAAATTTCACAAAGAGCGATCGACACGGGAAATGATTGAAGATGAATAGATAGCCCTTTTGTTTGAAGTGTATCCCTCTGTATCCCTCTTGTCGAAGGAAGTCGTCTATTGATACGAGGTACTATAGCCCTTATCAAAAACTGATCATCACTACGTTTAAAAAGAAAACCACCTTTCCGATACAAAACAGGTAAACCATTGTTGGAAGTTAACGATGCGCGTATGTATCCTTACTGCCTTCGTTTCAGTCGCGCTGTGCACTGCCAGCCAGGCATTCTGGCGCACAAGTGCAAGTCTGTCAATTTCCGTCCCTTTCAGTCCGCCCCTCACGCCTGAATCTATCTGTTCAGCGGCTGAAAACACGCATTCGGCTGGCACCGAAAGCATAAATATACTTCAAATGCAGACGCTTCTGAGAGTAGCGCTGCGGAGCTTTGGCCACACCTTCAGAATTATAAAGGGTTGCTGTTCCTTGCCTGTCGGCCCCGCCGCGACGGCTCAGTGGTTAGGGCGCTCGACATTAGTTAGTTTGGGCTGTATAAAATAAATTGCTCTGTCTCCACCGTCTTGGAGCTGAACCCACGGACGCGGGATCAAATCTGGCCGCGGCGGCCCGCTTTTCGATAGAGGCAAAAGCAAGGCGCCCGTGTACTGCGCTAGTTCAATGCATGTTATCAAACCCCAGGTGGTCGAAATTTCCATAGCCTGAGTCGCTTTGGGACGTTACACCCTTTAACATAAACCAACACTGCTCGTGGCTGTGAATTGATGCAGCTTTTGTTCCTTCTGCGGCGGATCGTTAATTTGTATGCATGCGAACTTAGAGCCCTCTACAAGGACGGAATGGTTTGCAGCCTTTTACTATCGGGCTATCACAACCTGTTTAAATGACGCATCGGAGGCTGACGAGTATGTTTCTTCCTTCCATGCTTTCGCGCCAATATTTTAAAGTCACAATGGAACAGGCGCAAAGCTAAAACGTTAGCGGTGAAGTGCACTCAGTGTGACATTATATATGGATACTCTCGTTCCCCCCGACAACAAGGCGTGCCTCGCCGCACGCGAGAACGGAGAAACCTGTCGCCGCTACCACTACTTGCATGCCACGAAATCGAGACAGGCCTGAAAACGTCGCTCGCAGTGTTTAAGCGCGGTAAGCTGCGTAATTTTATAGTATCGGTAGTTTTTCTTGCCATCGACAGTCGGACTCCACCATCGATAGTAACAATAGTTTTGCATCGCCAATCTGCATTCACCTTATACACCTTCGTGGAATCGATTGTCTGTCGATTCAGGGTCGGTGTTACGGGTCACTGTTGGAGGAGGTGGTCTCATCTGAACGATATATTTCCTGGACTTGCTTTCACAAAGGGGGGGGGGGGGGGGGGGGGGGAAGGGGGTGTAGTAAGGTTTTTGTGCATGTGCAAGGTGCGACTTGTGGTAAGGCGTTTTGGTTGGCAGCAAACACAGATCACTATGATTATTCTTGTAGCACAACTCGTGTGCAATAGTGTTTTTCTTCGTCGTACACAGCAGGGCTTCCTGCAAAGATGTCAGATGTTGCTAAGTCCTTTCGCTAAATACTCCAATGTCAGGTAAAATGATAAAGAAAAGCAAAATGCCCCCCCCCCCCCCCCCTTCTTTTTGGGTTGCCAACGAAGCTCGAGATAAAAATGGCTGCAGAACTGAAAGGCTAACGTTGCATAAATAATATTTTTTTTTTGTCGCTGTTTCTTAGCGGCAGACGCCATAGTTCTGAAGTAAACGCATTTCCGTTACAGGCAGTCACGGAGAAAAAAGAAGGTCTTGCTGGGTTTAAACAAAAGTATAAAGTATGTTTGCCGAAAAAAAAAAAATCTAAACGACAGTATACGCGACATTTAATAAATGCAAGGCAGCGAAAAAATAAAAAATGTAAAAAAAAATGTACGCAAAAGAAACCACGTTAACTGTTTCCGTTGGTTATCGCTAGCTGGCCTACTCGCTGACAGAGCGCGGCGATCATGGATGAACCGCTGCCAGGGGCGCCAGGCTTCTCAAGAAGAGCCCGTCCTATGTAGAATAGTTTCATCTCTAACGGGTTACCAGGGACAGGCGTCTCCGGTGCTCAGCATACACCCAAAAAGCCAAATACGCCCGGGCGCAGGCTGCCTTCCGGACCCGAAGGAGAGTCGCACAGGTAAGTCAAAGTCGACCTGCGCCGCCGGCGGGATTTCTGAGACAATGGGCGCTCGGGGCGGCGTTTTTCTCACGTGCGGCGCGGTCGGCGGCGCTTCCGAAAGCCGGGGGGGGGGGGGGGGGGGAATCATTTGCCTCGGAGCCTGGGTGTCGGAATCCAGGTAACGCCACATCAGTCAGGCGCGACTCTGATCGATGCAGCGTCGCGCACAGAGACAGCTCCTCCGAAGCGGGACGCCACTGGTGCCGTCGTTACGGGGCCCGCAGCTACCCCCGCCCATTTGAGGAAAAAAGCGTTTCATTTATAACACCTGCAGCGGCTGCCTTTGTTCCTCCCCCGCCGTCGTCATCAAAGGCTGCGCGCTTGCTTTTATGCAGCCAGCGGCGCTCGCTGGCGCGACAGCGCCGCCGCGACCTGGCGTTTTCCAATCATTCCGGAGAAGGAAACGCCGCAGGTAAACAGGGGGATGGCGCTTCCAAGGCATGCGGCTCGACACGCGGCGAGGAGCGCCCCGCCTCGAGCGAAGAGTCCCTCTCCGTCTCGGTCTGGAAACGGGCGCACAACTCGGAAACAGAGACAGAAGACAAATACCAACTATCCGAATGAGAGGGCTCGGAAAGAGAAAGGTGGGATGGCCGGGAAGTACGAAAGTCTTCCCGAGTACGACAAAAAAGAAAGAAAATTAAAAAAAAAAAAATCAGCAAGCATAAATGGAAGCGATTATAAATCACGGATAATAAAGTCAGTGGCGCTTGTTGCAAGGCGCAGTTAGAGAGCAGAGGCCGGAAACGTCACGAGTGACAAATAAATGCTCATCTTACACATGCCCATTTTGAGAGACGAATACCTAAGACAGAAACGAGCGCGTGGTCACAAGCGTAAACTCGCCGAAACACGCAACGATGCGTGCGGAACCGTGGAAAGGCGACATCAGCGCTAGCATGTGCAGTGTACGCGACCACGGAGCGCTAAGATTGCTGATGTCGGTTCAATCGCGCTGGCTGGCCATGCGACGGTGCTTTGTGTCGCATATAAAAACAAAGGAGGTCAGCTGTACCGCAGAGGTGCCGGCTGAATATCCCCGAGAGTGCGCAAGGTGGTCATGAATGAAACAAGCATTTCACGCCTCGCTCTTGCTCAAATTATGCACTGTGTGCCCTTGGCAGTGAAGCAGGCACACACATTTCAGACTCGATACGCAGTACTGAACCATACATGGTGAAACAGCCTACGAACTGCCCACGCACAGCACTGACTGAAGTCCTCAATTGACTGAAGGCAGTCGTGAGAGTCGTGGCGTGCTTCCTGCTTTCGGGA